>NC_140016.1:23268574-23847329 GCF_964263955.1 Coregonus lavaretus | reverse complement strand
TCTCTCTCTCTCTCTCTCTCTCTCTCTCTCTCTCTCTCTCTCGCTCTCTCCCTCCCTCCTTCCTTCCTTCCTTCCTTCCTTCCTTTCTTTTTCTTTCTCTCCATCTCCTGTACAAGTACTTCTTAGTTTTTAATGGAGTTAGCTCATTTAGCCAGAGGTCACAGTCTGAAAGCCCTTGCGAGCCTCTACCCTTGAGCCAGATACTTAGAGAGGAAACTATTGTGTCCATTGATCTCTCTGTACTTGTTTGTTACCATATAGTACAGCAAATAAGTGACAGTAATATTATGATTTTTGTACTGTCATTTTCAGTAAGTGTTGTTGTTTTTTCCGTGGGTGTGTGTAATCATGTGATTTCCTGAGGGTGGTATGGAACCATCACTTTACCATCTTCTCTATGTGGGGTCATTTGTTCTCTTAAAGGTTAACCTTTTACTGCAGTGGGCTAAAGCAGGGTTACACAGAGTGTTTCTTGGTAGTCTTAAACAAATCTATCTTGAATCAAACGTATACACCTCATACACATGGTTATGAGTTTAAACAAAAAAAAGACACCTGTACCATGTCAGATATAGAGTTGAAATGTGTTCCATTTTAAGTTTGCATCCCAATATTACACTTTATATACAACACAGAAGACTGAAATATAACAAAACTGTTTGACACAGAAACATACCTGACTTTGGTGTAAAGAAAATAATGTATAATAATTATGAATTTATGAAAATGATTAATAACATTCCCCCCATGAGGCCAGTAGGTAATTTGACTGACGGAAAGGACTACAGCAATGTCTGGCTACGAACTCTTACTCTCACTCTCTCCACCTCTCTCCATCTCTCTCTCTCTCTTTCAGTCTCTCGAATCAACATCTGCCACAGTCACTCTCCTCAACTCTGTATAAAGATACTGTTTAGACCTTTATTATCTCCATAACCCATCGGACAGACACTTCAGCTGGTTTGCTCCCTCTGAGTAGGTATGAACAGGCCTATAAGAGAGCCAGTCACACTTCCCTGTCTGACAGGGCCAGCCAGTGTAAGTGAGGGGAACCAGTGAAGTCTCTTTGTGTGGAGGACTGAAGGGAGCTATAGGAAATCAACAGCCCTTTACTCCAGAGATCAATGCTAACTGCCTAGCTGCTCAGCAGTAGCCTCTATTGAGTCATCTCAATCGAATGACTAGTCTACTATTGCCATGCTGCAGTATATGGATCTCTGTGTGCGCATGTGTGAGCGCGCCTGTATATCTATATTCTTTCTCAACAATCCTCCATTTATAACTGAGAAAATACATTTGTATCAGTGGAGGTGCTTCAGGGGAGGACCATCCTCCTCTGTGTATTTCAGAAACATTTAAATATTGAAACATTTAAAAAGTTATCCTTTTTAAATAAAACTATACTAAATATTTTGACGTCACCGAATAATTGATTAAAACACACTGTTTTGCAATGATTGTCTACAGTAGCCTTAACATCACTCTGTAGGGTAGCAACACCATGGTGTAGCTGGAGGACAGCTAGTTTCAGTCCTCCTCTGGGTACATTGACTTCAATACAAAACCTAGGATTTTCATGGTTCTCACACCCTTCCATAGACTTACACAGTAATTATGAGAACCTCCGGAGGATGTCCTCCAAACTATCAGAGCTCTTGCAGCATGAACTGACATGTTGTCCACCCAATCAAAGGATCAGAGAATGAATCTAGAACTGAAAGCATAAGCTACAGCTAGCTAGCACTGCAGTGGATAAAATGTGGTGAGTAGTTAACTCAAATTGAGAGAAAGACAATAGTTGAACAGTTTTGAAAACATTTATTCCTTCAAAAATGAAGGAGAAGCAAGAGAGAGAGCGAGAGAGCTATATTTCATATTTTTTTAAACTTTCACTTACTTAGCTAGCAGATGCAGCTAGATAGCTTAGCGTACTCAAACACTCGGCTCAAACAGACAGGGATGCTATGTTAGCTAGCTGTCTATGACTTATTAATTTATTGCCACGTGGCCCGCCGGTGTAACTGCTAAACCCCTTGCTGACTGTACACTTTACTGCATGATTGTAGTGGGTTTACTAACTCGTTAGTTCTATTTGCCATGATGACAATTACATTATAACATGGTGACAACGATGTAGGCTGTATGTAGCGGTTATGATATGAAGGTTTGGCTTGGAAAGGTTTTTTCGCCTGGTCACAGACAGCTGATGTGTTGAGCAGTAAAGTCCACAAGTGAAGGGAGAAGGTGAGAAGAGGAGAGCGCGTAGATGCAAGAATAAATTATACAATGATGAAAGGGATGATGCTATATTGTATGTATGTGGCTGCTATGAAAGTGAACTGTATTTGGGTATGATCAGGGGTGTATTATTTCCACAGATTCTGTTGAAAAACTTTTCGAAAACAGAAGAAAACAGAATGAAACAGGGATTAACCTACCTAAATTTGTCCAATAGAAACTCTCGTTTGCAACTGTTGGACTAATGATTAAACCCTAGATCAGCTAGATGCAGGCAAGAGTGTGCAAGGCAGTATTGAACGTGTCAATGTCTGTCACCTTGATTACTCAAATTTCTCTTGACCTGTGCACCTAGCGTACATTGTAAACTTTCATTCATAGGCTAGGTTGTATCAACCTCATGATGGGTATATGGAAAATTAGAGTATCATGTAGTAGCCTAAACCTATCAATGTTACATTGAGCTGGGTGAATGGAATATGAGTGACAGTCATCCAGTATGCTGTAATAGAAATAGAAAGGCCATGCTCATAAAAAAAAATATTGTCCTCCCTCATCTTAAACGGCACCAACCGCCACTGATCTGTTTGATGTAAAAATGGAAAGGTGGAATTAATAAACAAACTTGGCTGTTTTCCAAGCTGAGCATATTGTTGAAAAAAAGAAAGATCGATTGCCATAATAAATAGGTAAGAGCGCCTAACAATGATTGCCAAGCTGAGTCTTAGAAACAAGGGTTCCAAAAGGGCTCTTCAGCTGTCCCTATAGGAGAACCCTTTTTGGTTCCATGTAGAACCCTCTGTTTAAAGGGTTTTACATGGAGCTCAAAAAGGTTCTACCTGGCACCAAAAAGGTTTATTCAAGGGGTTCTCCTATGGGGACAGCCGAATAACCTTTTTAGGTTCTAGATAGTACCTTTTCTTCTAAGAGTGCAGGAGAGAAAGTATGTAAAACAAATAAGAGGTTGGGTGGAGAAAAAACAGTAAGTTACAACAAAAGGCTGGTGACCAAGATGGAAGAGGACATGTGTGACAGCAGTTATAAAGGCACACAGATCGATGGCTGCAGAATGAAAGGCCCTGTCCCTGTGTCCCGTCCTCCACTGTCTGTCTCTATATGAAGCGGCCTGGATCCACAGCCAGCAGACTGACATTACAACAGATTGTACATACAGTGCTATGAAAAAGTATTTGCCCCCTTTCTAATTTTCTCTTCTTTTGCATATTTTTTATATTGAATGTTATCAGATCTTCAACCAAAACCTAATACTAGATAAAGGGAACCTGAGTGAACAAATAACACAACAATTACATACTTATTTCATTTATTTCATAAACAAAGTTACGTAACACCCAATGCCCCTGTGTGAA
This sequence comes from Coregonus lavaretus, assembly GCF_964263955.1. Taxonomy (NCBI): domain Eukaryota; kingdom Metazoa; phylum Chordata; class Actinopteri; order Salmoniformes; family Salmonidae; genus Coregonus; species Coregonus lavaretus. The sequence goes on along the minus strand of NC_140016.1, from coordinate 23,843,721 downwards.
AAAGTAATTGCCCCCTTACACTCAATAACTGGTTGTGCCAACTTTGGCTGCAATGACTCCAACCAAACGCTTCCTGTAGTTGTTGTTCAGCCCGCTCTTCCATGCAGAACTGCTTTAACTCAGCGACATTTGTGGGTTTTCAAGCATGAACTGCTCATTTCAAATCCTGCCACAACATCTCAATTGGGATTATGTTTGGACTTTCCAAAAGCATGTTGGTGGTAGTGTGATGGTTTGGGGATGCTTTGCTGCCTCAGGGCCTGGACGACTTACCTTAATAGAAGGAACCATGAATTCTGCTCTGTATCAGAGAATTCTACAGGAGAATGTCAGGCCATCTGTCTGTGAGCTGAAGCTGAAGCGCAATTGGGTCATGCAGCAAGACAATGATTCAAAACACACAATCAAGTCTACATGAAAATGGTTAAAAAGCAACATATTTGAAGTTTTGAAATGGCCTAGTCAAAGTCCAGACCTAATCCCAATTGAGATGTTGTGGCAGGACTTGAAACAAGTTAAAGCAGTTCTGCATGCAAGAGTTCCTCCACAGCGATGTGAGAGACTGATCAACAACTACAGGAAGCATTTGGTTGCAGTCATTGCTGCTAAAGGTGGCACAACCAGTTATTGAGTGTAAGGGGGCAATTACTTTTTCACACAGGGGAACTGGTTGTTGCTTAACTTTGTTAATTAAATAAATAAAATGTCTTTTTAATTTTTGGATTTGTACATTCAGGTTCCCTTTATTTAATGTAGGTTTTGGTTGAAGATCTGATAACATTCAGTATAAAAACATATGCAAAAATAGAGAAAATCAGAAAGGGGGCAAATACTTTTTCACATCACTGTACATACCCTACAATATAAAGCCCAGGAGGGAGGGAGGGAGTAGTTAGGACTAGGGGTAGGGGTAGGGTTAGGGTTAGGTTAATAGCCTGCTGTGGGTGTTTCTGAGCTATACCCCCATGGCTCCTCCAGCCCCTGTTCCCTTGCAGGGCGAAGGAGAGAGGACAAGGTAGAGAAGAGAGAGGGGCACCAGAGAGGGGAGCAGAGGGGGCGCCAGGTGCACTCTGTACCCAGACCCAGGTGGTAATGTGTGGGTGCCGCCTGGGCTCCTTCGGGGCATCCTGTCCTGTGATTGGATCACTTAGCAACAAATTAGATTAGATCCTCCCTGCCATGCACAAGCAAGCGCATGCAGAAAGGTATCAATAATGAATTATTCCATGTAATGTTTAAGAAAACACGGGCTGGATGACACATTATCAATATGTATGTTCCCGGTGATTTCATAAGGTCTGCATTTTTAAGGTCACACAGGAAGAGATGCTGGTGGTTAGATAGCCTATATAAAAATAATAATTGCACTTTATGTGAAGAATAACTTCCTGTATTTACCGTTGTTCTACGGTTTGTGAGAAATGATCAAACATATCGTACATATCTATCGTACATTATTATTGAATGTATCCGGTAAAAGTCATTGAAGGAACAAGGCTCTGAACCTATAAAAACAATCATGGTTGTCAGCTTTATAGATTGAATAGAGCCCTTAATGTATGTGACACAAATATGAGTACTAACGACTACAACAATTGATAGCTGGATGGCACCCACCTTCTCCTCATTCCTTAAATATGAGTATTTAATTAAGCTGAATTATTAATTAGGACTTTATCATATTGAGAGAGACGTGGGGGTAAGGAGGAAGAGGTGGGGGTGTCTGTTTCGTACAGTAAATTAGTTTTAGACGAATGACTCTAAATGCCGAGGATCTTAAACTCTCCTACACTCTGACACCAGTGTAGCGCTGACACAGTTAACGACGCCTCCGCCCGGTGACATGATGGAGGGGTGGATGATGATGACAATGTTCCTCTGTGATGATAATGTGATATTACTAATAGAATAGACCCCATGGAAGCCCTGCATCAGGTCCATAGGTTCATATTCATTCTGGCCATAGTACAGGGCTAAAGCATTAGCTAGGGCAAAACTACAGGGCTAAAACATTAGCCAAGAGCCAGGGTGGGCAGGTCAGATTAACATGCAGAGAAAACACTGGCTCATTAGGATTCTCTCTCTCTCTCTCTCTCTCTCTCTCTCTCTCTCTCTCTCTCTCTCTCTCTCTCTCTCTCTCTCTCTCTCTCTCTCTCTCTCTCTCTCTCTCTCTCTCTCCTAACCTAAGTATAAGCTATTGTTCCTGTAGTGTTACCTTCACTACTTGTAATTTGTCTTTTTGTAATCCAAAATGAAACGTTGAATATAAGACCTGAATTAAGCAGGATATATTATTATTCCATAATGTCACGAAATCAATATTGATCTGATATTCATATAAAAATAAAATAACACTCTGTGTCAGACTGGTATTAATGCTTAAATCATATGAGAAATTTAGGGATTTTAACAGCACAGATATTAAGCTAAACGCACAAGGATTGTGTAAGGCCATGTGTCCAAACAGTTCAGTTATGTTCATGCAATCTAAATAATAAATGAAGTGAAATAAAGTATTTCATAAACAGCTCCTAAAAGCACTTAATGTTGTTTTCCCACAATAAGTCCAGACTTTTAATGTAAGTAGTTCAGAGCGTACAGTAAGTAGAGCATAATCAAGAATGGTGCCTACATAAATAACACAATCCAATGAGTAATTATGGTCCATAGTACTCGCCATGAAAGTGCCCTTTTACTCTTAAACATAAATGGGATACTGGTTAAGACCAGACAACATGTTTATACATATTGTGCTTAGTTTGTCTGGAGGTCGCTTAGTGAGAAAGTATTTTTTTAAATTATTTGCCGTGCTTGAAGGGAATGTTGGTTTGTGAACTACAAATTACACGGGTCACAAAGATTATTTAGCTCTTGAAATTCTGCAGGTTCTTTTGAATGTTGATCAAAAAGTCACACACACCAGAGTCACACAGAAAGGCAGGAAGGAGGTGACCAATAATATTTCAGGAATCCATTCCACAATGAGTCTTTAGAAGAAGGCAACAGAGGTCACCATATTTTGTCACCTATCAAAGTGATGTGAAAAGTAATGTGAGCGATGACAACGTTGACTTCAACCTTTCCATTCCCCACTCAGAGGAGACACACACACACACACACACACACACACACACACACACACACACACACACACACACACACACACACACACACACACACACACACACACACACACACACTTTCATAAACCCTTCATACACCTCCCATCAGGCTCTGTGGTGATAATGGCCATGGGTGTTGTGACCATTTCACACCCCTCACATGGGCCGGGTGACATTTTAGCAGTTTTTCATAATATCACACTCCCAGACAACGCCCTCATATCCCCTCATATCCCCACACAACAACAACCAGAGACATGGCTCCTTCTTTTCCTAGGGCTTCTCAAAGTCATCTGCTGTGATGAATCAAGCGTTTGTCTAATATCCTGTAACTCTATGGACCACTTGATTAGGGCCCCTACTGTAATTGACCAGTTTATCTACTGCATTTACGATTTAATGTATTTCAGTAGTTCTGTATTTTTATTGTATTTGAGATACATTATTTGAGATTCACTACTGTAGGAGCTAGAAACATAAGCATTTCGCTGCACTTGCTATAACACCTGCAAATCAATCAACTTTGATTGGATTTTTGATTTCTTTAATGTAAACTGTATCAATCCTTAGGCTGAAATTAAGAACGAGACAACTGTGATCCTTCCAGTGTGCTGAGGTTAGCAGGTTCTTCAAGATCAGGCAATTAAAATAAATGCCTGATTAAATCACAACAGAATAGCAACAAAAGGTGATTAAAAAGTGCTGTTCACACGTAATGTAATCAATTAGAGGACAGACATGTCACGATCGTCTTGAAAAGAAGTAGACCAATGCGCAGCGTGTTGAGCGAACATGATTGACTTTATTACCGTCAGTGATAATAAGCACACTAAACAAAACAATAAACGACTCGTGAAGTCCACGGTGACAAAGACCGACAAGGAACAAAAACCCACAAACACAAAGTGAAACACAGACAGTTAAATATGGCTCCCAATCAGAGACAACCAGCCGACAGCTGACACTCGTTGCCTCTGATTGGGAGTCACACAGGCAAACATAGAAACAGACAACCTAGAACCCCCAACATAGACATATAACACATAGAATAAACACACCCTGGCTCAACAAATAGAGTCCCAGAGCCAGGGTGTGACAAGACATTTCTCATTCTATTTTAGATTATGACATCAAATGCCCTTACAGACACATGGAGGCAGACACACACACACACACAGAATACTGTTAATTGACTACAGCTTAGTGTTCAACATCATTGTCACAGGCAACGATGAGACAGCCTACAGGGAGGAGGTCAGTAACCTGGCAGTGTGGTGCCGGAACAACAACCACAACGTCAGTAAGACCAAGGAGCTGATTGTGGACTACAGGAAACATTAGGTTGAAATGGTTTATCTTTGGCCCTCAAATCCTCAAAAACTTGTGTAGCTGTACCATTGAGAGCATCTTGACCGGCTGCATCACTGCTTGGTATGGCAATAGCACCGCCTTCGATCTCATGGTGTTACAGAGGGTGGTGCAGACCGCACAGTACATCACTGGGGCCAAGCTCCCTGCCATCCAGGACCTCTATATCAGGCGGTGTGTAAGGAAGGCCCTGAAAATAATTAAAGACTCCAGCCAAGGAAAGTATAGACTGTTCTCTCTGTTTCCGCACGGCAAGCGGTACCTGTGCATCAAGTCTGATACCAACAGGCTCCTGAACAGCTTCTATCCCCAAGCCGTAAGACTGCTAAATAACTAAATAGCTAAGAAAATGGCTACATGGACTATCTGAATGTATCCTTTTTGCACGGTTTCTATGCACACTCACAGCGCCCTACACACTCACTGTCACTCCAACACACTCACAAACAAACACTCCATCATTTTCTCACACACACATAATATGCACATACATTAATACTGACTCTACACACACACACACACACACACACACACACACACACACACACACACACACACACACACACACACACACACACACACACACACATTTACATACAATCATTATATAAGCTGCTGCTACTCTGTTTATCATATATCCTGATGCCAAGTCACCTAATCCCTATACATATCTACCTCTATCGATCCGGTATCCCTGCACATTGTAAATATGCTACTGGAACTGACCCTATATATAGTATGCTTACTTACTTTCTCGTGTTCTTCTTATTTCTTATGTTTTTGTTCTACCTTATGTTCTTTTTAGTATTACATTCATATTGATTACTGCATTGTTGGGTTTAGAGCTTGCAAGAAAGGCATTTCACTGTACTTGTGCATGTGACATTAAAACGTGAAACTTTAAACACACACACTAACGGAATGAAAAACAGCTTCTATCGCCAGGTCATCAGAATGTTGACTAGCCGGCTAACTGCCCGGTACCTTCACACTAATGCCCCATGTATATAGAGTCATTGAACACTGGCCACCTCATATTCTGTTGTTTACTCACTATGTATTTTACTTGGCAAGTCAGTGTAAGAACAAATTCTTATTTACATTGACGGCCTACCGTCCAATTGTGCACCGCCTTATGGGACTCCCAATCATGGCCGGGTTGTGATACAGCCTGCCATTGAACCAGGGTCTGTAATGACGCCTCTAGCACTGAAACGCAGTGCCTTAGACAGCTGCGCCACTCGGGAGCCCAGCATTCAATGTATACTTTATTCTCCAGACAGCTCATCCTAATATACAGTGGGGGAAAAAAGTATTTAGTCAGCCACCAATTGTGCAAGTTCTCCCACTTAAAAATATGAGAGAGGCCTGTAATTTTCATCATAGGTACACGTCAACTATGACAGACAAAATCTGATTTTCTTTCTCCAGAAAATCACATTGTAGGATTTTTAATGAATTTATTTGCAAATTATGGTGGAAAATAAGTATTTGGTCAATAACAAAAGTTTCTCAATACTTTGTTATATACCCTTTGTTGGCAATGACACAGGTCAAACGTTTTCTGTAAGTCTTCACAAGGTTTTCACACACTGTTGCTGGTATTTTGGCCCATTCCTCCATGCAGATCTCCTCTAGAGCAGTGATGTTTTGGGGCTGTCGCTGGGCAACACGGACTTTCAACTCCCTCCAAAGATTTTCTATGGGGTTGAGATCTGGAGACTGGCTAGGCCACTCCAAGACCTTGAAATGCTTCTTAGGAAGCCACTCCTTCGTTGCCCGGGCGGTGTGTTTGGGATCATTGTCATGCTGAAAGACCCAGCCACGTTTCATCTTCAATGCCCTTGCTGATGGAAGGAGGTTTTCACTCAAAATCTCACGATACATGGCCCCATTCATTCTTTCCTTTACAAGGATCAGTAGTCCTGGTCCCTTTGCAGAAAAACAGCACCAAAGCATGATGTTTCCACCCCCATGCTTCACAGTAGGTATGGTGTTCTTTGGATGCAACTCAGCATTCTTTGTCCTCCAAACACGACGAGTTGAGTTTTTACCAAAAAGTTATATTTTGGTTTCATCTGACCATATGACATTCTCCCAATCCTCTTCTGGATCATCCAAATGCACTCTAGCAAACTTCAGACGGGCCTGGACATGTACTGGCTTAAGCAGGGGGACACGTCTGGCACTGCAGGATTTGAGTCCCTGGCGGCGTAGTGTGTTACTGATGGTAGGCTTTGTAACTTTGGTCCCAGCTCTCTGCAGGTCATTCACTAGGTCCCCCTGTGTGGTTCTGGGAATTTTGCTCACCGTTCTTGTGATCATTTTGACCCCACGGGGTGAGATCTTGCCTGGAGCCCCAGATTGAGGGAGATTATCAGTGGTCTTGTATGTCTTCCATTTCCTAATAATTGCTCCCACAGTTGATTTCTTCAAACCAAGCTGCTTACCTATTGCAGATTCAGTCTTCCCAGCCTGGTGCAGGTCTACAATTTTGTTTCTGGTGTCCTTTGACAGCTCTTTGGTCTTGGCCATAGTGGAGTTTGGAGTGTGACTGTTTGAGGTTGTGGACAGGTGTCCTTTATACTGATAACAAGTTCAAACAGGTGCCATTAATACAGGTAACGAGTGGAGGACAGAGGAGCCTCTTAAAGAAGAAGTTACAGGTCTGTGAGAGCCAGAAATCTTGCTTGTTTGTAGGTGACCAAATACTTATTTTCCACCATAATTTGCAAATAAATTCATAAAAAATCCTACAATGTGATTTTCTGGAGAAAAAAAATCTCAATTTGTCTGTTATAGTTGACGTGTACCTATGATGAAAATTACAGGCCTCTCTCATCTTTTTAAGTGGGAGAACTTGCACAATTGGTGGCTGACTAAATACTTTTTTTCCCCACTGTACCTACTACTGTACATACCATATGTCTTCCAAACGATATGCTGTCAATACACACCACATATTTATATTGTGAATTCTGACACATGCTCATTCTAATATATCTACCCCTGGATTGGTAATTGGACTCTTCTGTCATTTCTTGATTCCTTGTTTAGATTTTTGATTATTTGTGTATCATGCAACATGCAACAATTTCAAAGTTTTTACCGAGTTACAGTTCATATAAGGAAATCAGTAAATTGAAATAAATTCATTCAAATCTATGGATTTCACATGACTGGGAACACAGATATGCATGGATCAGAAAACCAGTCAGTATCTGGTGTGACCATCATTTCCCTCATGCAGCGCGACAGATCTCCTTCGCATAGAGTTGATCAGGCTGTTGATTGTGACCTGTGGAATGTTGTCCCACTCCTCTTCAATGGCTTTGCGAAGTTGCTGGATCTTGGTGGGAACTGGAACACGCTGTCATGCATGTTGATCCAGAGCATCCCAAACATGCTCAATGGGTGACGTCTGGTGAGTATGCTGGCCATGGAAGAACTGGGACATTTTCAGCTTCCAGAAATTGTGTATAGATCATTGCGACATGGGGCCATGCAATCTCGTCACAGTATATCTGTGCATTCAAATTGCCATCGATAAAATGCCATTGTGTTCATTGTCTGTAGCTTATGCCTGCCCATACCATAATCCCACCGCCACCATGGGGCACTCTTTTCACAACGTTGACATCAGCAAACCGCTCGCCCACATGACGCCATACGTCTGCCATCTGCCCGGTACAGTTGAAACCGAGATTCATTCGTGAGGAGCACACTTCTCCAGCGTGCCAGTGTCCATCGAACGTGAGCATTTGCCCACTGAAGTCGGTTATGACGTCGAACTGCAGTCGGGTCAAGACCCTGGTGAGGACGACGAGCACGCAGATAAGCTTCCCTGAGACGGTTTCTGAGAGTTTGTACAGTTTCATCAACTGTCCCAGTGGCTGGTGTCAGACAATCCCGCAGGTGAAGACGCCTGATGTGGAGGTCCTGGGCTGGCGTGGTTACACGTGGTCTGCGGTTGTGAGGCTGGTTGGACGTACTGCCAAGTTCCCTGAAATGACATTGGAGGCGGCTTATGGTAGAGAAATGAACATTAAATTATCTTGCAACAGCTCTGGTGGACATTTCTGCAGTCAGCATGCCAATTGCACAATCTGTCACACCCTGATCTGTTTCACCTGTCTTTGTTATTGTCTCCACCCCCCTTCAGGTGTCGCCCATCTTCCCCATTATCCCCAGTGTATTTATACCTGTGTTCTCTGTTTGTCTGTTGCCAGTTCATTTTGTTTCGTCAAGCCTACCAGCGGTTTTCCACTTGCTCCTGTCTTTCTCAAGTTCCTGTTTTCTAGTTTTCCCGGTTTTGACCATTCTGCCTGCCCTGACCCTGAGCATGCCCCCTGTTTTTGTAATAAACTTTTGTCACTTCGACACTGTCTGCATCTGGGTCTTCTCCTGAAACGTGATACACTCCCTCAAAACTTGAGATATCTGTGGCATTGTGTTGTGTGATATGCACATTTTAGAGTGGCCTTTTATTGTCCCCAACACAAGGTACACCTGCTTAATGATCATGCTGTTTAATCAGCTTTCTTGATATGCCACACCTGTCAGGTGGGTGGATTATCTTGGCAAAGGAGAAATGCTCACTAAGAGGGATGTAATCAAATTTGCGCACAAAATTTGAGAGAAAAAAGCTTTTTGTGCATATTGAACATTTCTGGGATATTTTATTTCACTCATGAAACCTGGGACCAACACTACATGTTGCATTTATATTTTTGTTCAGTATATTAGCGAGATATTCTACTGCACTGTTGGAGCTAGTAACATAAGCATTTTGCTGCACCTGCTCTAAAACCTGCAAATCTGAGTACTCGACCAATAAACTTTGATTTGCCTTGATTTGACAAACACACACACATACACACACACATATACAGTACGCACTTAAGATACACACGCACATACACACACATGGACACACATGCGCCCTCACACACACACACGCATACTGTCCACACTTAAGATACACACACATACACACACGCATGCAACAACACACACACCGAGACACATACACACAGTGAGTGCTGATGCTGGTGTTTTGTGTTCAGTTAGAGTGGTGATGAGGAGTCAGAGGTCCAGCCATCAGTTTCATTAGGAGCTCATCTGAGAGACAGACTGACAGCAGCAGCCTCCCAGTCACACAGCCACAGAGAGTTAACACCACGCATGTAATTAACTTAACGTTACGCTGCACTCTAATCTGTAGCTCTGGATACTATCAGAACGCCATGGCTGCACACACAAGTCTCTCTCTCTCTCTCTCTCTCTCTCTCTCTCTCTCTCTCTCTCTCTCTCTCTCTCTCTCCTGTCCCTCTATATATGTCTGTCTCTCTCTTTCCCCCTCTCCCTCCCTCTCTTTTTCTCTCTCTATTTTTTTGTTTTTGCCAGCAGCTATGAGCCATTTTGCATCCGCTAGATAACGACACGAAATTCAATTTCTCGCAAAGTCGACTCCCTAATGGGCGAGTCGAGGCGTGTCACATGCTGAATGTCATCCCAGTCGGAGGAGAGCTACCTCATGGGGCTGTCTTTGATAGGTATATGTTATGTTATCATATGGGTTAGTGTTTAATGGTTGCACAGGGTGGGTTTCGTATCTCTACATGTCATTAGGAGAGCTTGGTGGTTTCCCAAGAGTTTCCTTGAGGAGAAAGTGAAACGGTGAATCTTCTGATTATCTCAACCCAAAGAGTTACTTTATAATTAATGGTTATGTTTTATCTAAAAAAGAACAAAGATGGTTGATTTTAGATCTGATGACGTTATCATCTCTTTCGTTATTAATTGATGTCCTTGAATAGGTTGCTTTGTCCTTATGGGCAAATAAAGGAATTAGAAAATTATGAGGAGCCAATGATTTCCAATACCTGTGAGGTCATCTCTGTATAATTTAGAGACTAATAGAAGTTTGGAAAATCTATGTTGTGCATAATCACCTTCCAAAGCACCCCGGCGCCTTCGGCACACCATCCATTGATCTACCAGGAGCATACTCTAAAAACAGTTGTAGCGTTGGAGAAAGATGACGGGTTAGATTAACGTTGCCAAACTGATGAATAACCACGTTTGATTAATTTAATCAATTACTTTCATTAATTACAATGGAAAGGTGAATGTTGAGGATCCTAGAAAACAACACAGAGGGAATGCATTCGCTAATTAGATATTCACTAATTATCATACATCTGTAGCTTGATTCATGGTTATTAATTAATCAGAAAGTTGATAAATTACGATCACTAATTTGCCTCCATGAGAACGATGCTATCAAACTAATAAACTAATATGACTATGCAATCATTTACAAACAAATGAAAATATTGTAGCTTAGGCGTCTTAATCAGAATTAGATCAATAGATAAGACCAGATAGAGTATGATGAATGCCCCTGACTTGACCCTAGCAGATGTGTGTTTATCAATCTTTCTCCCTGACCAGATCTTTTTTTTTTTTTTTTCACCTTTATCTAATCAGGTAAGCCAGTTGAGAACAAGTTCTCATTTACAACTGCGACCTGGCCAAGATAAAGCAAAGCAGTGCGAAAAAAACAACAACAACACAGAGTTACATATGGAATAAGCAAAACGTACAGTCAATAACACAATAGAAAATCTATAAGCAGTGTGTGCAAACGTAGTAAGTTATGGAGATAAGGCAATAAATAGGCCATAGTGTAAAATCATTACAATTAGGTATTATCACTGGAGTGATAGATGTGCAGAAGATAATGTGCAAATAGAGATACTGGGGTGCAAATGAGCAAAATAAATAACAATGTAAATAACAATATGGGGATGATGTAGTTGGGTGGGCTAATTACAGATGGGCTGGGTACAGGTGCAGTGATCGGTAAGCTGCTCTGACAACTGATGCTTAAAGTTAGTGAGGGAGATAAGTGTCTCCAGCTTCAGAGATTTTTGCAGCTCGTTCCAGTCATTTGTAGCAGAGAACTGGAAGGAATGGCGGCCAAAGGAGGTGTTTGCTTTGGGGATGACCAGTGAGATATACCTGCTGGAACGCATACTACGGGTGGGTGTTGCTATGGTGACCAATGAGCTAAGATAAAGCAGGGATTTGCCTAGAAGTGATTTATAGATGACCTGGAGCCAGTGGGTTTGGCGACGAATATGTAGTGAGGGCCAGCCAACGAGAGCATACAGGTCACAATGGTGGGTAGTATATGGGGCTTTGGTGACAAAACGGATGGCACTGTGATAGACTACATCCAGTTTGCTGAGTAGAATGTTGGAAGCTATTTTGAAAATGACATCGCCGAAGTCAAGGATCGGTAGGATAGTCTGTTTTACGAGGGCATGTTTAGCAGCATGAGTGAAGGAGGCTTTGTTGCGAAATAGGAAGCCGATTCTAGATTTAACTTTGTATTGGAGATGCTTAATGTGAGTCTAGAAGGAGAGTTTACGGTCTAAGCAGACACCTAGGTATTTGTAGTTGTCCACATATTCTAAGTCAGACACGCCGAGAGTAGTGATTCTAGTCAGGCGGGCGGGTGCAAGCATTGTTCGATTGAAGAGCATGCATTTAGTTTTAGAGCAGTTGGAGGCCACGGAAGGAGTGTTGTATAGCATTGAAGCTCGTTTGGAGGTTTGTTAACACAGTGTCCAATGAAGGGCCAGATGTATACAAAATGGTGTCGTCTGCGTAGAGATGGATCTGAGAGTCACCAGCAGCAAGAGCGACATCATTGATATACACAGAGAATAGAGTCGGCCAGAGAATTGAACCCTGTGGCACCCCCATAGAGACTGCCAGAGGTCCAGACAACAGGCCCTCCGATTTGACACATTGAACTCTATCTGAGAAGTAGTTGGTGATCCAGGCGAGGAAGTCATTTGAGAAACCAAGGCTATTTAGTCTGCCAATAAGAATGCGGTGATTGACAGAGTCAAAAGCCTTGGCCAGGTCGATGAAGACGGCTGCACAGTACTGTCTTTTATCATAGTAGTTATTATATAGTTTAGGACCTTGAGCGTGGCTGAGGTGCATCCATGACCAGCTCGGAAACCAGATTGCATAGCGGAGAAGGTACGGTGGGATTCGAAATGGTCGGTGAACTGTTTGTTAACTTGCCTTTCAAATACTTTCAAAAGGCAGGGCAGGATGGATATAGGTCTGTAACAGTTTGTATCTAGAGTGTCACCCCCTTTGAAGAGGGGGATGACCGTGGCAGCTTTCCAATCTCTGGGGATCTCAGACGATACAAAAGAGAGGTTTAACAGGCTAGTAATAGGGGTTGCAACAATTTCAGCGGGTCATTTTAGAAAGAAAGGGTCCAGATTTTCTAGCCCAGCTGATTTGTAGGGGTCCAGATTTTGCAGCTCTTTCAAGACATCAGCTATCTGAATTTGGGTGAAGGAGAAGTGGGGGCATGGGCAAGTCGCAGCGGAGGGTGCAGAGTTGGTGGCCGGGGTAGGGGTAGCCAGGTGGAAAGCATGGCCAGCCGTAGCAAAATGCTTGTTAAAATTCTCGATTATCATAGATTTATCGGTGGTGACAGTGTTTCCTAGCCTCAGTGCAGTGCGTAGCTGAGAGGAGATGCTCTTATTCTCCATGGATTTTACAGTGTCCCAAACCTTTTTGGAGTTAGTGCTACAGGATGCACATTTCTGTCTGAAAAAGCTAGCCTTTGCTTTCCTAACTGATTGTGTATATTGGTTCCTGACTTCCCTGAAAAGTTGCATATCGCGGGGGCTGTTCGATGCTAATGCAGTACGCCACAGGATGTTTTTGTGCTGGTCAAGTCTGGGGTGAACCAGGGGCTATATCTGTTCTTAGTTCTGAATTTTTTGAATGGGGCATGCTTATTTAAGACGGAGAGGAAAGCACTTTTGAAGAACATCCAGGCATCCTCTACTGACTGTCTCTCTGAGGTCAATATCCATCCAGGATACCCGGGCCAGGTCAATTAGAAAGGCCTCCTCGCTGAAGTGTTTTAGGGAGCATTTGACAGTGATGAGGGGTAGTCGTTTGACGCGGACCCATTACGGACGCAGGCAATGAGGCAGTGATCGCTGAGATCCTGTTTGAAGACAGTGGAGGTGTATTTAGAGGGTAAATTATTATTATTATCTATGACGGTGCCCATGTTTACGGATTTAGGGTTGTACCTGGTAGGTCCCTTGATCATTTGTGTGAGATTGAGAGCATCTAGTTGAGATTGTAGGATGGCCGGGGTGTTAAGCATATCCCAGTTTAGGTCACCAAGCAGTACGAACTCTGAGGATAGATGGGGGGCAAGAAATTCACATATGGTGTCCAGGGCACAACTGGGGGCTGAGGGGGGTCTGTAGCAAGCGGCAACAGTAAGATACTTATTTCTGGAAAGGTGGATTTTTAGAAGTAGAAGCTTAAACTGTTTGGGCACAGACCTGGATATATGATAGAGCTCTGCAGGCTATCTCTACAGTAGATTGAAACTCCGCCCCCTTTGGCAGTTCTGTCTAGATGGAGAATGTTGTAGTTCGGGATGGAAAGTTCTGAATTTTTGGTGGCCTTCCTAAGCCAGGATTCAGACACTGCTAGAACATCAGGGTTGGCAAAGTGTGCTAACGCAGTGAATAACTCAAACTTGGGGAGGAGGCTTCTGATGTTAACATGCAAGAAACCAAGGCTTTTACGGTTACAGAAGTCAACAAATTATAGTGCCTGGGGAGTAGGAGTGATACTGGGAGCTACAGGGCCTGGGTTAACCTCTACATCACCAGAGGAACAGAGGAGGAATAGAATAAGGAAACGGCTAAAGGCTTTAAGAACTGGTCTTTTAGTGCATTGGGTACAGAGAATAAAAGGGGCAGACTTCCGGGCATTGTAGAATAGATTCAGGGCATTATGTACAGACAAGGATATGGAAGGATATGAGTACAGTGGAGGTACACCTAAGCATTGGGTAACGATGAAAGAAATAGCATCACTGGAGGTACCGATTGTGCCGGTCTCCGGTCTCCGCGTGTATGGGGAGTGGGACAAAGGAGCTATCTGAGGCAGGTTGAGTGGGACTGGGGGCTCTACAGTGAAATAGTACAATAAGAACTAACCCAAACAGCAATAGGCTAGGCATATTGACATGGGAGAGAGGCATAAAGCAATCACAGGTGTTATTCGAGAGGGCTAAGACAACAACTGGCGACGAAAGTTTGGGCTGAGGCTAAACAGATGAACAGGATGGGTTACCATGTAAAGGAACAGTCCAGCAGGCATCAGCTGTGTAGCTGAGTGATCATAAGGTCCAGTGAACAGCAATAGGTAAGTCCGGGAGCAGTTCGTAGGCTGCTACATCACAGGCGAGCAGGAGGCACGGCTGAAGATTGCGCATGCTAGCGGGCTGGGGCTAGCAGATGGATCTTCGTGGTCGTCACAACGGGAAGCCTGTTGAAACCACATCAGACGATTATGTCGGCAGACCAGTTGTGATGGATCGGCGGGGCTCCGTGTCGACACTAGGAGGTCCCGTCCGGTTGACAGAGAGGTAGATAGCCGGGAGATGGGCCTGGCTCGAGGCTAGCTCAAGGCTAACTGGTGCGTCGGGACAGTGGTGATTAGCCAACAACAGCCATTCGGTTGCAGCTAGCTAGTTGCGATGATCCGGTGTTAAGGTCCAGTGATTCAGTGATTCCGGCAGAAAATCCGATATGCTCTGGGTCGATAGCACGCTGTGCAGACTGGCCGATAATTGTCCAGGCTAGAGCTGGCTGGAAGGTAGTGCAGGCCACGGACAGTGGTGAAGACCGCTAACGGTGGCTAATAGCAAGTATAATAATATATATCATATAATATGCCATTTAGCAGACGCTTTTATCCAAAGTGACTTACAGTCGTGTGCATAAATGTTTACGTATGGGTGGTCCCGGGGATCAAACCCACTACCCTGGCGTTACAAGCGCCATGCTCTACCAATTGAGCTACAGAGGACCACAGTAGCTAGTTAGTTGGCTAGCTGGCTAGTTTCAGCCGTAGGTTCTTGATATAAATAAAGAAATAATAGAATCCGTTCCACATTGGGTGAAGCGGGTTGCAGGAAAGTATATTTAGTTAAAGGATGGAAAGTGAGATAGAGAAACATATACGAAAAAAGACAAAAAACTAAAAAACTGGCTATTTACACGAAGACACAACAGAATACACAACCGCACTGCTACACCATATTTGTATAATAAGCCCTTTATCAGGCAAAGTGCTTTAACACCCGTGGTGTGTGTGTGTGTGTGTGTGTGTGTGTGTGTGTGTGCGTGTGTGCGTGTGTGCGTGTGTGTGTGTGTGAGGGTCTGAGAGGCTGAAGGTCACAGAGGACACATGGCGGCGCACGGCGGCGGGGGGCAGCCATGACAGCAGCATGTTTATGATCTTTTTCGGTGCCATTCATCACATAAATTAAGCCCAGAGAGAGAGCGAGAGCACTTTTCTGTATGGTTGACATCTCCTATAACCGTCACTGACTGCTGTCAAAACAACACCTCCACAGACGCTGATGATGATTCCCACACAGGTAGACCGTTCGGTGTTGTTCTCCCCTTGACAAAATGTTCCTTTCTTTTTAGAATCTCATCAAAGATTCATTTTAGGATTGAGCATGAAGCTTCTCATGGATTGGACTCAGGTGTGCCCAGGTGATCATGAGTGACCTTACGTCACCTTTCTAATATCAGCGCTGGCTAAACCATCAGTCTATATTGATAAGATGACCAATAGCTCAATTTACAATAAACATATTTATCATAAAAAAGTGCCCCAACTCAGAGTGAAGTTTCAAATGTTTACTCAGCGAAGATGTACAACTAAATGCATGCATTCAATACAGTGCATTTTCCAATTATACCTTTAGCTCTCACATCCTCTCTTCCACAAAGATGTACTTCAGTACTTTTCTATCACCCAGGATTTGTCCGTGCTCCTCTGTGCATATCACAAGACTTCTTATCAGTCAGGAGAGGCCTTGAGTTATTGGGAGTACACATTCCTACAGTCCACTGCAGTCCACTAAATAAATACACTTCTCATACACAACAAATTTGAATCTAACACTACAAACAGGTTCCAAAAGGGTTCTTCAGCTGTTCCCATAGGAGAACCTGTTTTGTTTCCAGGTAGAAATCTTTTTGATTCCAGGTAGAACTCTTTTGGGTTCCATGTAGAACCCTCTGTGTAAAGGGTTCTACATGGAACTGAAAAGGGTTCTACCTGGAACCAAAAGTGTTCTATCTGGAACCAAAAAGGGCTCTTGAAAGGGTTCTCCTATGGGACAGCCAAATAACCCTTTTAGGTTCTAAATAGCACCTTTTTTCTAAGTGTACTTTCAATCTATCAGGATATACAAAAACAATCTATTCATACTAAGAGGATATAATGATATAAAACAGTAAATATATAAAACAGTTATATAAAGCAGTAATTTACAACCAATGAAAATGTTCACAGAGGGAAAATACAATTCTTAAGATTACTCAGTTGCAACAGAGAACCGATCAATTTCCTGGGACAGCCACAAATCCCAAAATATCTGAATCCGTTTCTGCATCAGTTATTCATGGTCAGGGTATGTAAGACGGGGCCGGTGCCCTGGCAGGACGGCAGCGCGAGGTGAGCCGGTGAGACCTGAACTGTTAAACAGCTGTGACGGCTCACTGAGCCGCTGCCAAAACAGCCGGCACGGAAAATGACCACAATGCATCTGGGGGCGGGCGGGTGGCACAGAGAGGTGTGATGAAGAGATAGGATCATCCGGGGAGGCGCCCTCTGACAGAAGAAACATGCCATTAGCTATCGGCCACGGGCCAGGGAACACACAGAGAGAACGAGGGAGCAAGAGAAGTAAGAGGGAGGAGAGAGAGAGGGAAAAGAGAGAGGAGGGAGAGGGACAGAGAGCGATGCAGGGGGGAGAGACAGATAATAGATTTTGGGTTGCAGAAGCAAGACACAGGGGTAGAAAGAGAAAAAATATATCAAATGATGTAGGGAGAGGAAGTATAAACAGGACAACGCTTGGGTGACATAATACTTAAATATAAGGAAAAAGGAACAAGAAGGATAGCAGAACAGTAGACATGAACGATGGTGATATTCTTAGATAGCTGGGTAGGAGCCAAGAAGCATCATGGGGCATGTTAGGGGAACCACAAAGGGTGACAGCCAAGAGGGGGCATGCTACTGTAGTGAATAGGGGGAGGTGGGGAGCCAGAGGGCCATGTTAGGCTAACAAGGTGAGGGTGTGTGTGAGGCTGTGTGAGCCAAGCCATGCTAACACACTGCTGAGACGGGATCTGTGCTGTGTGTGTGTTTGTACATGTGTGTGTGTGAGTGCTGTCTGTGTGGACATACGGAGGGGCTAGGGGAAGCAGAGACATCACCAGGCATCACACACAAGCTGTCTGGCCTCCCCAAGCCAAGAGGTGAGGAGAGGAGAGGAGAGGAGGGGAGAGGAGAGGAGAGGAGAGGAGAGGAGAGGAGAGGAGAGGAGAGGAGAGGAGAGGAGAGGAGAGGAGAGGAGAGGAGAGGAGAGGAGATGAGAGGAGAGGAGAGGAGAGGAGAGGAGAGGAGAGGAGAGGAGAGGAGAGGAGAGGAGAGGAGAGGAGAGGAGAGGAGAGGAGAGGAGAGGAGAGGAGAGGAGAGGAGAGGAGAGGAGAGGAGAGGAGAGGAGAGGAGAGCAGAAGAGGGGAACCCTGTCTCTCTTAGACAGACATCTCACTCCTCGCACATGCTTAGCGCCACACTGTATCCGTGGGGTGACAACACATCAACTGGCCAACAGATGATTCTAATGAATATCTACCTGAGATGTGTCTGGTAGAGACAGACAGACAGACAGACAGACAGACAGACAGACAGACAGACAGACAGACAGACAGACAGACAGACAGACAGACAGACAGACAGACAGACAGACAGACAGACAGACAGACAGACAGACAGACAGACAGACAGACAGACAGACAGACAGACAGACAGACAGACAGACAGACAGACAGACAGACAGACAGACAGACAGACAGACAGACAGACAGACAGACAGACAGACAGACAGACAGACAGACAGACAGACAGGAATACTTTTGTCAATAACGGGTTCGAAATGGAACAGCTGTAGGCTTGCTCAAGAGGTTCCCAATCAGACTGAGGTCCATATGTGTTCCTTTGGTTTGGCCAAGATAAGCTACAGCCAACTGACCAACTCACCGGACGGTAAACAAACTTTTGGTCTTTAAGAAAGTATGTCTAATGAACAGTAGTATATTCCCAGCTAATGCTATAGGACCACTACTCTCTCCATTCAAAGAGCAGTACATTTTAGGGTTCTACAGAGAAAGTTCTTATCAAAAGGCAGGGTTGGTTCTTACACAGTGTAGAAAACTATGCAACAATAAAAACACATTATGAATAATCATGGGCTGCAACAACAACAAGAGAGAGAGAGAGAGAAAGAGCGAGAGAGAGAGAGAGAGAGAGAGAGAGAGGGAGAGAGAGAGAGAGAGAGTGAGAAAGAGAGAGAGAGAGAGAGAGAGAGAGAGAGAGAGAGAGAGAGAGAGAGAGAGAGAGAGGGCACGGCAAGGATGCAGAAGCAAGGGGGAAAGTTGGAAGTGTAACCCTCCGTTTGTTGGGAAAGATGGCGCTCCGCCACTCCGGGAGATTCTCATGTTCTACATATTTCTACTAAGTGTCCTGAGATATTGAAAGGAGGAGAGAGACATGTTGGTCCTGTCATCACACTAGGCTTTGAAGTGGTCATGATGAGCAAACTCAAAGGGAGAAGAAGGCAAACGTGAAACGGCTCTCTCTCCAAAACTAACTCCTCAGAATATGTATAACATTGAGATGCGGTTTTAGCATCGAGTCACCATCAGTGTGACTGTGAACTCGTCACCACACCTTCAAAAGTCACAAGTCAAAAGGAGTTTCGAGTTGGGGAGGAGTTGAATCACTGACAGTACATTCAGTCACATTGAACCTCTCTTACTCATGTCTGGTAAAAAACACAGGTCATAAAACGTCCCTACTGAACATTTCTAAACGGACATTTGTAATACATCCATGTTTACCATCTTTGTATGAACAATCAGAAACTCACAGTCACTCCTTAGAGAAAAGGCATTCACACGTACAATCAATCAATTCAAAACAGGACTTGGAATGGACCCCATCTAAGTTAACACAGCGGTGACCTCCAATGAGGCTTGAGCCACAACGTGTCACTCTCCCTCTGTCCACTCCTGTCTGTCACAATGTGACAGTTGTCACTGCCTATCTATCTGCTCATCCAGCTCACTAGGATGTCTCTGGAACAGCTGTACACACACAGGAACACACACACAGGAACACACACACAGGAACACACACACAGGAACACACACACAGGAACACACACACAGGAACACACACAGGAACACACACACAGGAACACACACACAGGAACACACACACACAGGAACACACACACAGGAACACACACGCATGTACTGTATATAGTGCCTTCAGAAACGATTTACATCCCTTTACTTTTTCCACATTTTGTTGTGTTACAAAGTGGTATTAAAATGGATTGAATTTCATTTTCTGTCAACGATCTACACAAAATTATCTGTAATGTCAAAGTGAAAGAAAAATACTTTAATTTTTTTAATTTTTATGGAAAATAAAAACGAATATACATTGTGTGTACAACACATTAACAACACCTTCCTAATATTGAGTTGCACCCCCCCCACCACTACCATACCCCATTCAAAGGCACTTCAATATTTAGGAAGGTCTCTTCTAGGTAAGTCTCTAAGAGCTTTGCACACCTATTTGCCAATTTGTCTTGCCATAGACTCTCAAGCCGATTTAAGTAAAAACTGTAACTACGCCACTCAGGAACATTAATTGTCCTCTTGGTAAGCAATTTCAGTGTATATTTGGCCTTGTGTTTTAGGTAATTGTCCTGCCGAAAGGTGAATTTGTCTCCCAGTGTCTGGTGGAAAGCAGATGGAACCACGTTTTCCTCTAGGATTTTGTCTGTGCTTAGCTCTATTCAGTAATTTTTTTCCACAAAACAAATCCCTAGTCCTTAACGATTACAAGCATACCGAGAACACGATCAAATCAAATCAAATCACATTTTATTTGCCACATGCGCCGAATACAACAGGTGTAGACATTACAGTGAAATGCTTACTTACAAGCCCTTAACCAACAATGCATTTAGTAAAAAAGTGTTTTTCTAAGTGTTAAGTAAAAAAAGCAAATAACTAAAGAGCAGCAGTAAAATAAAATAACAGTAGGGATGCAGCCACCACCATGTTTGAAAATATGAAGAGTGGTACTCAGAGATGTGTTGTGTTGAATTTACACCAAACATAGCACTTTGTATTAAGAACCAAAAGTTCATTTCTTTGCCACTTTTTTGCAGTATTACTTTCAGCTTTTCATTTTTTATTCATTTGTAAACATTTCTAAAAACATAATTCCACATTGACATTATGGGGTATTGTTGTGGCAAGTTCGTTCTTATACTGATCAAAGAACCAAAGTATTTCAGAGTTTTTGTAGAATTAAGATAGACTTTATTACATAAGCAATAGAGCTGAGGTGGTTTGCAAGCATCTCCTTTTCCACCCCCAGCTCTCAGTTTATATAGTCATTTTACATACATTTCAGCTTAACCCCTACCTCTTGGGTTTCCCCACCACTGTCTCCAGTTTCCACCTCTTGACCACTCCACGCACTTCCTTAGTTTATGATAGTGGCAAAATCTGACAGGAAACAATGGTGGTACAATTAATCAAGCCCTGTCATGCAAAAATAATAATGTTCAGTTTGAACTCTGTTCAACCCTGGCTCACCCTGGCTTGACCTGGAGATTGATTGTTGGACATGGCAGGTCCACAATCAATCTCTCAAACATACCCAAGACCAACCCCTCTCTCCCACCCCGTCATGCTGTAATTAATTATGAAGACGCCCAAGGAGAGACAGAGGGTTTAGCCTGAACTCTGTTCAACCATGGCTCATTCCAGGGATATGCCTAAACAGAGCCACAGGGTCACAGTCTGGTTTCAGTCACTGATAAGATAAGACAACTGTAGAATTTGACCCGCACACAGGTCAGATGCCCATTTTACACACACACAAACCCAGTGAGAGGAATGAATTAAGTTATTGCCTAGCAACAGCAATGTACCCATGTTTAACCCTAGCTCTGTGTTTGTCATGTTGTGATTAACTTTGTTTATCTTATAGTTTATTGAAAAATCCTTATCATATCCCCCCTCTGGGACATCATAGGTCCCACATCCTTACAAAAGTATTTAATGACTAATATAGTGACTAACAGAAGAATAATCATGTTTATGATATAAGGCACAATCCTTGCATTTAAGGTTATATTTCCAAACATTACGTATTCAAAAAGTAACAATATAAACGTTTCTGCTCACAATAAACAATATAAGTGTTAGTATCCTAGCATATTAAAATACATTTTTTTAAATGCAGTTATTTTACAATTGTATAAGCAATACATGAAATAATAAATCCCTTTTAATATTATTTCTCATAATATAATTTCTTATGTTCACATGGTTTAATAATGCATGTTCCCCCTTTTGGACATCTCCCTTATAATTGCTTTTCTGATTCTAAGCAGGACGGAAAACTTTACCTCAATTAATGCTTAATTTATGTATGCTCCTTACCCCATTTCTGGTATCTATTTAGAGTCATTAACATCACTAAAGTAATATGGAATATGATACAAGTCCGAGAGATGAATATCTTCACTTCCAGATTTGTCCAGGTTTTGCTGGTCCTTGTGGTCATGACAAGCCCATCCTCCTACTGTCACTACCCCATATACATATTCTGGGTTTCCATAAGGACAGTCAAGTGGTCCTCCTTTGATGTTGCAAGGCTTCCTGTTAGAGTTCATATAATGTCCTGGTTTCCCTGGAACTGGGATCACCTCTGTCAATTTCATGTCCCATTCGGTTTTGGTCCTTATAGCCGTTCTCCTCACAGTCATTTGTTTTACCGTTGTTTTGATCTACAGGGATTTCAGCAATGGCAACACACAGCAAAATACTATTCCCATTACTACCAGTGCTATACCTATCATCATTGCCATTTTAGTGAACATTGCTCCCCATTTTCCAAAAGTTAATTCCAACCAAACCCAGCTATGTGCGTCCTGCCCAGCATTGTTCTTGACTTCCTGTCTCAATCCTTTAAGCTTGATCATTGCATCAGAGAATGTTCCTCCTGGGGCAGTATTATTAGGAATAAACGTGCAGCACTCCTCCTTTTTATGCTACTCATGGATAGGACAGTTTCTGTAAATGAGTGTCACAGACAACTGCTTGACAACACCTTTTACAAGAAACTCAGAAGTGACCTAACTTCCCAATTTCAGAACACTATCTTTACTGTCCTAGATGGGTATTTAAGTTCTGGTCAAATCACCAAAAAATAACATGATTTTTTGGCTATTCAACACCCTAAAATTGCCACTTTCTATACTTTGCCGAAATTATACAAGAATGTTACCAAACCTCCAGGGCGCCCTATTGTAGCAGGCATTGATGCAGTAACAGCCCCTTTACCGGCCTTTGTTGACTTTTTTATTAGACCTCTCGCAGAACAGCTCCCCTCCTTTGTAAAGGACACCAGCAGTATGATCTCTATTATTGAATCTCTTGATCCTCTCCCTGATAATACATTGTTAGTTACTTTTGATGTTGAGTCGTTATATACGAATATTCCACACGACGGCGGTATTGAAGCCATGGAACATTTTCTTCTGCAACGTGACCCAATTGAACTACCTTCCAGTGCATGCATTATAACACTGGCTGAAATAGTACTCACACACAACTACTTAATGTTTCTAAATGATTTCTTTATTCAGACGAAGGGTACTGCTATGGGATCCCCTACGGCTCCTAACTATGCTAATTTGTATGTGGGTTATACTGAGAAACAGTCCATTTTCAAACCTCTCAAAAATGTTTTCTTGCCTAACATTATTATTTTGAAACGGTACATTGATGATATTTTTGTTCTATGGAGGGGTGATTTAAAACAGCTCCAGGCCTTCTATGCTTTTCTTAACTCTTGTTCTGAGCACCTGAGATTTACTATGCAATCTGACACACGTCAAATCAGTTTGCTTGATCTTCTGATTTTGTGTGAGGATAATGTTCGATACCCTGATCTACAGGAAACCTACTGATCGTAACAGTTTGTTGAGGGCTATTGAGATATTTTATGTGTCATTAAGGCAAATATAGGGAAATGCCAAAGGTAAAATATAATAAACACGTTTGATATTTTATAATCTAGGTGCATGTTTGAATAAGGAATATAGTCAATATAGTATGTAATTGTGTTTTAATGAATGTATGTATATTATAATTTAAGAAAGTGTCTGAGTCATGCCACCAATAGAATAAGAGGCACTGTATAGAAAAGCACTCATGGCCTTTTTGGGAGGACAATGGGTCACAGCTGGGAGATGGAAGATAAGGGTGGCGTGACACTGGAGATGGGTTTGGCATTTGCCTAAGGGGAGTAACTGTATATGCTATGCAAACATGACTATGCATTTGTGAGTGTATAAAAGGGATGCTTATGCCAAAGAGAGACAGTTGTTCTATGGAGCAGCTCGGCTTTGTTTTGTAATGAATAAAGTCTAACTTTTGGAACCACAAGCTCCAGTTTCTTGACAGATATCTTTGAGTTAACTATTTTCGAGTCAAATAGTTCTACGACATAAATGGCGAGCGTTGCCAGGAGTTGAAAACAGGGACCAGAGACGGTGGACATCTGCAACTGTGAGACGGCTTGGAACGGACCATACAAACAAAAGCGGCCGCTTTTAAAAAGGTAAGCTAAGTTCTTACTTATATAGTATAAAGTTTGTGTGGTTCGATCCGGGGCCCGGCCTCAGTTGCAGAAAAACCAAGTAGGTCTCTTCAAATTTAAGAACCAAAAAATTAGAGGCTGGGAGTTTTTGGATTAAAAAATGCATGTTAACTAATGAAAAGTCTCGAGGGTTGCAACAAGTAGAAAATAGTTTGGGATCTGCTCGGTCGGGGTGGATGGATGGTCTGCTTGGGTTGTTGTGGGTCATTCATTGTGATTTGGTGGGATGGGTTATTTGTCTCGTCTGGGTTGATCATTTGCTCAGTATGATTGCATCTGTTTGACTAAACCGACTGTTTGTCTGACGCGTCTTGCACTCGTCGATGTCACTCGGTTGTTCGTCAGAACCGTTTGTTCAGATCATTTGATTCATTTGTTCGTCCTGTTGGTCACTCTGTCTAGTCCATTGTGATTGGATTGGTTGTGGTCAGGTTGGATGATTCATCTGTCTCATTCAGGTTGCTCATCTGGACAGTCTGATCGATCTGTTTGATTCGATTGCTCAATTCGTGCATTCAATCATCGGGGTCACTCGGCTGCTCATCTGATGCGTCTGTTCAATTCTGTTGATTCATTTGATTCGTCTTGCTGATCGCTCTGTCTGAGTCATTTCGGCACGGGTGGCGTCCATCCGTTTGAGCGATCAGAGAATAAATTGATAAAAAGCCCTACAGATACCGCTCTAGATGTGTCGAGGAAGTGAATCGTTTTGAGGACTGCTTAGGTAGGCGAAATCCTGTATAATAATGCTCTTTCTCTGTGTCGTGGAAGTGAATCAGAGAAAGAGGGACGAATTTACAGGTCGCTTAGGAAAGCGTAGGTTAGATTGAAATCCTGTATAATAACGCTCTTTCTCTGTGTCGTGGAAGTGAATCAGAGAAAGAGATGTGAGTGACCCACAAGGAGATGGGATGGACTTTGACTCACACCGCCCTGAAGTCTGGCAAGCACTAAGACTGGAATACCCAGCGAGAATTGACCCCAAGTCACTGAAAGGGGGGATACTGGGAGAGACTGAGAATCCAGCTGCCTATCTACATGAACAGCTGAAACGATGGAGCTTGGAAACAGAACGAGATCCAGAAGGGGACCCACTGATGACAACTCTATTCCGAAACTCAATAATAGAGGCCATGCCCCAGTCACTGAGAAGCAGGCTGGAGGATGTGGTGGGACTAACCTCAAAAACACACAAATAATTATGTGACCATGTGATACATGCAGTAGAAAAACACAGAAAGGATGAACAGAGACTTATGGAGCAGGGGAGAGACATTCAGAGAAAATTGACCCAACTCCAATTGGAAGAACTCACAAACAGAGGGAAGAAGAAAATCCAGGCCCCAGTAACAGCACCTACGACTGAAGCAGGAATGATGGCTGCAGTCACTCCAGGGGGGCCATATCTGCCTCCCGCGCCACAGGCCCAAGTACAACCCACAGCACCAGTAGTGAATATGTATGCACAACAACCCCAAAAATGGAATAATAACAATAAACAGCAAAATAATCAGAAAGGAGGAAATCGGGGCCCACAAGGGCCACCTGGAATTTGCTGGGGATGCCAACAGCCAGGGCATACCAGACGAAACTGCCTCACAAACCCCTGGCAACAACCAGGAAACAAAAACCAAAATAATTGGAAGCAAGCTGACGGATGGCAACCAAAGCAAACTGACGGCTGGCAACAAAATCAGCAACAAATCCAAGGTCCTGTGAATCCATGGGCAGGGCCCGATCAGGGGTACTAGGGGTGCCCAGAGAATCCTACCGGGGAGGGTCAGTTTCCAGTACTAACTACGCGAGCTGATCAAGAACCTATGTTGCAGGTTCAAATAGAGAACAGAGGCACACCCATGATGGTTGATACTGGAGCCACTTACACCTGTTTAAGTCCAAATAATGCCTCTCACCTCCCCATGTCTGGCAAATATGCCAAAACTATAGGATTCTCGGGAAAAACGCAGTTAATTCCAATGACAGCTCCAGTTCACCTGACAGCGGATGACAAATCCGCAACCAGATCAGAACACACTCCTGTCAATCTATTGGGAAGAGATGCCCTATGCAAAATGGGTATACAAATTCGATGTTCCTCCGAAGGGTTAAACATAGACAAGGCAGGGCTAAACTTACAAATGGTAATGAAACAGGATACAGCAAATGTTTATTGGTTAGGGGGTATTGAGACAGAAGTAGATAGAGTAGTCAAAAAATGGGGTAGGTTTATTCAGGCTCAGATACCGGAAGCAGAAAGAGGAAAGTCAGAATATCACTGCACCATGCAATACGATCCTTACCGTGATGATCTTTTAGAGCAACTGTGGTTGTTAAATACAAATGGGAAATCAGTATCTATAATGTCTCAGTACATAATTATAGGAAAACAAGGAGCAGCAATGGATGTGATGGACATGGATGGCTCAGACTTTGTGGCAAAATGGTACAATGTTTCTGAAGCTGTCCCCCACATTACCTTGTTAGTGAACAAGGGAATGAAGGCTAAGTATTTGGGCCCCATGATGAAGCAAGCAAAAACAATTCAATGGAACAAGACAGAAAATCCACTGATTTATCATTCAAAAGATAAAGCCTCAATCAAGATACATCATACTACAATAATGACTGGGGACCCAAGGGAAGTGGAAGTTACATCTCAACAGTTAACGCAGTTAGGGGAAGCAACAGAAGTTGAGAACCATAAAAAATAGGAAATAGAGAAATACATACCTCACGAGGTATGGTCACAACATGATACAGATGTTGGATTGGTAAAATCAGCAAGTCCTGTGTTTGTCAAAACAAAGCCAGGTGTTAAGCCCCCTTGGAGGGCTCAATATCATATGAAACCTGAAACAGAAGAGGGGATCAAAGCCACAATTGAGGGACTGATAAAAGCAGGAGTACTGATAGAAACACAAAGTTGTTGTAATACACCTTTGTTGCCGGTCCTTAAAGCAGATGGGAAAAAGTGGAGACTGGTACATGATTTAAGGGCCATAAATGACATAGTACAGGATTGGCCTGCTGATGTACCAAACCCCCACACGCTACTCACCAATGTTCCTCCAGAAGCCAAGTACTTCACAGTGATCTGTGTGGAGCATTATTTAGTGTGCCCCTGGTGGAAGAATGCAGACACTTGTTTGCATTTACCTACAAAGGTAAGCAGTACACATATACTCGGATGCCACAGGGATTTAAGCATTCTCCTCATGTATTCAACCAGGTGTTAAGAACAGACCTAGAAGATCTAACACTTGAAGGAACATTGATCCAGTATGTGGATGATTTGTTGATCTGTGCTTCCTCCTTAGAACAATGTCATGCTGATTCTATGAAGGTTTTAAAGCAACTGGCAGAAGGAGGACACAAGGTGTCGAAAACAAAACTTCAGTACTGCCAATCTCAAGTTGAATATCTAGGAAGGACAATTGCACAAGGAACAAAGGCAATGGCACCAGGGCAACTGGAAGGAATCAGCAAGGCACCACTCCCTCAAACAGTGGCTCAGATGATGACGTTCTTAGGAATGACTGGATTCAGCTCTGACTGGATAGAGGAGTATGGGGTCAAAACAGCTCCTCTGCGAGAAATCATGAAAGAATCAGGACTATTAAATCTTAGAGCAAGCCTGAAATGGAACAGTGATGCATTAACTGCATTTGAAACAATGAAAAAGGAAATGCAGTCAGCTTCGGCTCTAGCAGCCCCAGATTACACAAAACCATTCTTGTTGTACAGTGGGGAGAACAAGTGTTTGATACACTGCCGATTTTGCAGGTTTTCCTACTTACAAAGCATGTAGAGGTCTGTAATTTTTATCATAGGTACACTTCAACTGTGAGAGACTGAATCTAAAACAAAAATCAAGAAAATCACATTGTATGATTTTTAAGTAATTAATTTGCATTTTATTGCATGACATAAGTATTTGATCACCTACCAACCAGTAAGAATTCCGGCTCTCACAGACCTGTTAGTTTTTCTTTAAGAAGCCCTCCTGTTCTCCACTCATTACCTGTATTAACTGCACCTGTTTGAACTCGTTACCTGTATAAAAGACACCTGTCCATACACTCAATCAAACAGACTCCAACCTCTCCACAATGGCCAAGACCAGAGAGCTGTGTAAGGACATCAGGGATAAATTTGTAGACCTGAACAAGGCTGGGATGGGCTACAGGACAATAGGCAAGCAGCTTGGTGAGAAGGCAACAACTGTTGGCGCAATTATTAGAAAATGGAAGTTCAAGATGACGGTCAATCAACCTCGGTCTGGGTCTCCATGCAAGATCTCACCTCGTGGGGCATCAATGATCATGAGGAAGGTGAGGGATCAGCCCAGAACTACACGGCAGGACCTGGTCAATGACCTGAAGAGAGCTGGGACCACAGTCTCAAAGAAAACCATTAGTAACACACTACGCCGTCATGGATTAAAATCCTGCAGCGCACGCAAGGTCCCCCTGCTCAAGCCAGCGCATGTCCAGGCCCATTTGAAGTTTGCCAATGACCATCTGGATGATCCAGAGGAGGAATGGGAGAACGTCATGTGGTCTGATGAGACAAAAAATAGAGCTTTTTGGTCTAAACTCCACTCGCCGTGTTTGGAGGAAGAAGAAGGATGAGTACAACCCCAAGAACACCATCCCAACCGTGAAGCATGGAGGTGGAAACATCATTCTTTGGGGATGCTTTTCTGCAAAGGGGACAGGACGACTGCACCGTATTGAGGGGAGGATGGATGGGGCCATGTATCGCGAGATCTTGGCCAACAACCTCCTTCCCTCAGTAAGAGCATTGAAGATGGGTCGTGGCTGGGTCTTCCAGCATGACAACGACCCGAAACACACAGCCAGGGCAACTAAGGAGTGTCTCCGTAAGAAGCATCTCAAGGTCCTGGAGTGGCCTAGCCAGTCTCCAGACCTGAACCCAATAGAAAATCTTTGGAGGGAGCTGAAAGTTCGTATTGCCCAGCAACAGCCCCGAAACCTGAAGGATCTGGAGAAGGTCTGTATGGAGGAGTGGGCCAAAATCCCTGCTGCAGTGTGTGCAAACCTGGTCAAGACCTACAGGAAACGTATGATCTCTGTAATTGCAAACAAAGGTTTCTGTACCAAATATTAAGTTCTGCTTTGCTGATGTATCAAATACTTATGTCATGCAATAAAATGCTAATTAATTACTTAAAAATCATACAATGTGATTTTCTGGATTTTTGTTTTAGATTCCGTCTCTCACAGTTGAAGTGTACCTATGATAAAAATTACAGACCTCTACATGCTTTGTAAGTAGGAAAACCTGCAAAATCGGCAGTGTATCAAATACTTGTTCTCCCCACTGTATGTGGCAAACAGATGTGATAGGTATGCAACAGCGGTACTTATGCAAGAAACATGTAGTGGAAGACGAAAACAACCTATTGCGTATTATAGTTCCAAAGTAGATTCTGTTGCTCAGGGATATCCACCCTGTTATCAAGGTCTAGCTGCATTACAATACGCGTATGACAAAGCGTCCACAATTACTATGGGATATCCGGTAACAATACATACACACCATAAAATAGTGGAACTAATAGAACAAGGGAAGTTTGTTCTTACCAACGCTAGAACTCTAGAATACATGACTATACTAACCTATCCAGATGTTTCCATTAAACAATGCAGCACAGTAAACCCAGCTGAAAGAATCCCCTTGGAGTTTGAGGGGCAAGCACATGACTGCGTAGCGGATTCATTGATGTTCACTCGACTAAGGCCAGATTTAGAGTCAACCCCGTTATCCAACCTGGGGGTTGAGTGCATAGAAGAGTATTTTGTGGATGGATCCTGCTATAAAGATCATGTGGGAAATCATGCAGGTTATGCAGTAGTGCAAAAGCAAGGAGGAGATTTCAAAGAGGTGATAGCAGAATACTGTCCTCAGCCATGTTCAGCCCAGTTAGCTGAACTCAAAGCACTCACTGCAGCTTGCATCCTGGGAAAGCGAAAAACTGTTAATATCTATACTGATTCAGCATATGCACATGGGGTGTGTCATTTATTTGGGGCAGTCTGGAAACAGCGAAGGTTCAAGAAAAGCGATGGTACACCCATACAACACCACAAGCAGATTGTGGAACTGATGACGGCGTTAATGTATCCCACTAAATTGGTGATAGTGAAATGTCAGGGGCATAGGAAAGGAAAATAATTTATAAACAAAGGAAACAATACAGCTGATGAAGCTGCAAAGAAGGCATCTAGATGCATCGTCCCAGTGTTGACAGCCCCAATGGTCATTATTGAATCCATACCACAACCAGATGATATAATAAGAATGCAGGAAAGAGCAGTACCTTATGAACAGACTATGTGGCTACAGAGAGGGGCCACCAAGGATGTGAAAGGATTATGGAGATCTCATGAGGGAACCATAGTAGCACCCAGTGTCTTGTTCAGCCTACTGATAACTGATGCGCATGGTTTTGACCATTGCGCAAGGGGGGAGATAAAAAGAAAAATTAAAAAACAAGGATACTGGTCCCCATACCTACAGGCAACAGTAGATGAGGCATTAGCAAGATGTAAGGTGTGTGCACAAAACAATGTAAGGAAAGGAATATCAACGCCTATAGGGCACATACCAGTTCCTGAAGGACCATTTCGACATTTGGTCATGGACTATGTGGACATGATAAAAAAGGTGAATGGCAAAAGGTACATGCTAGTGATCATAGATAGTTTCAGTAGATGGGTAGAAGCAGTACCCTCAGCAGATCTAGGATCAGGGACAGTAATCACATTTCTAACCAGAGAAGTGATACCTAGATTTGGAATACCAACAGAAATCAGTTCAGACAATGAATCAGCATTTATTCAGAAAACAGTGAAGCAAGTATTACAGCAGTTAAGGATTAAGCAAAGACTAGGGTGTGTGTATCATCCACAATCGCAGGGAATGGTTGAGAGGATTAATGGTACCCTTAAAACTAAACTGAATAAAATATGTGCCAGTACAAAGCTCAACTGGGTGGATGCACTACCATTGGCTTTAATGAGTTATCGCATGCAAACTAACAGAAATACGCATCTAACTCCGCATGAAATGCTTATGGGTCGACCCATGCCAGTGCCAGTTCTGAGAGGGCCCTACAAAGGACCTTCATTAGAACAATTAGAGAAGGAACTTAAAGCATATGTAAAACAACTAACTACTATACATAAAGTGATCTATCTCCAGGAAAAAGGGCGAGAACCGGAACCCTGACCAGAGGAGCCAGGGCCGGTGATTCCAGGAGATTGAGTCTACATCCGAGTGTTTCGCAGAAAGTGGAATGAGCCCAGGAGAGAAGGACCATACAAGGTGATCCGAGCAACTCCAACGGCGATACAGGTGGAGGGAGGAACGACGTGGTACCATCTGAATCACTGCACCAGGGTCCCGAGGAGATCCGGCCTGCCACCAGTGAGACACGAGGAAGCGGAGGAGGACGAGGCACCAGATGGAGTCCAAGAATAAGAAGCAAGCACGAGTCCAAGTGCCAATGTTGAAGGACAGCAGGCACTCCCTCCTGAAAATCAGGAGAGTCGATAGGTGGGGCTTGATGGTGTGGGGAATACTGCTGATAGGATCCATGCTATGGAAGATACCCCAAACACAAGCAGCGACTCAGGGAATGGAGGGACAGCAAGAGAAGGAGAAGGAAGCGATCTTTCTACCGTCGAGGGAGGCGACTTCTCTGCCATTGAAGGAAGAGACTCTTCTGCTGTTGAGGAAGGGGACTTCTCCACAATTTACTTCTCTGCCCTCACATGGTCCCCGACAACTTAAGAACTGTGGAATTGCTCTAACGGTAATAGCAGTTAATCTAGGAGAGATTGTGGTGACTCTGCCTACAACTATACAATATTCTAGAGATGGTCTTACTGAACCTGGAAGAATTGTTGCTTTGAATAAAGAACAAATATCATACATAGGATGGCCTAGATTGGGGAGATGTCAGATTGAAGGATATGCAATGTTTAAAATAAAATGCCTAAAAAATCATTGTGTAGAAGTTGACCCAAAAATGAATAAGTATGGAATAATAATGGACATAACACAAGCCAAACATCTCATAATGGCATCAGTACTTAAGACATTGGTGCCTGAAGTCAAAGTAGGAAATAGAATAAAAAAGCATGTAACATTGGGGATGGCTCGAACTAGTATTTCTATTCCAGCCCAAGAAAGAACGGTTGATGAAACTCAAAGATCTTTTTCAATACGAAGGATAAAACCTTTGCCAGAGACAGCACTTTGCGGGTGGGTTAATCATCAAACCAAGGCAGAAGCAATCTGGGATAAAGGTGGATGTCTAATAGAAATCATCAAGGGAGACACTACTTGGGAAATTACTTTAGAAGAATTGACACAAGAAAACGATGCAAAGTATGTTTTGGAGTTCATTAGCACAAAGTTGCCAGAGGGAAATAATACAACAACAATAGATATTGTTTCTGATCCCATGCTTCCACCTAGACAGAAAGGATGAATAGAGACAGACAATGTAACCATGGCAATCACCCAAGGACCGTCTACTATTGTGACAACTAAAGCTATAAAGGAAGATTTAGAAACAACAGAATCAACTGGATTCTTTCAAAATGTATGGGAGACTTTGACTAATTGGGGAAATCAGGAAAATAAACAGTCTTCTATCTCAGCCCCAACCGTAATACCAAAGATAGTGAGGGCACCAACAAAAATAGGAAAGCTATGGGAGGGAGCGATACAAAATGATTGGTACAAATGGGCACAGTATTCAGCTAAAACAATCAAGAAGAAAACAAATTGTTTAGTATGCGCTCCTTCTCCATTAAAATAATTGATAGTAATACCAAATCCTCACAGTTACAAGGACTGTGCTAATTTTAAACAAAACTACTGTCATCTTAAAAGAGGAGAAAGGCCATACTGTCC
The DNA here is from genome assembly GCF_964263955.1 of Coregonus lavaretus. Classification (NCBI taxonomy): domain Eukaryota; kingdom Metazoa; phylum Chordata; class Actinopteri; order Salmoniformes; family Salmonidae; genus Coregonus; species Coregonus lavaretus. The sequence continues at coordinate 23,810,362 of NC_140016.1, read as the reverse complement.
TGCAGAATGTTTATCATTTTTGGGAAATCCCTATCATTACAAATTCTATAATCTAGTAGGATGGGGAGATTGGTGTAAAAAAATGATATCAGAATAGAACCCAGAAAAATGGAAGCACCAGAAAAATATTGTATTGATTATAATCAAAACTATGAATGTTACAACAAAACGGATGGGGAACATGATTTGGGAAAATTTAAGGGAAAGTGTGAGACTACATGGCACCTAAATAATGATATGTCTTGGAATGCAGAAACTCCATTCAGAGCATTTTATCAGGCAGCAGGATCAAGTACTGAGGTAATCGCTACAAATGGAGGGCCTGGTGATCCTGGGGAATGTGAGAGGCAAACACTGTCAACACCATCGATTTCTCCTTATAAGGATCAATCGGTGCCAGTGGCAGACTTCTTTTGGGTATGTGGAGAAAAAAAATTAGAGCTATGTTGCCTAGAAGGTGGAAGGGAATCTGTGCTAGGGTACAAATTATTCAAGAAGTAGTTATATCAGAATGGGAAATATCACCAACAACAAATCAGGACACCCGAAATAATAATAGGAGGATAAAAAGAGCATATGAATATGACCCCAATGTGTATTTAGATGCAATAGGTCAACCCAGAGGTATTCCAAATGAATATAAGGCAAGAGATGAAATTAAAGCAGGATTTGAATCAATATTTGTCTGGATTTCACCGAACAAAAACCTAGAATGGATCAATTATATTTATTATAATCAACAAAGGTTTATGAATTACACAAACTCTGCATTATCAGCCTTAGGAGAGCAAGTACAGGCTACCAGTAGAATGGCATGGCAGAATAGGCAGGCTCTAAATTGGCTGTTAGCTGAAAAAGGTGGAGTTTGTGTCATGTTTGGAGATGAATGTTGTACTTTTATCCCCAATAATACTGCCCCGGATGGTTCATTCACTGTAGCAATGAATAAACTCAAAGGATTACGTAAAGAGGTTAAGGACAATGCCGGCCATGATACTCATGTTTGGGACTGGATGGACTTAACTGTGGGAAAGTGGGGTGCGATGTTTACAAAAATGGCAATAATGATAGAAATATCACTTGTAGTGATGGGAGTAGTGTTTTGTTGTTTACTACCACTGTTAAAATCACTTTTGATTCAAACCACAGTAAAACAAATGACTGTACAGACCATTGTTACTAGTTCAGCCAAAGAAGGACACCCAGTTCAGGGAGCCCCAGGACAGTATGTTAACGAATATGGGAAATCTTGTAATGCTAAAGGAGTACCAATGGACTGTCCATTTGGGAATCCTGAATGTCTGTATGGTGTTGTTCCTGGGGTGGGTGGGCCTGTCATGGTTACAGAGCTCAACAGAGAAACTTGGAGGTTAATTCAGAGGGAAACCTTCCAGACTTGTATCCGATAACTGACTGGGCTCTGGGTCCTCATCAGGAGGGGTCAAATAATGATGAAGAAATATTGGTTTGAATATATGCAAATAAAATGTAATTACACATGGCAAGGCTAAAAATAAGTAAAATGCACAAGCTTACATTCATTTCTAAAAAATTATCTTTGTACTATTGGGACTTTGTAGGGAAGTCCCAAAGGGGGGAATATATTGAGATATTTTATGTGTCATTAAGGCAAATATAGGGAAATGCCAAAGGTAAAATATAATAAACATGTTTGATATTTTATAATCTAGGTGCATGTTTGAATAAGGAATATAGTCAATATAGTATGTAATTGTGTTTTAATGAATGTATGTATATTCTTTTTTAAGAAAGTGTCTGATGAATGCCACCAATAGAATAAGAGGCACTGTATAGAAAAGCACTCATGGCCTTTTTGGGAGGACAATGGGTCACAGCTGGGAGATGGAAGATAAGGGTGGCGTGACACTGGAGATGGGTTTGGCATTTGCCTAAGGGGAGTAACTGTATATGCTATGTAAACATGACTATGCAAATAGTTCTACGACATAAATGGCGAGCGTTGCCAGGAGTTGAAAACAGGGACCAGAGACGGTGGACATCTGCAACTGTGAGACGGCTTGGAACGGACCATACAAACAAAAGTGGCCGCTTTTAAAAAGGTAAGCTAAGTTCTTACTTATATAGTATAACGTTTGTGTGGTTCGATCCGGGGCCCGTCAAATAGTTCTACGACAGGGCTGATAGTTGTCACCCGCTTCCCTTGAAAAACAGATTGCCCTACAGCCAATTCTGTTGAATCAAAATAATTTGTAAAAAACAATCAGAATTCGACCTAAATATGGCTGAAACGCAAAGGAAATTCAAGGAGAGGGGGTACAAAAATGGTCAGATTAATACTGCCATTGAGAAAATTCAAAACAAATCGAGACTTGAACACTTTCAAGGACAGTCTCGCAAAAAGAAGCATTCTTGCATTCTAACTACACACTATTCAAAGTGCTCTGAACAAATGGTTGTATTCTCATGGGGCAGAAACCTCAAAGATCAATTGGTAAACTCGGATTTACCACCCCTAAATATCCCTGCACAACGTCTATTTGCGCCTTTACCGGATGGAAACTACAAGTGTAACGGCTGCGCTCAATGCAATGGCACTTACAAATGTAGATCCTTTAAACACCCCCAAACAGGGAAACAGATCCCAATCAAAGGTGTTATTACGTGCCCCACTAAGGCAGTTATTTATCTCATAACTTTTCCTTGTGGGTAAAAAAAAGCGCAAATTAAAAGTACGAATCTCGGAAGTTCGTAGCACAATTAGTTGCAAAAACTCGACATACCCAGTCGCTGCCCACTTTTTGGAAGCGAACCACTCGATTTCGTCCCTACGTTATATCGGCATCGAACATGTCACCCTCCCTAGGAGAGGGAGTGACCTTGGCAACTTATTGTTAAAACGAGAGGCTGCCTGGATCTTTAATTTAAAGACTCTTGCTCCCTTCGGTCTCAACTTAGAATTTGATTTGAAGGCATTCTTGTGATTATTGTGATTTTGCTATATATTGTAAATGATTGTGGGCCTATGTAGCCAAGTTGTATCTATGATCATATGCTATCCATGTTTTTTGTATGTTCTGTTTATCTGTGAATTAACCAATGCTATTAGGCCACACCCGGCCATGATTACAGACACCTGCGTTTGTCCTTTGACACTACAGTGAGGGAAAAAAGTATTTGATCCCCTGCTGATTTTGTACGTTAGCCCACTGCCAAAGAAATGATCAGTCTATAATTTTAAGGCTAGGTTTATTTGAACAGTGAGAGACAGAATAACAACAACAAAATCCAGAAAAACGCATGTCAAAAATGTTATAAATTGATTTGCATTTTAATGAGGGGAATAAGTATTTGACCCCCTCTCAATCAGAAAGATTTCTGGCTCCCAGGTGTCTTTTATACAGGTAACAAGCTGAGATTAGGAGCACTCCCTTTTAGAGTGTGCTCCTAATCTCAGCTTGGTACCTGTATAAAAGACACCTGTCCACAGAAGCAATCAATCAATCAGATTCCAAACTCTCCACCATGGCCAAGACCAAAGAGCTCTCCAAGGATGTCAGGGACAAGATTGTAGACCTACACAAGGCTGGAATGGGCTACAAGACCATCACCAAGCAGCTTGGTGAAAAGGTGACGACAGTTTGCGATTATTCGCAAATGGAAGAAACACAAAAGAACTGTCAATCTCCCTTGGCCTGGGGCTCCATGCAAGATCTCACCTCGTGGAGTTGCAATGATCATGAGAACGGTGAGGAATCAGCCCAGAACTACACGGGAGGATCTTGTCAATGATCTCAAGGCAGCTGAGACCATAGTCACCAAGAAAACAATTGGTAACACACTACGCCGTGAAGGACTGAAATCCTGCAGCGCCCGCAAGGTCCCCCTGCTCAAGAAAGCACATATATACAGGCCCGTCTGAAGTTTGCCAATGAACATCTGAATGATTCAGAGGAGAACTGGGTGAAAGTGTTGTGGTCAGATGAGACCAAAATCGAGCTCTTTGGCATCAACTCAACTCGCCGTGTTTGGAGGAGGAGGAATGCTGCCTATGACCCCAAGAACACCATCCCCTCCGTCAAACATGGAGGTGGAAACATTATGCTTTGGGGGTGTTTTTCTGCTAAGGGGACAGGACAACTTCAACACAACAAAGGGACGATGGACGGGGCCATGTACCGTCAAATCTTGGGTGAGAACCTCCTTCCCTCAGCCAGGGCATTGAAAATGGGTATTCCAGCATGACAATGACCCAAAACACACGGCCAAGGCAACAAATGAGTGGCTCAAGAAGAATCACATTAAGGTCCTGGAGTGGCCTAGCCAGTCTCCAGACCTTAATCTCATAGAAAGTCTGTGGAGGGAGCTGAAGGTTCGAGTTGCCAAACATCAGGCTCAAAACCTTAATGACTTGGAGAAGATCTGCAAAGAGGAGTGGGATATAATCCCTCCTGAGATGTGTGCAAACCTGGTGGCCAACTACAAGAAACGTCTGACCTCTGTGATTGCCAACAAGGGTTTTGCCACCAAGTACTAAGTCATGTTTTGCAGAGGGGTCAAATACTTATTACCCTCATTAAAATGCAAATCAATTCATAACATTTTCAACATGCGTTTTTCTGGATATTTTTGTTGTTATTCTGTCTCTCACTGTTCAAATAAACCTACCATTAAAATTATAGACTGATCATGTCTTTGTCAGTGGGCAAACTTAAAAAAATCAGCAGGGGATCAAATACTTTTTTCCCTCACTGTATATAAACTAGTGACCCGCAGTGTGTGTCATTATACCCTGATGAAGACAGCTTGTCTGTCGAAACATTGGTTATTAGGTTATTAAATTATTGCATCTGAGCTACTAGAGTGTGCCACTTTCCTTTTCTTTTTCACGTGTTCTACTCCGTTAGCCAGCACCTCGCCTAAATAGGTGTGCATTTCTTTCGCCTCTATAGGAGCCAATCTAGAGCCTGTCTTTTTTGCCAGGTCATTCTACTTGTTGCCTGTACTTGTTCTCCCAGCGCTGACAATGCTGAGTCAGTATAATTTATAAACCTCTGTTGATTGTAATATATGTAATTGATCCATTCCAAATTTTTATTAGGAGTTACCCAAATAAGTATTGATTCAAATCCTGATTTAATCTCACTTCAGCTTTAAATTCATTGGGAATTCCTCTATGCTGGCCTATAACATCTATCTGTACGTTCGGATCGGCTTCATACGCCCTTTTTGATCTTTGTATTTTAGTATCTTGTGTATCAACCTTTAAAGCCTTCTAGTCAACTATTACAACTTTTTGTATTAACTGTACCTTGGCACAGATCCCTTTCCATCCTTCTGGTAATAATGTCCTTAGTTGCCCCTGCAGACCCAGAAAAAATCTGCAATTGCCACTTACTGATCCTCATAGGGATCGATAAGTGGCCATGCCAATGTCGGATTTTCGCATACGTCCGGGGTTTCTATTACTCCAGTACTTGACCCTGCAGCCTGATAGATTTTTCTTTGAGGGGTGTCTGCATTCCAAAAGCTATCTGTATCAGGGTGCCATGTAATTTCACATTCTCCCAAATTATATAACCCGATTGTTTTATTGTAACACTCATATTTTTGCTCATAGTCTATTTGATATTTCTCTGGTGCTTCCCTTTTCCTTGTTGCTTACATTTCTCTCCCCATCCTGGTTGATTATAAAATTGTTTATATTTAGGATTTCCTAAATATGACAAACATTCTGCTAGGCAATACGGTCTTTCCGAGTTCCTTAGATGACAGAAGTTGTGGTTGAAAATTGCACAGTCCTGGTAACTGTGGGGATTTGGAACTACTTTTAATTCCTTTAAAGGAGATGAAGTACATATTAGACAGTTTTCTTTCTTTCATTTTAATTTAGTATATTGTGCCCATCTATACCAGTCATTGTTCAGCGCCTCCTTCCATTCCCTTTCTTCTGAGTCTGGTGGGGCGCTAACATGTAAGGGGTTTAGTGCACTTTCCCATGGAATTACTACTTCAACAACCCTGCCCCCTGGAAATGTAACACTTATAAGTAATACATCAAATTGTTGATCTAAGTCTTGGGCTGTTATCCTTATGTCTATGATCCACCTGTCTTTTTATTTTATTATCTTAAGGTCACAGTTACCCCATGTGATTTACCCATAATCCTTGTGCTGGTTCCTCCCACACCAATAACCATTTGACCCTCGTACTTTAATTGCAATCCCTTTCTGTATTTTATGGTTCCTGCTTGTGCAGGAATATACATTTTAATCCTGTCTGTTTCTCTTCTCTGTCTTGTTCTTTTGCTATTTACTATTGTCAGTATGCCCTTCCCCTCACTCAACTGTTTCCAATTTCTGTTAGGGGGACTAGTCAAGGGCAGAGAAATCAATGGTGGGGAAATCTGGTGAGTCTTGGTTGTCTTGTAGGTTCTTTGAGGTCTAGGATGTCTTGGAGGTATGCCCCTCCGCTGAGGGAATCAGCAAGAGCATGTAGCTCATCAGTAGCATTCCCATTGCCATCCTCCCCATCTCCTGATTCTCGCCAGCTCCAGCATCCTCAGCTCCTTCATCTGTAGATTGTTGGTTTCCTTGTGGTACCCTGGTGCAGTGGTTTAGATGATACCAGGTTGAGCTCCCCTCTATCCGTACAGCCGTTGCTGTAGAGTGGGTGATGATGTATGGACCCTGACGTCTTGGTTCGTTCCACTTCCTTCTGATGACCCTGACGTGGACCTTTTCCCCTGGGACTACCGGTCGTGGTGGATTCGCTTCTGGTTCTGGAACTCTGTTTTTCTCCTGTTGGTAGATAACTTTATGTATCGCAGTTAGTTGCCTAATATACTCTTCTAATTCTCTTTCCAACTGTTCTAGAGGTGGACTTTATACAGTGGGGAGAACAAGTATTTTATACACTGCCGATTTTGCAGGTTTTCCTACTTACAAAGCATGTAGAGGTCTGTAATTTTCAGAAAATCAGATTGTATGATTTTTAAGTAATTAATTTGCATTTTAATGCATGACATAAGTATTTGATACATCAGAAAAGGAGAACTTAATATTTGGTACAGAAACCTTTGTTTGCAATTACAGAGATCATACGTTTCCTGTAGGTCTTGACCAGGTTTGCACACACTGCAGCAGGGATTTTGGCCCACTCCTCCATACAGACCTTCTCCAGATCCTTCAGGTTTCGGGGCTGTCGCTGGGCAATACGAACTTTCAGCTCCCTCCAAAGATGTTCTATTGGGTTCAGGTCTGGAGACTGGCTACGCCACTCCAGGACCTTGAGATGCTTCTTACGGAGCCACTCCTTAGTTGCCCTGGCTGTGTGTTTCGGGTCATTGTCATGCTGGAAGACCCATCACGACCCATCTTAAATGCTCTTACTGAGGGAAGGAGGTTGTTAGCCAAGATCTCGCGATACATGGCCCCATCCATCCTCCCCTCAATACGGTGCAGTCGTCCTGTCCCCTTTGCAGAAAAGCATCCCCAAAGAATGATGTTTCCACCTCCATGCTTCACGGTTGGGATGGTGTTCTTGGGGTTGTACTCATCCTTCTTCTTCCTCCAAACACGGCGAGTGGAGTTTAGACCAAAAAGCTTTATTTTTTTCTCATCAGACCACATGACCTTCTCCCATTCCTCCTCTGGATCATCCAGACGGTCATTGGCAAACTTCAGACGGGCCTGGACATGCGCTGGCTTGAGCAGGGGGACCTTGTGTGCGCTGCAGGATTTTAATCCATGACGGCGTAATGTGTTACTAATGGTTTTCTTTGAGACTGTGGTCCCAGCTCTCTTCAGGTCATTGACCAGGTCCTGCCGTGTAGTTCTGGGCTGATCCCTCACCTTCCTCATGATCATTGACAAGGTGAGATCTTGCATGGAGCCCCAGTCTTGTGCAGGTCTACAATTGTATCCCTGATGTCCTTACACAGCTCTCTGGTCTTGGCCATTGTGGAGAGGTTGGAGTCTGTTTGATTGAGTGTGTGGACAGGTGTCTTTTATACAGGTAATGAGTTCAAACAGGTGCAGTTAATACAGGTAATGAGTGGAGAACAGGGCTTCTTAAAGAAAAACTAACAGGTCTGTGAGAGACGGAATTCTTACTGGTTGGTAGGTGATCAAATACTTATGTTATGCAATACAATGCAAATGAATTACTTAAAAATCATACAATGTGATTTTCTGGATTTTTGTTTTAGATTCCGTCTCTCACGGTTGAAGTGTACCTATGATAAAAATTACAGACCACTACATACTTTGTAAGTAGGAAAACCTGCAAAATCGGCAGTGTATCAAATACTTGTTCTCCCCACTGTATGGTCCCCTTATTACTGACACTGGTATGGGTCGACCCGTAAGCATTTCATGCGGTGTTAGATGCGTTATTCTGTTAGCTTGCATGTGATAACTCATTAGTGCCAGAGGTAAGGCATCTACCCAATTCAATCTCGTGCTTCTACAGATCTTTGCAATTTTCGCTTTCAGAGTCCCGTTAACTTTTCCCACCATGCCCTGAGATTGGGGGTGATACACACATCCCTATCTTTGTTTTATGCGCAACTGCTGCAACACTAGTTTTACAGTTTTCTGTATAAATGCTGAACCATTGTCTGTACTGATTTCTGTCGGGATTCCGAATCGTTGCATCACTTCTCTTGTTAAGAATTTCACTAGTGTTGCTGCCCCTAGAGTTTTAGATGGAACTGCTTCTACCCATCTGCTAAATCTGTCAATTACTACTAGCATATACCTTTTCCCATTCACTGGTTTTATCATATCCACATAATCTATTACCAGGTGTCTGAACGGTCCCTCTGGTTTCTGGTATATGTCCAATTGGTGCCGTTATTCCTTTTCTGATATTGCTTTGAGCACATGTCTCGCATTCTTCCAATCTTGAATCTACTGTTACTTGCATATACGGAGACCAAAACCTTGTTTCCTAATCTTTCTTACTACCCCCTCTCCCACAATGGTCAAATCCATGTGCACTAGTAATAAGTATATAGGATGTAGTAACTAGTAATAAGTGTTATAGGAGCCATTATTAGTCCATCATGTGTTCTCCATAAATTATTCCCATCTTTTGTTGCACCTCTTTTTTCCCACATAGTGTGCTCATTTACGTTTTCTCTCTCTTGTATTCTTATTATATCATGTATTTCTGGGGCTGCTTCTATCAGAATCAGTGGAACCTGTATGGCTACTTTACATTTGGATGCTATTTTTGCAGCCTCATCTGCTGCATAGTTTCCTCTAGTAATGTATTCCATTTCCTTTTTATGTGCTTGGCATTTAACAATTGCTATTCGTTTTGGCGTCATTAATGCAATCATTAGTTCTTGTATTTGTTCAAAATGCAAAATTGGGCTTCCATCTGTTTTCCTAAATCCTCTCGCGTCCAAACTGTTCCAAACTGGTGACATACCCCATGCGCATATGCTGAATCAGTGTAAACATTTACTACTTTGTCCCTTCCTTGGTTACATGCTGCTGTCAATGCTCTCAGTTCTGCTAGTTGAGCAGAACATGGTTGGTCACAACTTTCACTCCCTATGGTGTAGAATTGGTCGTCTGGTCCTTTCCTTACTACTGCATACCCATCATGATTCCCTTCATAATCTCTAAAGCAAGACCCATCTACAAACAACTCCTCCGTAGCTCCTAGGATTGGAACTGATAACAAATCAGGTCTCAATTTAGTGAACATCAACGACTCTGCTACACAGTCAGGTGGGTCACCTTCAGTTTCTATTGGTATCCTCTCTGCTGGGTTAACTGTAGTACACCGTTTTATTGTTACGTCTGGATAGGTCAATAATGTCAAATGCTCTAATATTCTAGCATTGGTCAGTACAAATCTTCCTTTCTCAATCAACTCAGTTATTTTATGCTGAGCATAGATCACCACTGGGTATCCCATTGTGATTGTCGATGCTTTGTCATATGCATACTGTACAGCTGCCAATCCCTGGTAACATGGTGGATGTCCTTGTGCTACCAAATCTAATTTAGAGCTATAGAATGCTATTGGCTGCTTTCTCCTTCCTGCACAGGTTTCTTCCATCAATACTGCTGTTGTGAATCCCTGACAGCGGTTTGCTACATACAGTAGGAAGGGTTTTGTGTAGTCTGGAGTTCCTAGTGCCGGGGCTGTTTGCATATCCTGTTTTATCGTTTCAAATGCTGCTGTTGCATTGCTATTCCATTTTAGCTTTGCCCTCAACTCTGTTACTCCTGCATTCTTCATTATTTCTCTCAAAGGGGCTGTCATACTCCTCTACCCAATCTGAACTAAATCCTGTCATTCCTAAAAATGTCAGCATCTGTCCCACTGTTTGTGGCATTCGAGCCTTACTCAACCCTTCCAATTGCGAGGGAGCAATTGCTTTAGTCTGCTGAGCTATAGTTCTTCCTAGGTACTCAACCTGTGCTTGACAATATTGAAGCTTTTTCTTTGACACTTTATGTCCTCCTTCTGCAAGCCTCTCCAATATTTTTACAGTATCCTGATGACATCGCTCTATCGTGGTTGCCCACACCAGTAAGTAATCTACATACTGTAGTAGTGTTCCTTCCAATGTTAGGTCTTCTAAATCAGCTCTTAACACCTGATTAAATAAATGAGGAGAATGCTTAAATCCCTGATGCATGCTCGTGTATGTAAATTGCTGACCTTTGTATGTAAATGAAAATAAGTGTCTACTCTCTTCCGCTAATGGTACTCTGAAAAAGGCTCCACATACAGTGGAGAAAAAAAGTATTTAGTCAGCCACCAATTGTGCAAGTTCTCCCACTTAAAAAGAGGAGAGAGGCCTGTAATTGTCATCATAGGTACACGTCAACTATGACAGACAAATTGAGAAAAAAAATCCAGAAAATCACATTGTAGGATTTTAATGAATTTATTTGCAAATTATGGTGGAAAATAAGTATTTGGTCACCTACAAACAAGCAAGATTTCTGGCTCTCACAGACCTGTAACTTCTTCTTTAAGAGGCTCCTCTGTCCTCCACTCGTTACCTGTATTAATGGCACCTGTTTGAACTTGTTATCAGTATAAAAGACACCTGTCCACAACCTCAAACAGTCACACTCCAAACTCCACTATGGCCAAGACCAAAGAGCTGTCAAAGGACACCAGAAACAAAATTGTAGACCTGCACCAGGCTGGGAAGACTGAATCTGCAATAGGTAAGCAGCTTGGTTTGAAGAAATCAACTGTGGGAGCAATTATTAGGAAATGGAAGACATACAAGACCACTGATAATCTCCCTCGATCTGGGGATCCACGCAAGATCTCACCCCGTGGGGTCAAAATGATCACAAGAACGGTGAGCAAAAATCCCAGAACCACATGGGGGGACCTAGTGAATGACCTGCAGAGAGCTGGGACCAAAGTAACAAAGCCTACCATCAGTAACACACTACGCCGCCAGGGACTCAAATCCTGCAGTGACAGACGTGTCCCCCTGCTTAAGCCAGTACATGTCCAGGCCCGTCTGAAGTTTGCTAGAGTGCATTTGGATGATCCAGAAGAGGATAGGGAGAATGTCATATGGTCAGATGAAACCAAAATAGGACTTTTTGGTAAAAACTCAACTCGTCGTGTTTGGAGGACAAAGAGTGCTGAGTTGCATCCAAAGAACACCATACCTACTGTGAAGCATGGGGGTGGAAACATCATGCTTTGGGGCTGTTTTTCTGCAAAGGGACCAGGACGACTGATCCGTGTAAAGGAAAGAATGAATGGGGCCATGTATCGTGAGATTTTGAGTGAAAACCTCCTTCCATCAGCAAGGGCATTGAAGATGAAACGTGGCTGGGTCTTTCAGCATGACAATGATCCCAAACACACCACCCGGGCAACGAAGGAGTGGCTTCGTAAGAAGCATTTCAAGATCCTGGAGTGGCCTAGCCAGTCTCCAGATCTCAACCCCATAGAAAATCTTTGGACGGAGTTGAAAGTCCATGTTGCCCAGCGACAGCCCCAAAACATCACTGCTCTAGAGGAGATCTGCATGGAGGAATGGGCCAAAATACCAGCAACAGTGTGTGAAAACCTTGTGAAGACTTACAGAAAACGTTTGACCTGTGTCATTGCCAACAAAGGGTATATAACAAAGTATTGAGAAACGTTTGTTATTGACCAAATACTTATTTTCCACCATAATTTGCAAATAAATTCATAAAAAATCCTACAATGTGATTTTCTGGAATTTTTTTTCTCATTTTGTCTGTCATATTTGACGTGTACCTATGATGAAAATTACAGGCCTCTCTCATCTTTTTAAGTGGGAGAACTTGCACAATTGGTGGCTGACTAAATACTTTTTTTCCCCACTGTAAGTATATTACTGAGAACCATTTTGCATCTGGTGGAATGTTTGTGAGCAGTTTGTGTGGATTGGGCACCTCTGCTTGGTAATCTTGAACTATTTCATTCACTGGTCTCAGGTCCTGGACCAGTCTCCACATCTGTTTGTCCGCTTTTAGCACTGGTAGCAGTTGTGTGTTACAGTCACTCTGAGCTTTAATCAGTACTTCTAACAATCCCTCTATTGTAGGTTGGATTCCTGCCTCTGCTTCAGGTTTCATTGGGTATTGGTGTTTCCATGGGGTTTTTGTATCTGCCTTTACTTTAACACAAACTGGATTAGCTTATTTTACCAAACCCTCATCTGTTTCATGTTTTGCCCATAGTGGTTCTGTGATCATACTTTCCATTTGTTTCCTTAACTTTTCTTGTTTTGTTTCTTCTTTAACTACTGGCATCTGTCTTTCCTCAGTTATTTCCACTTCCTGTGGTTCCCCCATCAATTCTGAAGAGCATAGGACTTTAATCAGTTTCTTGTCAGCAGACTTGAAAATCAATGGATTCTCTGTATTTTCCCATTGTGTATTCTTAGCTTTTTTCATCATTGGCCTAAGTCTATCGCCTGATATCCCTCTGCCACTACAAGTGTTATGTGAGGTTCTGTTCCTGGTATCTCAAACCAGGTATATTTTGTGCTTCCATTGCTGCTCCTTGTATCCCTATTACAAAATATTGCGATCTCATGGAGGCCAGTTTACCCCATGCCTTCCTTAACCATAGTTGTTCTAGCAAATGATTTTGATATAGGTCATATTGTAGTGTACAATGATAGCCTAATGTTGGTAACTTCAATTCTGGAATTTGAGGCCTAATAAACTTTCCCCACTTCTTTAGTACCTCTCGTACTGGTGATTCTATGTTCCCTATCCAATATACATTTGCTGTTTTGTCCATAGCCATCATCATTTGTAGACGTACACCTTCCTGATCTATTATTAGTCCCTCTGATGTGCATTTAATTTGGATGCCCATTCTACACAGTGCATCTCTAACTAATAGATTAACTGGAGTTTATTCTGATACTAATATGGGTATGCAGGTCACTTTTCCTCCTGCTTCTAGTTTTACTGGAACTGTCATAGGTATTAGCTGCGTTTGTCCCGAAAACCCTACTCTCTTTGCATATTTGCCTGACATGGGGAGGTAAGTGGCATAATTTGGACTTACACATGAGTAAGTTGCTCCAGTATCTATCATCATTGGTGTGCCTCTATTATTCACCTGAACCTGCAGCATAGGTTCTTCATCAGCCTGCAAAGTTACTGCCACTAGCTGACCCTCCCCTCTAGGATTCCCTGGGCACCCCTAGTATCCCTGATTTGGTCCTCCCCACGGGTTCACTGGGCCCTGTGGAGCCTGTGTCTGAGACTGCCGCCATGCATCCGAGCTGGGACCATTTCTTTGCCAATTACCCTGTTGTGGTTGCCTAGGCAGCCATGGGTTGGTAGGACAATCCCTTCTCATATGTCCTGATTGATTTCACCCCCAGCAGACACCTGGAGGTCTTCCTGGTCCACCATTCTGGTATGTCTGCTGCTGTGGTTGGTGCCCATGATTCCTTGGTCTGCTTTTATTATTTTTGTTTTGCCACTGTCCAGGGGATTGTTGTGTGTACACATTCACTACTGGTACGGCAGGAGCTCTTTGGCCTTGCTGTTGAGACGGTAGTTGTGAACCTCCCTGGAGAACAGGTGCCATGGCGTCCTCTTCTGGCAGTGCTGGAGTAATCACTGGGGCTTGTGTTTCTTTTTGTTCTTTCTTGTCAGCTGCATCTGTGTCAGTTTTCTTTGAATGTCTCTCCCCTGCTCTGTCAGTTTCTGTTCGTCCTTCCTGTATTTTTCCACTGCGTGGACAACATTGTCGTAGAACTCTTTGTGTGACTTTGACGTTAGTCCCACCACATCTTCTAGTCTGCTTCTGACAGGCATTGGCATTGCTTCCATCAATGATGTCCTGAACAGTGTTGTCATCAGTGGATCCCCCTCTGGATCTTTTTCTGTTTATTTACGCCACCTCTTGAGCTGGTCCTCCAGGTAACCTGCCAGGTTTTCTTTATCCCCCAATGGCTCCCCTCTGAGTGCTTTAGCGTCTATTTTGGCTGTATACTCTCTTCTCAGAGTGTGCCATAGTCCTGGCCTATAATTGTCAAAGGCCACTTCATCCAGTAACATCCTCTGCACCACCTGTATGAGGCCACCCGCCTGCAACAGGTCCTCCATTTTGGCCACTCCCACCACCCTGGCCAGCAATGCCTTCAAGTCTCCCACTGCCAGTAGCTTCCCCATTGTTTGTTCTTCAAATGTTCTAATCCATTTTCCTGCTCCTTCATGCAGGTTAGGCAGTCTAGTCACCAGGCCTTCCAGGTCCTGAGATCCCCATGGCACATAGTGAACCTGTGTCCCCTTCACCAAAATGGGATACTGAGCTTTTTTTATTGTCCTTCTGCTTCTTAAATTTGATTTTTCCAGATGGGCTTGCAGTGCCTTACCTAATTATATTACTATAGTTTTGCCTCCCGTGGCTCTTTGCTGTGATAATTGTTCCTCTGTCTCACTCTGTTCTTGATCAGAGTCAGCACACTGTCTAAATTCTTCACCTTCCTCATCACTTGCATTCTCCCGTTCACTTTGCCCATCGTACTCTTGTTCATCTATCCCATAATCTTCAAGATTTGTTAACATGCGCCTCAGTCCCCCATAACAGTCTATGTCTAAATGTGATCCTCTTTCTCTTTTTGGTGTGGAAGCCCGCTGCTTCCCTTTTTCTTCTTTACATTCCCTGTTATTGAGATTAGACATGTGACCTGAGAATACCGCCCCCCTTGTGTGTATGGTGGTGCTGTAGTTAAGACAACCTTTTTTGGTTCTCTCTCCTTCTCCATTTTTATCCTTGTAGCTTTGGCTATGCTCTCCCTCCAACTCATACCTTCCTACCAAAACATTTTCAAAATGTCTCTCTTTTTCTCTCTTCTTCTTTCTTTTCTCCCCATTTCTCTCCTGTTTTATAGTTCTTTATTAGGGTATCCAATTCCTTACACACTGTCACGTCAAACGTCTCTTCCTTTGGCCATTTTGTTGCTATTTTTCTGGTTCTTATTTCCCATTTCTCAGAGATTTTTCCAATCTCTTCTTTATTCTCTAGGAACCTTCTCTTCATGACTTCTATTGGTGTTCCTGCCATCTCTATGTTTGGTTCAGTGTCTATGTTAGGGTGTAAGGTCAACAATATTTTCCTTATTGCTCTCCTCGTGCCTAATTGTTCCCTTATTATTGTCGGCCGTTTTGGAATAATCCACTGAACTCTCAATACTATATACACTTCTATTTGTGGTTCTATTACCCTGGTATCGTTACTGGATCAACGACATAGGTAATAACTGTTTTGCATTAGATTGTGTCCCTTTCCGATACTGTTACACTGATACATACATTGTAGCCTACTGCATTAATGTAGTCAAAATATACATTTGTTGTTTAACAAATCTAGAACCTACAAAAAGTTGGTGTTATCCCATCCGCATAACTGTAGAATTGAGTAATAATAATTAGAAATTGTCAAAGAACATTTCCAATTCAACTTCCCTATTAACTTACTTTCCTTTGTTATCAATTAAGATCATAGCCACAGTTCTATGAAATTACCAATCCACTATTATTAGAACTACTACTTGCTGTAGTTGACAAGCATATATTCAATTAATTTCCATATTCCATTCAACATTTAAAATTACTGTCACGTCTCCTCCCGTTGCTATCCTCCGGCGCTCTGATTCGCCAGTCTACTGAGCCACCGGCCTGAGCGCACCACCTCGGCAACACCGGAATGGAAACCCAACGCACCCTAATCACCTCCAGCGCACCTGCACCTCATCATCTCATCACCACTCCTATTTAGCCCTGGACTGTTCTGGATGATGTTGTGTGTGATTGTTAAGCTTCGTGTCGTTTACTCTATCTTTGTTATTTGTCTTGCTCATTGTTAAGTAAACCTTGACCTTGTTAATTCCTGCGTCTGCGTCCTGCCTCTTCGTATACTCCGTATGCGTCACAGAATCACACACCAAATGAGAATGGATGCAGCAGGAGTTTCCCAGTGCCTCGACCAGCACCAGCAGCAGCTTGCCCAGTTGAACGCCGCCATGCAGGAAGTGCTCCAAACTCAGCATAATCTGCGGAGCGCTCTGGTTCCACCTCAGGGAGCGGCGAGTGCCTCCAATCCACCTGTTCCCATGCTATCACCCACTCCTGTGGGAACCCTCGCCCTACCGGAGCGCTATGACTCTAAAACTACAAAATGTAGCGGATTCCTGCTACAGGTTTCCCTTTATCTGGCGCGTCAGCCTGGGGCACATCCATCTGACCAAGCCATGATAGCGCTGGTGATTTAGCTTCTTAAAGGAAAGGCGCTGGATTGGGGCACGGCAGTCTGGGAAGGAGAGGAGGCAGTGGCGCTTCCCTACCCCACCTTCTTTGCTAGGATCTGGGCGGTGTTTGAACATCCCACTGAGGGAAAGGATGGGGGTGAGAGTCTCCTCCATTCACAACAGAGAGAGGAGCCCGCGTCCGAGCACGCTCTGAGCTTTCGCACGGTGGCAGCGTCTTCCGGCTGGAATGAGCGTGCTCTGCGCACAGCCTTCAGGATAGGCTTATGGGAGGACATCAAGACGGAACTCACATGTTGGGATGTCGAGATGGACCTTGAAACCCTCATCACCACGTCCATCCGTCTTGATGACATGTGGAGAGAGATACGCCGTTCCCAACACCTCCCAGATCCACGAAGCTCACCCCATCTGAGCTATGGAAGCCACCCTGCTTCCGAGTCTTCACCCAGCCCAAAATTCCACGTGAGTATGCAGATCTCTCTGATGTCTTCTCTTCATTAAAGGCTACGTGTCGCCCACCTTACAGGCCCTGGGACTGCGCCATTGACCTGCTGGAGGGACAACACCCCCTGAAGAGTCGCATTTATCCCTTTCCATGGCGGAGACTGAGGCCATGGAGAGGTATGTGGTGGAGACCCTGAAACAGGGGTTCATCAGACGCTCTACCTCTCCTGCCTCCTCCAGCTTCTTCTTCGTGGCCAAAAAAGATGGAGGACTGAGACCATGCATTGACTACAGGGGGCCGATATCCTGATCTACTCAGCTACGTTCGAGGAGCACATCAGGTACGTCCGAGCTGTCCTACTCTGCCTCCAGGAACACAGCCTGTTGGTGAAGGGGGAGGAATGCGAATTCCACCAACAGGCCATCTCCTTCCTGGGATACCGGATCAGTCCTCAGGGGGTGTTCATGGAAGGAGTGAAGACGGACGCCGTCAGGTCATGGCCAGTTCCCACCACCATCAAGGGCCTACAGAGCTTCCTGGGCTTTGCTTATATCTACCTGCGTTTCATCAGGTCCTTCAGCTCCATTGCCACCCCGCTCACCTCTCTCCTTAAGGGTGGGCCTCAGAATCTGGCCTGGAACACTGAGACTGACGCTGCCTTCAAGAGGCTGAAGGAGAGGTTCACCACAGCGCCCATCCTAAAACACCCAGATCCATCTCGTCCTTTCATCCTGGAGGTGGACGCACCGGAGGAGGGCGTGGGGTGCGGTCCTCTCCCAGTGGCACAGTAAGCCAGAGAAAATGTATCCCTTTGCCTTTTTCTCTAAAAAGCTTACCACCGCAGTGAGGAACTATAGAGTTGGAGACAGGGAGCTGTTGGCGGTGATCCTCGCTCTGGAGGAATGGAGACACTGGCTGGAGGGTGCAGTCCATCCATTCCGGATTCTTACTGACCACCGGAATTTGGAAAACATATGGGCAGCGAAATAGATGAACTCTCGTCAAGCCAGGTGGGCCCAATTTCTTACTCGCTTCCAATTCATTCTGTCCTACCGCCCAGGATCCCAGAATGTGAAGGCCGACGCACTCTCCAGGATGCACCATACCTATCCTGCCCTCATCTCTCATCGTTGCTCCTGTTGTTTGGGATGTGGAGGAAGACATCCGCCTGGCGGCTCAGGAGGACCCAGCACCTGCCAACGCCCCTCCGTGGGGCGTGTATTTACCCACCAGTGTCCGTGACCGCCTGCTGATCTGGGCGCACACCACCCTTACGGCAGGGCACTCTGATATTACGCGCACCCTGCATTCTCTAGCCCAAAAATACTGGTGGCCCACCTTGGCTTCTGATGTGTCCCGCTACGTCAACTCCTGTTCCGTATGTGCCCAAACGAAGACACCTCGGAACGCCCCAGAAGGCAAACTAGTTCCTCTCCCAGTGCCTCAGCGACCTTGGTCACACCTGTCCATAGACTTTGTCACCGACCTTCCACATTCTGACGGATTCACCACAGTCATGGTGGTCGTAGATCGGATCTCCAAATCATGCAATTTTTTGCCACTAATTGGTCTTCCTTCTGCTCTCCATGTCGATGAGGTCCTTAGGGCATTGTGGACTTCCGAAGGACATCGTCTCGGACTGTGGCCCCAATTCACCTCCCGAGTGTGGAAGGCTTTCCTGGAGAAAATCGGGGCCACGGCCAGCCTCACTTCCGGGTATAGGCCTCAGTCGAATGGGCAGGTGGAGCGCATGAACCAGCAGCTGGAGAGGTTTCTTCATTGCCACTGTCAGGACCGGCAAGGTGAGTGGCCGAGGTTTCTTCCCTGGGCAGAATATGCCCAGAACTCCCTCGTTCACTCCTCCACGGGGCTCACTCCCTTCCAGTGCGTCCTGGGGTACCAGCCGGCCCTGGCCCCTTGGACACCCAGCCAGACCGATGCGCCCGCTGTCGACGAGTGGTTCCACAGGGCTGGCCAGGTCTGGGACGTCGCCCATGTCCATCTCCAGAGAGCCATTCGTCGGCAGAAGGACCATGCCGACCGCCACTGCATTGAGGCCCCTGTATTCCAACCTGGGGATCTTGTCTGGCTGTCCACAAAAAACCTCCCGCTCCGTCTGCCCTGCAAGAAACTGAGCCCCTGGTTTGTGGGGCCGTTTAAGGTCCTCCGGCGGATAAATGAGGTATCATACCGACTGCTCCTTCCCCCTCACTACCGTGTCTCACCCACTTTTCATGTGTCTCTCCTCAGGCCGGTGGTTCCTGGTCCTCTGGCGGATGCCGTCCCCCGGGGTACGCCTCCTCCACCCCTGGACATTGACGGGAGTCCGGTGTATGCAGTGAGGGACCTGCTGGACTCCAGGTTCCATGGGGGACAGCTCTATTACCTGGTTGACTGGGAGGGGTATGGTCCTGAGGAGAGGAGCTGGGTTCTGGCTGGGGATGTTCTGGATGGACCCCAACCTAATTCGGGACTTCCACCGTCGCCGCCCTGACCGGCCCGCTCCTCGTCCTCGGGGTGGTCCTCCTGGCCGGTGACGTCCAGTGGCTGGAGCCGCGTGTCTGGGGTGGGGTACTGTCACGTCTCCTCCCGTTGCTCCCCTCCGGCGCTCTGATTCGCCAGTCTACTGAGCCACCGGTCTGAGCGCACCACCTCGGCAACACCGGAATGGAAACCCAAAGCACCCTAATCACCTCCAGAACACCTGCACTTCATCATCTCATCACCATACCTAGGGCGCCAGCTAGGGCAAGGTGCAGCCAACCACTACTATATTGCTTATACCTGTCCAGTTATTTATGATCTACTTGAAGTGCCTATGGTTGGGTAGCGGTAACTAGGCTGAGCTACTAGGGTCATGTTGGAGAGAATGTTAATTTCTAAATTTTTGTCTTGGTTTGGGTAAAGTAAATCCCGCAAATATCCCAATTACAATGGTTTGTAGTCTTAACATCTGTTATATAACACAATTACCAGAAAATAGCCTTAAAGGTCATCCAAGTGTTTCTTGGTAAAGATCTCACATGCTCAAAGGGAATAAATTAGCAGTCAACGAGTCAAATCTACATTCATTGATTTGGAACCAGATCTAACAAGTTTAATCAAATGGATTATGTTTTCCCTTGCGACATAATGAAATCCCTTTACTACACAACCTTAGCTCCGCAATGTGAGACAGTCATATAACGCTTAACCTTATCTCTATCAAATTATCCATAAACGGCATCAACTCATAAAACTTTTCTTTATTGTTTCCCACCCCTGACGCACGTCTACGTTTGGGGTGCGCAAGTTAGTATATGACTATTATTCTAATTATTACTTTATCATATCTCTAGTAACCGATTCTACACACATAAAAATTCACCATATCGTCATATATTCACATCCACCAATCAATTTGTGTTTTTAATGATTCTCCATTGCCACACATCAGCTTATCACAATCTACTCCCAGAAAATATAGGCTTGCCGCTACCTTCTAAAATGACATCCCGCTCTCAATACCTCCCCGTGATATTCTATGATGGGTAGAGATGTATGGAACCCCAAGATAATGTTATATCAAAAGTTTATTATCCAAATCCCAACCATTATATTATACATATTGCTATATATTATCCAAACTTCAGATTAAAATTCATTCCCATATTCACACAACACTCATATCACATTCACACACTGCTATTTGTATAACCTGCAGGTATATTTTCTTCTATTCACAGGCTCACACTTGGAATGTCAAATCTATCACATTAACATTTTACTATACCAATTTTACCATAATACGTCATATAACCACACCGGTACAGATGAGCAGCCGCTCGTGCCGACATGAATCGAACAGAATGGCCAGCAGGACGCACAAATGAATCAGACTAATTGAACAAATGCCCCAAATGAACAACCATGTGACCTCAATGAATTGAATGCCTGAATTGAGTGAGACCAGTTGACCAAGATGAACAGATTGCTTTCTCAAACTCGATCGGGTCCAATAAAACTAGTCTTGTACAAAACAAGTCAGACAAAACAATCAAATCAAACAGATTGATCAAACTGACCAAATGAGCAACCTGAATGAGACAAATGAACAACCCAACTTAATCAAACTGAATGAATCACAGTCGCCCAAGCAAACTATCCATCCGCACGGGCTGAGCAGACCTACTACCCCACCTAGCACTCTCTCTATGTAGCGCAGCCCTTTCGGCTATTCTATTTAGTTTCTGATCACCTATGCCGGATGAGCAGAACTCTTTTAAACTTCTTGTCTACTAGCCTGCGTGTCTACTAGCCTGCTTGTCTACTAGCCTGCCTGTCCACTAGCCTGCTTGTCCACTAGCCTGCCTGTCCACTGGCCTGCTTGTCTACTAGCATGCCTGTCCGCTAGCCTGCTTGTCTGCTAGCCTGCCTGTAAGCTAGCCTGCTTGTCTACTAGCCTGCCTGTCCGCTAGCCTGATCGTCTACTAGCCTGCCTGTCCGCTAGCCTGCTTGTCTAGTAGCCTGCCTGTCTGCTAGCCTGCTTCAAAATCAATAATCAACAACATTGCATGCATGCTTATTTCTCATTCCAACAAAAACTGTACTTTTCCTAAATTTAGCCCTTAATACTGGAAAGACCCGGTACCTGACATTTTGAATCAGCTGAGCGAATCACACAATTTCTATGTCTAAAGTAAGAACATTGCTTACCTCTTGTTACAGCGGCCATTGTTGTGTGTGATTCGTTCAGCCTCCCCCTATGGTATCTTTTTCCAGTCCTGCCGGGGTCGCCAAATATGTCCGTCCTTATATTGATCAAAGAACCAAAGTATTTCAGAGTTTTTGTAGAATTAAGATAGACCTTATTACATAAGCAATAGAGCCGAGGTGGTTTTTATTTATTTATTTTTTATTTTATTTCACCTTTATTTAACCAGGTAAACCAGTTGAGAACAAGTTCTCATTTACAACTGCGACCTGGCCAAGATAAAGCAAAGCAGTGCGATAAAAACAACAACACAGAGTTACATATGGGGTAAAACAAAACAAAGTCAAAAATACAACAGAAATACATATAATATACAGTGTGTGCAAATTTAGCAAGTTATGGAGGTAAGGGAATAAAATAGGCTATAGTGCAAAATAATTACAATTAGTATTAACACTGGAATGATAGATGTGCAAGAGATGATGTGCAAATAGAGATACTGGGGTACAAATGAGCAAAATAAATAACAATATAGGGATGAGGTAGTTGGGCGGGCTAACTTCAGATGGGCTGTGTACAGGTGCAGTGATCGGTAAGGTGCTCTGACAACTGATGCTTAAAGTTAGTGAGGGAGATAAGTGTCTCCAGCTTCAGAGATTTTTGCAATTTGTTCCAGTCATTGGCAGCAGAGAACTGGAAGGAATTGCGGCCAAAGGAGGTGTTGGCTTTGGGGATGACCAGTGAGATATACCCGCTGGAGCGCAGACTACGGGTGGGTGTTGCTATGATGACCAATGAGCTAAGATAAGGCGGGGATTTGCCTAGCAGTGATTTATAGATGGCCTGGAGCCAGTGGGTTTGGCGACGAATATGTAGTGAGGACCAGCCAACAAGAGCGTACAGGTCACAGTGGTGGGTATTATATGGGGCTTTGGAGACAAAACGGATGGCACTGTGATAGACTACATCGATTTTCTGAGTAGAGTGTTGGAGGCTATTTTGTAAATGACATCGCCTAAGTCAAGGATCGGTAGGATAGTCCGTTTTACGAGGGCATGTTTGGCAGCATGAGTGAAGGAGGCTTTGTTGCGAAATAGGAAACCGATTCTAGATTTAACTTTGGATTGGAGATTCTTAATGTGAGTCTGGAAGGAGAGTTTACAGTCTAACCAGACACCTAGATATTTGTAGTTGTCCACATACTCTAGGTCAGACCCGTCGAGAGTAGTGATTCTAGTCGGGTGGGCGGGTGCAAGCAGCATTCGGTTGAAGAGCATGCATTTAGTTTTACTAGTGTTTAAGAGCAGTTGGAGGCTACTGAAGGAGTGTTGTATGGAATTGAAGCTCGTTTGGAGGTTTGTTAACACAGTGTCCAATGAAGGGCCAGATGTATACAAAATGGTGTCGTCTGCGTAGAGGTGGATCTTAGAGTCACCAGCAGCAAGAGCGACGTCATTGATATACACAGAGAAAAGAGTCGGCCCAAGAATTGAACCCTGTGGCACCCCCATAGAGACTGCCATAGGTCCAGACAACAGGCCCTCCGGTTTGCAAAGCATCTCCTTTTCCACCCCCCAGCTCTCAGTTTATATAGTCATTTTACATACATTTCAGCTTAACCCCTCCCTCTTTGGTTCCCCCACCACTGTCTCCAGTTTCCACCTCTTGACCGCTTCGCCCACTTCCTTAGTTTATGAAAGTGGCGAAATCTGACTTCTCCTCTATGTATTCAGTTTGGAAACAATGGTGGTGTAATTAATCAAGCCACTTTCATGCAAAAATGTATATTTAGTTTGAACTCTGTTCAACCCTAGCTCACCCTGGCTTGACCTCGAGATTGATTGTTAGACATGGCAGGTCCACAATGAATCTCTCAAACATACCCAAGACCAACCCCTCTCTCCCACCCCGTCATGTTGTAATTAATTATGAAGACGCCCAAGGAGAGACAGAGGGTTTAGCCTGAACTCTGTTCAACCCTGGTTCGTTCCAGGGATATGCTTAAGCAGAGCCACAGGGTCACAGTCTGGTTTCAGTCACTGATAAGATAAGACAACTGTAGAATTTGACCCGCACACAGGTCAGATGCCCATTTTACACACACACAAACCCAGTGAGAGGAATTAATTAAGTTCTTGCCTAGCAACAGCGATGTACCCATGTTTAACCCTGGCTCCGTGTTCGTCATGTTGTGACTAACTTCGTTTATCTTATAGTTTATTGAAAAATCCTCATCAGTATGTGTAGGCCAGTGACAGAAAAATCTACATTTAATCAATTTTAAATTCAGGCTGTAACTCAACAAAATGTGGATAAAGTCAAGGGATGTGATTACTTTTTGGAGGCACTGTACATGCAGGAAGGCACACACAATCAGTACACACAAAAACTGAGGGTTCCTCAAGGGTTCTTTGAGAAGGGTGACGGTTCTATGTGGAACAATAATGAGTAAAATAATCCTTTGAGCTCTTCAACAGTTCTTTACAGTTCATGTAGTGGAGGCGGCTCATTCAAATATTTTGGGTAGAATATCTTGAGGCGTGATTTGCTCACAGCTGTTTTTGTACAACCGTGAGTGAGAGTGTCATTCCAGTTCATCAAATGTGTTGTGTTATGCCATTACATATATTATATATGACTACGGCTAGTGTCAATTGAGAATGGTTGACTAAATTAGTCAGTGGTTCTCAATTCTATCCTCATGCAGGGACCCCCAGCTGTTCCAGAGGTAGCTCACTTGATTCAACTTGTCAATTAACACAATGATAACACCTATGGAATTTTAACAACATAATATGGCTGACCAGAATAAAAAACCATGTATGGTTCTTCAAAAGCATCTACAAATAACCTTTCCGATTGAGAAAGGTTCTTTATCGAACCATTCTCCATAAATTTCCTATAAATAACCACAAACAATTGTTCTATGTAGCCCCCAAAAGGGTTGTAACCATAGCGGAACCATTTTTTAGGTCTTTATAGAACCTTAGGAGGGGTTCTATATAGCACCAAAAAGGGTTCTGCTATGATTACAAGGCAAATAACTCCTATATGGTACTATTTAGAAGAAAATAAAAATTTGTGTCTACATGTGCGCCACACACACACACACACACACACACACACACACACACACACACACACACACACACACACACACACACACACACACACACACACACACACACACACACACACACACACACACACACACACACACACCTAGTATTTCAGTGAGTCTATCTGTTTTAAGCATTACATTAGTAATTCAGTGAGTATCTCCACTTTAATCTGTGACTGTGGTATCTGAGCGAGAAGCTCTGTTTCAACTGTTGTAGCACTAGTATAACAGAGAGTCCATCTCTGGGTTTAACCACGTTTCTTTTGTTAAACTCTCTTCACGCTCGGTGTGACAGTGAGTACGGAGGTAATTTCACACCTGACCAGGCTTATGGTGCGCAGCCAAGCATCCCCAGACCTGTTCACCGTTCACCGGACGCCCCGCTGTTGCCATGGACACGGCGGTGAAAATCATGTACAGTCACTCCGTTTAGTGACTGTTTAACATGGAGCCGAACACTACGGTTTGACTCCCGGGTGTCCAGAATATGCCATTATCATGTGTATTCATGGTTAATAGAGCTATTTTATTTTATTAACTGTGGTTGAGGACATGACTGTGTCAAGGGAAGAGTTTTATGATAGAGCGTATTGTATTGTTTGGGACAGAACCCCACCTCGCCTCCCACACACACTCTCCAATTCATACCCACTCAACACACACACACATGCACATGCACAAGCGCTCACACCAAGGTTATTATAGTTTCGTGGTTTTATATTAGTTTTTATTTCTATTCGTTTTAAGATTTAATAAATCTGTTTAGTTTCAGTTCGTTTTCAGATCCACTTTACTAGTTTTTTATTTAGTTTAGGTCTTATAAAAACATGTATATTTCGTTTTTATATTATTTCGTTTTCAGTCTATATGTGGGAGTCTAGGAGCCATTTATGTGTTGTATAGGTTTTGTGTTTTTGGGGATGTCACTTCTTGCCACTGTGAGGCACTAATGCATAAGGTGATGGCTCAGGTAGGTTAATTTAGGTTTAAAGGTAGACTCAGCAAGATGACGTTGATGCATGGAGTAAACAGTAGCACAGGAGGTTGGTGGCACCTTAATTGGGGAGGACGGGCTTCTGGTACTGGCTGGAGTGGAATAGTATCAAATACATCAAACACATGGTTTCCATGTGTTTGATGCCATTCCATTCACTCCGTTCCAGCCATTATCATGAGCCATCCTCCCCTCAGAGGCCTCCACTGAACAGTAGTAGTGGGTCAATTTCTGCAACAACCAGGAGCGTTGACGCGCGAGGCTAAACTTCGCAGCGTGAAGTGCACCCGTGCAAATGTGCAGATACTTTGTGTGACTGTGTGAGAGCAAAGTCTTGTATCTTCTCATCTCAATGGGCGTGTTTGAGCGGATCACATTTGTCATGTCTGTGACCATCGTTGGGCATGCCTTTCAAAATGTGTTGTATTCTGGGGACTTGCACCTACGTGTCAACTGCATGAACTTTACAAAAATAATGTGATCACAGGTCATGAAGTTTTGACAATGGGGGTTAGATACATGTTTATTTAGACATTATGAAAAAATATATATACACTAACGTTCAAAAGCTTGGGGTGTCCTTGTTTTCCATAAAAACATATATGAAATTAATTTGAATAGGAAATATATCAAAATGAATAGGAAATGTAGTCAATGACAAGGTTAGAAATAATAATTTTTTATTGAAATGATAATTGTGCTCTTCAAACTTTGCATTCGTCAAATAATCCTCTATTTCCGGCCATTAAAGCCTTGCAGACCTTTGGCATTCTAGTTGTCAATTTGTTGAGGTAATCTGAAGATATTTCACCCCATGCTTCCTGAAGCACCTCCCACAAGTTGGATTGGCTTGATGGGCATTTCTTACGTACCATACAGTCAAGCTGCTCCCAAAACAGCTCAATAAGGTTGAGATCCGGTGACTGTGCTGGCCACTCCATTATAGACAGAATACCAGCTGACTGCTTCTTTCCTAAATAGTTCCTGCATAGTTTGGAGCTGTGCTTTGGGTCATTGTCCTGGTGTAGGAGGAAATTGGCTCCAATCAAGCGCCGTCCACAGGGTATGGCATGGCGTTGCAAAATGGAGTGATAGCCTTCCTTCTTCAAGATCCCTTTTACCCTGTACAAATCTCAGACTTTACCACCACCAAAGCACATTGCCTCCACCATGCTTGACAGATGGCATCAAGCACTCCTCCTGCATCTTTTCACTTGGTCTGCGTCTCACAAATGTTCTTATTTGTGATCCGAACACCTCAAACTTTGATATGTCTGTCCATAACAATCTTCCTGTGTGTGTTCTTTTGACCATCTTAATCTTTTATTTTTATTGGCCAGTCTGAGATATGGCTTTTTCTTTGCAACTCTGCCTAGAAGGTCAGCATCCCGGAGTCGCCTCTTCACTGTTGACGTTGAGACTGGTGTTTTGTGGCTACTATTTAATGAAGCTGCCAGTTGAGGACCTGTGAGACGTCTGTTTCTCAAACTAGACACTCTAATGTATTTGTCCTCTTGCTCAGTTGTGCACCGGGGCCTCCCACTCCTCTTTCTATTCTGGTTAGAGCCAGTTTGCGCTGTTCTGTGAAGGGAGTAGTACAGAGCGTCGTATGAGGTCTTCAGTTTCTTGGCAATATCTGGAATGGAATAGCCTTCATTTCTTAGATCAAGAATAGACTGACGAGTTTCAGAAGAAAGTTATTTGTTTCTGGACATTTTGAGCCTGTAATCGAACCCACAATTGCTGATGGTCCAGACACTCAACTAGTCTGAAGAAGGCCAGTTTTATTGCTTCTTTAATCAGCACAATAATTTTCAGCTGTGCTAACATAATTGCAAAAGGGTTTTCTAATGACCAATTCGTTTTTTTAAATGATAAACTTGGATTAGCAAACACAACGTGCCATTGGAACACAGGACTGATAGTTGCTGATAATGGGCCTCTATACGCAGAGATATTCCATTAAAAATCAGCCGTTTCCAGCTACAATAGCCATTTACAACATTAACAATGTCTACACTGTATTTCTGATCAATTTGATGTTATTGAAATGGACAAAAAAATTGCTTTTCTTTTTCGAAAATAAGGACATTTCTAAGTGACCCCAAACTTTTGAACAGTAGTGTATACAGTATATAAACAATGGCAACACTGCAATGTTGATCTGAGCCTTGCTGTTAGAAAACCTCATTATTGTCCGACTTTTGGCTGTCGCAGATGCACATCCCTCAACTTCACTCCTTGACTTTAGACTAAAATCGGTTGCTTTAGCCTTCCCACTCAAATGTGTCCAATAATTGCGGGCTGCTCTTGTCAACGTCATCTCGCTGAGTCTACCTTTAAATGATAAAGTCAATCTCAATGTGACCCGCCAGATTCAGAAGCTTGAAAACCCAATTAGAAAAAAAGCTTGAAAACCAAATTAAAAACTAAAACTAAACATAATTCATTATGTTTTTTATTTTATTTATATGTTGTACGCAAAGATAATAGTTTCAGTATAGTTGTTTCTTTCATTTCAGTTTACCAAATGGTTATTTCATGACTCGTTTTGGCCTAGATTCAGTCAGGTCAAGTGTTAACCGGCGAAAGCCAAGACACGCATAGCTGATGTTTTGGCATGTCTGAGGTGTAACTGCGTTGGAGCTGTCAAATCGGTGAGCAGCTGCTCTTGGGATCATTTTCACGAAGCCACACCCGTCCCACTCACATTAGAAGTTCAGAATGAGAAAGTGTAGGCTATATAGAAATAACGATGCTCAAATGGAAAATTTGGTGGTCCTCTGTAGCTCAATTGGTAGAGCATGGAGCTTGTAACGCCAGGGTAGTCGGTTCAATCCCCGGGACCACCCACACGTAAAAATGTATGCACACATGACTGTAAGTCGCTTTGGATAAAAGCGTCTGCTAAATGGCATATTATAAAATCATTAAACAAAATAATGAGGATTTCTATCAGCCTAATCAAGGTGTAGATTGCATCTCACATTCCAGTGTTTGAACTTGTAAACAAGGCTGCATGGGATTTCTCTCAACGCGACTCCATGCAGCCAATGGCAATGTCCGCTTTAGGTATAATGCCAGGAGCAGCATGTGGACAGCTCTAACACAGTTCCACCTCCGACACCGCCAAAACAACCGCTATCTGGATGTAGGCTAAAGCGGATCTGATTGAATAGAGCCCTTAGTTTCAATTTTAGTTTACTTTAATATTCTTGGCTCACATACACACGGGCGCGCATGTACACACACATTGACAGTGTGTACACACACACACACACACACACACACACACACACACACACACACACACACACACACAGACACACACACACACACAGACACTGTCACATGTATATATCATGTACACTTTGGCATTATTTGACACAGTATTTGCCATATTCATTCTTACCATTTGTAACACTTCACTAACCTAACAATCTCACATTGTGCAAAACCTTAAGGGTTATGATGGCGAGGGATATGAGGTCAAAAGGGCCTACATTTAAATAATACATTAATATTTTTTGAAAGGGACCATTTCTCTCTCCCACCATGGCTGGAGAGTGTAATTTTGAGGATGCTATGTCAAAAGGGAAATATTTTCCCACTCTCATTCAGGCTCATACATATACTGTGTTCTATTATTGGATAAAGCCTTTATCCTGTTGTGTTTTTGATTACCTGAATGCAGAGTTTCACCCACCTCTCTAGATACTCCAGTCTCACACAACCCTACTATAATATCCAATTGAATGATACATTGATGCAAATGTGTTTGCATCCTCTGCCTAAAGACTAAATGTGCATCCCAAATGACACCCTATTCCCTATAGTATACACTATGTAGGGGGGAGGGTACCATTTAGAATGCAAACAACACACACACACACACACACACACACCATCAGGAATGAATAGTAGCAGAGCCACCCAGTGTGTGTGTGTATGTGTGAGTGTGTCTGTGTGTGTGTGTGTGCGTGTTTGATTAGAGAGAGAAGGTGAGCTGCTCGACATCTCCATACATCTCTTCATCCGCCCTGATCAAAACATCCATGACAACCAGCCAAAAATAATCATCACAAGATAGCGGAACGGGATGTGTGTGTGTGTGTGTGTCAGCTGTAATCTTCCGCTTCCTGCCGCTGTGCGCTGAATGGCCTATGATGGCGGTGATCAGCGGGTGGGTGGGCTACCTAGTCGATGCTCCTCGATACTGAGAAGAGGCCCAGACATTTGAGTTACAGGAATCAAAAGAACCAACTACCACTACTAACACTGGCTCAGCCAGAGCACTACAAAAGCAAAGGTAACCCATGGACATTCCTGTTGCGTTTCTTTGTGATCATGTTACTAATAAGGGGCAGTCGAAGGCTAATACTGCACTTAAAACATAATTTCCCATGATTGTGATGGCGTACAGAATTAGAATGGTTTCTGAAATCGTTCAGGATCCTTTCATAACCACCTGGGTGGAGAATTGTCCTTCTAATGCCCTCCTCTTGAATAGAGCACCTCAGGAGGGCCTGCATCTCCTGAATAGCCCCCACTTGACTCTACAGATGTAGGATCTTTAATTTGAGCTAGTTTGCATAGGTAGGAAAATAATCCTACAGCAACAGGAAATGTGAATTATTATGTGGATTATAATTAAAGGACCATTTTTAGTAGGGGTTAATACATTTTTTGTTACAGCAAATCAAGTCTGACATTTTAAAGTGGAAATTACAAACCTTCAAAGGCCTTTTAAAACCTTGAATACACATCAAGTTTGCATTTACTGCTGTGCAAGAAAATTCTCAGCAACAAAAGAGTGATTCATTTAAGATCCTACATATGTACAGGAGGAAAACAGACAGATGATTGAAGACACTAAAATATTTCCAAAAAGAGGGAAGAGGACAGCAACACCCAGTTATGGTTCATGGTGCTCTGAGCTACTACAATTTTATGTAGTGTTTGGTCAACATGTACAGATGATTTTGTAGGTTTATGTATTCGACCCATCAGCTCAAATGGTCAGATTCAAAACAATTCTTGGCTATCTGCACACAGTGCGTCATCATATTCTAAAACCATACTCGTGCCCGTTCACACTGTGTCTCCTTCACCCTGACCTGGCCCTGTCTTGTCCCCCCAACCAGGCTCCACTAGAACTGGAACACAGACACACACACACACACAGAGGGGCCTTTTAAATATGGCTTCCAGAGCCTTCTCTCTAATTGTCTTGGCACAACATTGTATATTCCTCCAGCAGGTCATACATTACTACAGCTGAAGCACAGAGAGGACAGGACAGGACACAAACAAAGGAAAGCATGGGTCTTTCATCATGAGTGGGAAAATTCTGCATAAAAATGTGATGTCATTTTCAAACATGGCCATCACTTTGAGGAGATAATGAGTGTTCAGAAGGTGCTTGGTGACCCACCTCCCTGGACAAGTCCTCCAGGAGGGTAGGAGGGTGTAGTGGGATGGGCCGACCACCCTGAGAGATAAAACATAATTGAACATGTGATAAAAAACAGACAGAAGACAGACAGACAGACAGACAGACAGACAGACAGACAGACAGACAGACAGACAGACAGACAGACAGACAGACAGACAGACAGACAGACAGACAGACAGACAGACAGACAGACAGACAGACAGACAGACAGACAGACAGACAGACAGACAGACAGACAGACAGACAGACAGACAGAGAGAGAGAGATAGATAATAATTATGCCTCCTCACAATCGTAACCATCTGAAAATTCTCTCTCTCTCTCTCTTTCTTTGTCTCTCTCCGTCTGTCTTTTATCTTCTGTTAAATTATGTTTTGTAATAAGTATGCCGCCTCACAATCATAACCATCTGAAAACTCTCTCTCTCTTTCTTTGTCTCGCTCTCTATATACAGTGGGGGAAAAAAATATTTAGTCAGCCAACAATTGTGCAAGTTCTCCCACTTAAAAAGATGAGAGAGGCCTGTAATTTTCATCATAGGTACACGTCAACTATGACAGACAAATTGAGATTTTTTTCCCCAGAAAATCACACTGTAGGATTTTTAATTAATTTATTTGCAAATTATGTTGGAAAATAAGTATTTGGTCACCTACAAACAAGCAAGATTTCTGGCTCTCACAGACCTGTAACTTCTTCTTTAAGAGGCTCCTCTGTCCTCCGCTCGTTACCTGTATTAATGGCACCTGTTTGAACTTGTTATCAGTATAAAAGACACCTGTCCACAACCTCAAACAGTCACACTCCAAACTCCACTATGGCCAAGACCAAAGAGCTGTCAAAGGACACCAGAAACAAAATTGTAGACCTGCACCAGGCTGGGAAGACTGAATCTGCAATAGGTAAGCAGCTTGGTTTGATGAAATCAACTGTGGGAGCAATTATTAGGAAATGGAAGACATACAAGACCACTGATAATCTCCCTCGATCTGGGGCTCCACGCAAGATCTCACCCCGTGGGGTCAAAATGATCACAAGAACGGTGAGCAAAAATCCCAGAACCACACGGGGGGACCTAGTGAATTACCTGCAGAGAGCTGGGACCAAAGTAACAAAGCCTACCATCAGTAACACACTACACCGCCAGGGACTAAAATCCTGCTGTGCCAGACGTGTCCCCCTGCTTAAGCCAGTACATGTCAGGGCCCGTCTGAAGTTTGCTAGAGTGCATTTGGATGATCCAGAAGAGGATTTGGAGAATGTCATATGGTCAGATGAAACCAAAATAGACCTTTTTGGTAAAAACTCAACTCGTCGTGTTTGGAGGACAAAGAATGCTGAGTTGCATCCAAAGAACACCATACCTACTGTGAAGCATGGGGGTGGAAACATCATGCTTTGGGGCTGTTTTTCTGCAAAGGGACCAGGACGACTGATCAGTGTAAAGGAAAGAATGAATGAGGCCATGTATCGTGAGATTTTGAGTGAAAACCTCCTTCCATCAGCAAGGACATTGAAGATGAAACGTGGCTGGGTCTTTCAGTATGACAATGATCCCAAACACACCACCCGGGCAACGAAGGAGTGGCTTCGTAAGAAGCATTTCAAGGTCCTGGAGTGGCCTAGCCAGTCTCCAGATCTCAACCCCATAGAAAATCTTTGGAGGGAGTTGAAAGTCTGTGTTGCCCAGCGACAGCTCCAAAACATCACTGCTCTAGACGAGATCTGCATGGAGGAATGGGCCAAAATACCAGCAACAGTGTGTGAAAACCTTGTGAAGACTTACAGAAAACGTTTGACCTGTGTCATTGCCAACAAAGGGTATATAACAAAGTATTGAGAAACTTTTGTTATTGACCAAATACTTATTTTCCACCATAATTTGCAAATAAATTCATAAAAAATCCTACAATGTGATTTACTGGATTATTTTTCCTTATTTTGTCTGTCATAGTTGACGTGTACCTGTGATGAAAATTACAGGCCTCTCTCATATTTTTAAGTGGGAGAACTTGCACAATTGGTGGCTGACTAAATACTTTTTTTCCCCACTGTATGTCTGTCTTTTATCCAGGGGCGGACTTTGTGATTAGGAGGTCCCAGGCAGAGGCCATGTTTAAATATGAGTTTTATAGTAAAGACTGTACAAATGTATAGATTTTAATGTGCCATCAACACAATCAGTCATGATGTTTTCATTTGATTGTCAAACAAATCACTTCAAAAAGTTGGTTACCAAGTAGGTTACCGCACGTACATCCAAAATGATTCCAGCATCCGAACAGTGCACAGTGCACCCTCCAACTTTCCTTCAATTCGCAGCTGGCTGAAACTATCTCGTCAGCAAACAGCATCCAAAACAGCGAGCAAAACAGCGCCCCTCTGTCTTACTATACACTGAGTGTACAAAATATTAAGAACGAGATAGAAGATGTTTTATAATAAGTATGTTTCATCACATTCATAACCATCTGAAAAATGATGTTTTATTAGAAGTATGCATCCTCACATTCTTAGCCATCTGAACTCTGATGTGCGGCTAACTGTGTGTTCACTGTTGTCATCTCACAATCTGATTGATGACAAGTCAACATGAGTACTACAGTCTAAACCTGGTAGTGTCTCAAGGCGAATACTTACTCTTTCTTGTTACTGCAACTCTATTCCATTCCAATAGAAAAGTGCATTTGGAACAGCATAGCCAACACGGCCAATCAAATGAAAATCCTTCTATCAAAATCATACAACCCCTAAGTGCCAAAACAGTAGTTATATTGTGGAACGTACGTGTCAAGCATCTGGGAAATTGGTCCAGATTAGTTGGTGCAGAGAAAGCAGCAACTGTCTGTGAGAGAAGTGGCGTGAGACCATTTCTGATTTCCCCTGAATTACTTTATTCTCACCCATGGTTCTCAGGGAGGGTTTGTATTTGTATTTGTATTTATTATGATTCCCAAGGCAGCAGCTACTCTTCCTGGGGTCCAAACATATTTAAGCACTTACATTACAAATAAAACAAAATATAAAACAGTTCATCATAAAACATTATTACACCACTACATATCTACAATACAAAATGTTTAAAACCACCATACAACAATATCACAATATGTGCATATGCATATGTCTGTACCTTCGTGTGTGTCTCTTCACAGTCCCGTTGTTCCATAACGTGTATTTTTACCTGTTTTTTAAATCTGATTGTACTGCTTGCATCAGTTACCTGATGTGGAATAGAGTTCCATATAGTCATGGCTCTATGTAGTACTGTGCACCTCCCATAGTCTGTTCTGGATTTGGGGACTGTTTGCGATCAAATGAAAATCCTTCTATCAAAATCATACAACCCCTAAGTGCCAAAACAGTAGTTATATTGTGGAACGTACGTGTCAAGCATCTGGGAAATTGGTCCAGATTAGTTGGTGCAGAGAAAGCAGCAACTGTCTGTGAGAGAAGTGGCGTGAGACCATTTCTGATTTCCCCTGAATTACTTTATTCTCACCCATGGTTCTCAGGGAGGGTTTGTATTTGTATTTGTATTTATTATGATTCCCAAGGCAGCAGCTACTCTTCCTGGGGTCCAAACATATTTAAGCACTTACATTACAAATAAAACAAAATATAAAACAGTTCATCATAAAACATTATTACACCACTACATATCTACAATACAAAATGTTTAAAACCACCATACAACAATATCACAATATGTGCATATGCATATGTCTGTACCTTCGTGTGTGTCTCTTCACAGTCCCGTTGTTCCATAACGTGTATTTTTACCTGTTTTTTAAATCTGATTGTACTGCTTGCATCAGTTACCTGATGTGGAATAGAGTTCCATATAGTCATGGCTCTATGTAGTACTGTGCACCTCCCATAGTCTGTTCTGGATTTGGGGACTGTTTGCGATCAAATGAAAATCCTTCTATCAAAATCATACAACCCCTAAGTGCCAAAACAGTAGTTATATTGTGGAACGTACGTGTCAAGCATCTGGGAAATTGGTCCAGATTAGTTGGTGCAGAGAAAGCAGCAACTGTCTGTGAGAGAAGTGGCGTGAGACCATTTCTGATTTCCCCTGAATTACTTTATTCTCACCCATGGTTCTCAGGGAGGGTTTGTATTTGTATTTGTATTTATTATGATTCCCAAGGCAGCAGCTACTCTTCCTGGGGTCCAAACATATTTAAGCACTTACATTACAAATAAAACAAAATATAAAACAGTTCATCATAAAACATTATTACACCACTACATATCTACAATACAAAATGTTTAAAACCACCATACAACAATATCACAATATGTGCATATGCATATGTCTGTACCTTCGTGTGTGTCTCTTCACAGTCCCGTTGTTCCATAACGTGTATTTTTACCTGTTTTTTAAATCTGATTGTACTGCTTGCATCAGTTACCTGATGTGGAATAGAGTTCCATATAGTCATGGCTCTATGTAGTACTGTGCACCTCCCATAGTCTGTTCTGGATTTGGGGACTGTTTGCGATGGCCAGTAATATTGAAGGGACAGACGGGTGACATTTGATTTGGGCTTTGTTTCTTTGCCCACCGCATATGTCTGCCAATCGCTAATTTATCTCTCTAAATCCTAACCCACACACTCCTGGAATTAGCCTAGTTCCTGTTGAAAGCCCTGAGACCTTTCCCTAACATGATCCCCCCGCACCGCTTTGAACAGACTTAATTCCCAACCTTAGAGTTGTACACGTCTTAAACGCACACACCAACAGGGAAGCTCTGAATGGATTAACCTTTTTGGAGTCTATGGTGATTTGTTGCCATTTTCTCTGTTTTTCTTCTTTCCGTTTTAATATGGAGGAAAGACTGAGTAAATTCTATCCTCTCTGTCAATAAAGCATAGAGTTTGTCCTCTCATCATCCCCATTTTACTCTAGACAGACAAGACACAAATCCCTTAAGACTAACACCAGTTTGCCAGTTATTTTTTCAGTCTTTTGACTATGGTTAGATACATTATTACATTATTACAAAATCTCAAAATGTAGGCGGGGAGCATCATTCTGAAATAACCAACCTGGCATTCCTTTACATCTTTGATGCCATGAGCTGGAGACTATGATCCTGTATAATACAGATTTCATTACAGGATTAACCCCATGTATAGACAGGTGCATGGTGTTGTGTTGTCAATCAATCAATCCAATCAATCCAACTTTACATCATCAGATGTCACAAAGTGCTATACAGAAACCCAGCCTAAAACCCCAAACAGCAAGCAATGCAGGTTTAGAAGCACAGTGGCTAGGAAAAACTACCTAGAAAGGCAGAAACCTAGGAAGAAACCTAGAGAGGAACCTGGCCATTAAGGCCAGATTTTTCTCCAAGATGTTCAAACGTTCATAGATGACCAGCAGGGTTAAATAATAATCACAGAGGTTGTAGAGGTTGCAACAGGTCAGTACATCAGGAGTAAATGTCACTTGGCTTTTCATAGCCGGGCATTTAGAGGTTGAAATAGCAGGTGCGGTAGAGAGAGAGAGAAAACAGTAGGTCTGGGACAAGGTAGCACGTCCGGTGAACTGGTCAGGGTTCCATAGCCACAGGCAGAAGAGTGGAAACTGGAGCAGCAGCATGAACAGGTGGACTGGGGACAGCAAGGAGTCATCAATCCAGGTAGTCCTGAGGCATGGCCCTAGAGCTCTGGTGTGTGGCTTCCTTCCTCCAGTGCTTCCTTCATGTTGTTATAATGAGAAGGTGTTGTGAGAGAAACTAGGCCACCAGAGTAGCCAGATCACTCAAGGTCCACTTCGAAATTCGACATCCGTACAGGTCCCCAGGACATCGGAGATGCCTTTAAAATCGCTCAGGGCAACGGTGAGCGTTACTACCATCAAGTAGGGTTGGGTTTTGCTAGGGTACTGTGGACGAGGATGGAGGATGGGCGTGAGCTCAGGCTCAGAAGGTCGTGTGTTCATTCCAAGTGATAGGCAATCATTTCTGTTCTGTGTTTTCTTTTTCCCTATCCCAAACCTTAACCCTTAACTTAAACATTCGGAATTAATGCCTAAACTTAACCATGGAATTGTTTTTGTTTTAAGCCTATCCCAAATGTTAACCATTTGGAATGAATGCCTAAACGTAATGGCAAAACAGAAGTAATAAGGTTTTGAAGTATTTGTCCTACACAGTGCCTTGCAAAAGTATTCATCCCCCTTGGTGTTTTTCCTATTTTGTTGCATTACAACCTGTAATTTAAATAGATTTTGATTTTGATTTCATATAATGGACATACACAAAATAGTCAAAATTGGTGAAGTGAAATGAAATAAAATACTTGTTTCAAGAAATTCTACAAAATTAAATAACGGAAAAGCAGTGTGTGCATTTGTATTCACCCCCTTTGCTATGAAAACCCTAAATAAGATCTGGTGCAACCAATTACCTTCAGAAATTACATAATTAGTTAAACAAAGTCCAACTGTGCGCAATCTAAGTGTCACATGATCTGTCACATGATCTCAGTATATATACACCTGTTCTGAAAGGCCCCAGAGTCTGCAACACCACTAAGCAAGGGGCACCACCAAGCAAGCAGCACCATGAAGACCAAGGAGCTCTCCAAACAGGTCAGGGACAAAGCTGTGGAGAAGTACAGATAAGGGTTGGGTGGTAAAAAAATATCTGAAACTTTGAACATCCCACGGAGCACCATTAAATCCATTATTAAAATTTTTTAGAAAATATAGCACCACAACAAACCTGCCAAGAGAGGGCCGCCCACCAAAACTCAAGGACCAGGAAATTAGGGCATTATTCAGAGAGGCAACAAAGAGACCAAAGATAACCCTGAAGGAGCTGTAAAGCTCTACAGCGGAGATTGGAGTATCTGTCCACAGGACCACTTTAAGCCGTACACTCCACAGAGCTGGGATTTACGGAAGAGTGGCCAGAAAAAAGCCATTGCTTAATGAACAAAAATAGCAAACACGTTTGGTGTTCGCCAAAAGGCATGTGGGAGACTCCCCAAACATATGGAAGAAGGTACTCTGGTCAGATGAGACTAAAATTGAGCTTTTTGGCCATCAAGGAAAACGCTGCCAACACCTCTCATCACCCCGAGAACACCATGTTTTTCATCTGCAGGGGAAACTGGTCAGAATTGAAGGAATAATGGATGGCACTAAATACAGGGAAATTCTTGAGGGAAACCTGTTTCAGTCTTCCAGAGATTTGAGACTGAGATGGAGGTCACCTTCGAGCAGGACAATGACCCTAAGCATACTGCTAAAGCAACACTCGAGTGGTTTAAGGGGAAACATTTAAATATCTTCGAATGGCCTAGTCAAAGACAGACCTCAATACAATTGAGAATCTGTGGTATGACTTAAAGATTGCTGTACACCAGCGGAACCCATCCAACTTGAAGGAGCTGGAGCAGTTTTGCCTTGAAGAATGGGCAAAAATCCCAGTGGCTAGATGTGCCAAGCTTATAGAGACATTCCCCAAGAGACTTGCAGCTGTAATTGCTGCAAAAGGTGGCTCTACAAAGTATTAACTTTGGGGGGTTGAATAGTTATGCACGCTCAAGTTTTCTGTTCTTATTTGTTGTTTGTTTCACAATAAAACATATTATGCAAATCAAATGATACAAACCCCCCCAAAAATCCATTTTAATTCCAGGTTGTAAGGCAACAAAATAGGAAAAATGCCAAAGGGGGTGAATACTTTCACAAGCCACTGTATCTAGGTGAAATAAGAAAGCTCAAGAATTATATACAGTTGAAGTCGGAAGTTTACACACACTTAGGTTGGAGTCTTTAAAACTCGTATTTCCACCATTCCACAAATTTGATGTTAACAAAGTATAGTTTTGGCAAATTGATTAGGACATCTACTTTGTGCATGCCAAAAGTAACTTTTCAAACAATTGTTTACAGACTTATAATTCACTGTGTCACAATTCCGGTGGGTCAGAAGTTTACATACACCAAGTTGACTGTGTCTTTAAACAGCTTGGAAAATTCCAGAAAATGATGTCATGGCTTTAGAAGCTTCTGATAGGCTAACTGACATAATTTGAGTCTATTGGAGGTGTACCTGTGGATGTATTTCAAGGCCTACCTTCAAACTCAGTGCTTCTTTGCTTGACATCATGGGAAAATCAAAAGAAATCAGGCAAGACCTCAGAAACAAAATTGTAGACCTCCACAAGTCTGGTTCATCCTTGGGAGCAATTTCCAAATGCCTGAAGGTACCACGTTCATCTGTACAAACAATAGTACGCAAGTATAAACACCATGGGACCACGCAGACGTCATACCACTCAGGAAGGAGATGTGTTCTGTCTCCTAGAGATGAACGTACTGTGGTGCGAAAAGTGCAAATCAATCCCAGAACAACAGCAAAGGACCTTGTGAAGATGCTGGAGGAAACAGGTACAAAAGTATCTACAGTAAAACGAGTCCTATATCGACATAACCTGAAAGGCCGCTCATCAAGGAAGAAGCCACTGCTCCAAAACCGCCATAAAAAAGCCAGACTATGGTTTGCAACTGCACATGGGGACAAAGATTGTACTTTTTGGAGAAATGTCCTCTGGACTGATGAAACAAAAATAGAAACGTTTGGCCATAATGACCATCGTTATGTTTGGAGGAAAAAGGGGGTTGCTTGCAAGCTAAAGAACACCATCCCAACCGTGAAGCACGGGGCTGGCAGCATCATG
This sequence comes from Coregonus lavaretus, assembly GCF_964263955.1. Taxonomy (NCBI): domain Eukaryota; kingdom Metazoa; phylum Chordata; class Actinopteri; order Salmoniformes; family Salmonidae; genus Coregonus; species Coregonus lavaretus. The sequence continues at coordinate 23,770,193 of NC_140016.1, read as the reverse complement.
CTGTGGGGTTGCTTTGCTGCAGGAGGGACTGGTGCACTTCACAAAATAGATGGCATCATGAGGAAGGAAAATTATGTGGATATATTGAAGTAACATCTCAAGACATCAGTCAGGAAGTTAAAACTTCCAAATGGGTCTTCCAAATGGAGAATGACCCCAAGCATACTTCCAAAGTTGTGGCAAAATGGCTTAAGGACAACAAAGTCAAGGTATTGGAGTGGCCATCACAAAGCCCTGACCTCAGTCCTATAGAAAATGTGTGGGTAGAACTGAAAAAGCGTGTGCGAGCAAGGAGGCCTACAAACCTGACTCAATTACACCAGCTCTGTCAGGAGGAAATGGCCAAAATTCACCCAACTTATTGTGGGAAGCTTGTGGAAGGCTACCCAAAATGTTTTACCCAAGTTAAACAATTAAAAGGCAACAATACCAAATACTAATTAAGTGTATTTAAACCCACTGGGTGTATTCTCACCTACTGGGAATGTGATGAATGAAATAAAAATTGAAATAAATCATTCTCTCTACTATAATTCTGATGTTTCACATTCTTAAAATAAAGTGGTGATCCTAACTGACCTAAGACAGGGAATGTTTACTATTTTAGTTTAAATGCATTTGGCTTCAACTGTATATATATTTTTTTACACATATTTAACACAAAACGACTTCCATACTTCCGTTAATTTCTAAAACCGGTACGGGGTTACCTTCAGACGAATCCCATGACACTTATGGGGGTCGTAGAACAAAACGAAGAACACTCATCTTTCCATATGAGTTTGTAGGAAAAACCGTTAGACGTTTTCCTGAGAATACCGATTTTCTGGATTTTTTCATGGTCTGGCAAACACCGCTGTAGTTCTGCCACTTTCCACTGCAGATGCTGAAGGCCGATATAGCTTAAACAATAATGTGTACTTTTAAAAAAGTATGATGTTAATTAGATTGACGCATGGGTGCATCAATCAACCCTATGGGGTTTTTAACCTTCAAAATGTGATGTTTGTGGACAAACGTCGCATTCTGTTGTGAATCTGTGAGAGCTTGTTGACCAGGGACTCCTCAGAGATGCAGCAGCAGGTCATTTCTACACGTCACAGCTAGGAAATAATAATTGCCTAAGTCATGTGTTCGTTTAGTTCCTACCACTTTAACAGTATGTACATGAACTGACACACATACTTTAACAGCCTCACCCACAACGTAAAGAGAGAAAAAAGCCAGGAAAAAATGAAAAAATTACACAAAAGAAAGTGGTTCAAAAAAGAAGCATACCTTTGTACTGACACGTGGAACAAGATGTTTCACCAAAAGGAAATTCAAATTGGTATCAAAGGAAATGAAATATAACAGTTTCCAACACACTTGACAATGAAAAGTCACACAAGACATATCCTAATGAGAAGGAAAAAAAAAATCCTGACATTTTAATCTTTTAAAACCCCAGCAGGCGGTACATTGTTAGACAAACGGGGTGTCAGTGTGTTGATTTTTTCCCCATGCTCTCTTCCCTTTTTCCGCAAGTTTATTTATTTATTTTGGGCTCCTGCGGTGCGTTTTAACAAGCCTGTCGCTCTTTGAAGAGTTGGCCCATCACATGGGATCAGCTGAACTCTGTGAGCCAACACTCCCCACAGAATTACTGTGACTTAAGAGAATATTCAACACACACAGAGACACACAAGCAAGCACACACACACATGCACATAAACATTTGCATACACACACACACTGTCATGACCCCACACACACACACACGCCTGGAGGTAGATTCATTAGAATAGGAAACACATGAATAGGTGTGTATGTATGAGAGATGCCTCTCATTGCACTTTATGCAAAGATTCTTTGCCCTACAGTGTAAAGAACATGCGTTGTAAAAATGAGGATCTAGACTGTGTGTTATAACTGTATTTTACAATGGATGTGTCTAATCCTGGATGCTGATTGGTTAAAACCACATTCCAGGCAGAGTTACCACCAGATAAGGTTACGATGTTGAAACGCCTATTCAATATTCCATCTGACTACGCAATCAACTGTCTCATCAGCCCAGCCAGGCAATTTATAAACTTTATATCCACTGTAAAAAGCATCTAGACATTATCTCCCATTCATTTTAGACTAGCATTTGGCTTTCAACAGCAGTGATTTGTATTAACCTTGCTGTCTGTCTCTCTGACATTTGGAACATTGTTTCAATATTGAAAGTCAATCTCCAGCTGTCCCATAGTAGGCCTAATGAGCGTGTCGGGAGTTGGGATGAGACAGACAGTCTGGCAGCTTTTCTCAGCCAGTCAAAATCATGAATCAACATAATTTTTATGGATATCTACAAAGAAATGCCAATAGAAAAACAAGAAATGCAACTGTCATTCCAGCTTAAGTTTGAAGTGATTGTGTTAGCTGTGTAGTTAGCTACTAGTCTGAACAGTGTGCTGGCGAGAGAGCAAATGTTCTATGCCAGGCGAAATCGCACATTATTAGCTAATTGTTATGGATGTACTGTATCGCCCAAAAATGCACTAGAAAACAGCTTAAACAAACGCAAATGCAGCTACTTTGTTGTTACTCTAGCTGCTTTGTTTGACATGGCTGTGTTAGCCGAAGTTGGCTAGCTAGCAAGCAAGGGATAAGAACGTTGCCAGCCATCATGGCAACAGAACATTTAGAACGAACTACTTCGTCGAGTCCATAGATTTAGAACAAAAATACTTAAAGACTGGGTCGCGTCTCTGGCAACCGAACCGATAGAATGAACGACCAGCCGGCTTGGGTAGCAACCCTGGATTTGTGTCGGGACTATATTTACATTTTAGTCATTTAGCAGACGCTCTTATCCAGAGCGACTTACAGTTAGTGAATACATTTTTTTTATATATACTGGCCCCCCGTGGGAATCAAACCCACAACCCTGGCGTTGCAAACGCCATGCTCTATCAACTGAGCTACATCCCTGCCGGCCATTCCCTCCCCTACCCTGGCCGAATTGTGCGCCGCCCATGAGTCTCCCGGTCGGCTGCGACAGAGCCTGGATTCAAACCAGGATCTCTAGTGGCACAGTTAACACTGTGATGCAGTGCCTTAGACCACTGCGCCACTCAGGTAGAAGGATGAAATAGTATGGAAGGATGAAATAGGATGAAATAGTATGAATAAATGAATAAATTCATCAAAATAATGTTTTTTTAAGAAAATATGTCAATCATTATTTGAATATGTTGGTAACCCCTTGTATAAAAGTGACAATGCCCTCGAAGCTGGTGTTTGGAGGATATAGTGTGGTCCTCTGTAGCTCAATGTGGTCCTCTGTAGCTCAATTGGCAGAGCATGGTGCTTGTAACGCCAGGGTAGTGGGTTCGATCCCCGGGACCACCCATACGTAAAAATGTATGCACACATGACTGTAAGTCACTTTGGATAAAAGCGTCTGCTAAATGGCATATTATATTGGCATGGTTTGCCGGCCCATGACTTTGTCTCGGGCCTAACAACACCCGTGCCAATATACCCTCCAAACACCGGCTTCAAGGGCATTATCACTTAATTATACATGTGACAGTGTGGATTATCTGGTGGGTGTTTAATAGCCTCACCAAAACATTTAATTCCCACATACCTCTATCCTCTACAGCCTTGGAACATGGTCACTCCTATCTAGAAGTTAACTGTATTATTCATGTCCGATTCGGCCACAACCCCTAATGCTTCACTCAGTGAGCTGTTGGTCTGTCAGCCTGTCTGTCCTCTCCATGTCAGTGTCTCATTAGACAGAACAGCAGCAGAGCCAGTATGTTTGATTATCATTATGTTTGACCTGAAGGGTCCTGCCTCAGTTAGAAAGGGCAACCACTCTACCCCCTTCACCAAAAACAGGAATACTAAGAGACCTTCCATGACATGGCCCCAATTCATTTGTCTTAGATTTTACCATCATTATTTTTCATTTTACTAATCAACTATGAGTCATGTCCAAGGGGCTTGATTGAATTGAATCCACATTGCAGTATTCACACACTAGGATACACACAGCTTTTCAAATAGAGTTTCTATTGCTAATAACTATTGCACTTGTCTACACGTTTCTTGCACATACACTCGCACTTGTCTTTTCTTACTAGCTCTGATCTCACTGTATGATCCAGTGCATGAGCAGGGTCTTATTTACATCTCTCTGTTACTCAGATGGTGCTATGTAATATTAATGGAGACTCATTAGTTGGGGAATATCTCAGTTCCCTTAGCAGTCCTAGTAGTTTCCTTTACACTAATGGTGAATCAGGGGCAAAAAAAAATATTCTGCACCATGCATTATATCTATTGAGAAGATTTAACCACGCAGTATAAATCATACAATCACTCCCTATCTTCATCTGTGCGGGTTTGACTGAGTATATTGAGTCAATTTACTACTGTATGTTTACCTAATTTGAACCCTTCAGAAAGTAAACTATATAAAGCAACTTGTTGAAAAGACAAAGTGGAGAATACAGAATTGGAGGCTTGGATACCCATTTGATACATTGAGTGGCTAAAATTGCCTATGCGATGAAAACTTCTGCTCCTCCAGTCAGCAGTTTTATCTGAGAAAGCTATTTCCGTCAACAGTATTTTATCCTATCAGCCTTTGTGTCTGCCGTTGACTCTGCCTCTGTGTGAATACTGGTCCCCAAGGTCAATGCTATGATGTTCCTCTACTGTTCAGAACGAGTACGCTAGTCTTTGTATCACCATGTGACTTCATGCAGGGTTCTATTGCTTGCTTCATATATGGCAACCCTAAAGGTTCTTTATAGAACCTTTTGTAGGGTTCTTTGATCAGAACCCCAGGGCCCGGTTGCAGTAATAATAATAATAATAATAATATGCCATTTAGCAGACGCTTTTATCCAAAGAACGAAGCGACTTACAGTAGTTGGTCATAACTGGGTTGTAACTCCACGTCCAACGTAAAATGCACTCTACGCCGGACCTAAAAATGGTACCTTTTGCATCACCTGGGCGTAAACCTTTCTATGAGCTACATCTGGGCGTATGTTCTATGCCTAGTAGAGAGCAGGTGTAGGGTGTTAAATTGGGACTATCTTCATCATGATAGACACAGAAAATAATAGTTGCCTATGCGTGAGTCAATAGCTAAATAATACACTTGATTTATGCTACATGAAAGCATGCTAAATGTGTCTGATCAGTGATAGATTAGCAAATGAATAGATTAACTACCGACTCCACTTATTTGCCCAGCCAGAGATCAAATAACCAAATATACAGATGCAGATTCAGTGATGAAAATTCACATTGATTGATTATCAGACAATTTATAATTTCTAAAGTGGAAGTTGGGAGAGTTATATTTGAGTGTTTCAGTGAAATGTAAGTGAGGGAGGCCCCGCTCTCTTGCTTTCCCAGATGTTTAGTTCATTTCATTCCGATCTCCTTTGCATTATTGTAGCCTTTTTCTGTAGCCTGTCAACTATGTGTCTGTCTATCCCTGTTCTCTCCTCTCTGCACAGGCCATACAAACGCTTCAAACCGCGTGGCTGCTGCCACTCTAATCCTGTGGTCCCTGCGCGCACGACCCACGTGGAGTTCCAGGTCTCCGGCAGCCTCTGGAACTGCCGTTCTGCGGCCAACAAGGCAGAGTTAATCTCAGCCTATGCTACCCTCCAGTCCCTCGACTTCCTGGCGCTGACGGAAACATGGATTATCACAGAAAACACTGCTACTCCTACTGCTCTTTCATCGTCTGACCATGTGTTCTCGCATACCCCGAGAGCATCTGGTTAGCGCGGCGGTGGCACAGGAATCCTCATCTATCCCAAGTGGACATTCTCTTTTTCCCATGACCCATCTGTCTATCTCCTTATTTGAATTCCATGCTGTCACAGTCACTAGCCCATTCAAGCTTAACATCCTTGTCATTTATCGCCCTCCAGGTTCCCTTGGAGAGTTCATCAATGAGATTGACGCCTTGATAAGTTCCTTTCCTGAGGATGGCTCACCCCTCACAGTTCTGGGTGACTTTGACCTCCCTACGTCTGCCTTCGACTCATTTCTCTCTGCCTCCTTCTTTCCACTCCTTTCCTCTTTTGACCTCACCCTTTCCTCTTTTGACCTCATCTTTACTAGATACTGTTCTACTACTAATCTCACTGCAATTTCCCTCCAAGTCTCCGACCACTAATTTGTATCCTTTTCTCTCTAGCTCTCCTTCAACACTACTCACTCTGCCCCTACTCCGATGGTAATGTGCCGTCGCAACCTTCGCTCTCTCTCTTCCGCTACTCTCTCCTCTTCCATCCTATCATCTCTTCCCTCTGCTAAATCCTTCTCCCTCCGATCTCCTGATTCTGTCTCCTCAACCCTCCACTCCTCCCTTTCTGCATCTTTTGACTCTCTATGTCCCCTATCCTCCCGGCCGGCTCGGTCCTCCCCTCCTGCTCCGTGGCTTGACGACTCATTGCGAGCTCACAGAACAGGGCTCCGGGCAGCCGATCGGAAATGGAGGAAAACTAGACTCCCTGTGGACCTGTCATCTTTTCACTCCCTCCTCTCTACATTCTCTTCCTCTGTTTCCGCTGCTAAAGCCACTTTCTACCACTCTAAATTTCAAGCCTCTGCCTCTAACCCTAGGAAGCTCTTTGCAACCTTCTCCTCCCTGCTGAATACCCCTCCTCCTCCCCCTCCCACATCCCTCTCTGTGGACGACTTTGTCAACCATTTTGAAAAGAAGGTTGACGACGTCCAATCCTCATTCATTAAGTCAAATGACACCGCTGGTCCTGCTCACACTGCCCTACCCTATGCTTTGACTTCTTTCTCCCCTCTCTCTCCAGGTGAAATCTTGCGACTTGTGACGGCCGGCCGCCCAACAACCTGCCCGCTTGACCTTATCCCCTCCTCTCTTCTCCAGACCATTTCCAGAGACCTTCTCCCTTACCTCACCTCGCTCATCAACTCATCATTGATCCCTGGCCATGTCCCTTCCGTCTTCAAGAGAGCGAGAGTTGCACCCCCCTCAAAAAACCTACACTCGATCCCTCCGATGTCAACAACTACAGACCAGTATCCCTTCTTTCTTTTCTCTCCAAAACTCTTGAGCGTGCCATCTCTAGCCAACTCTCCTGCTATCTCTCTCAGAATGACCTTCTTGATCCAAACCAGTCAGGTTTCAAGACTGGTCATTCAACTGAGACTGCTCTTCTCTGTGTCATGGAGTCTCTCCGCACTGCTAAAGCTAACTCTCTCTCCTCTGCTCTTATCCTTCTAGACCTATCCGCTGCCTTTGATACCGTGAACCATCAGATCCTCCTCTCCACCCTCTCCGAGTTGGGCATCTCCGGTGCTGCTCACTCTTGGATTCCATCCTACCTGACAGGTCGCTCCTACCAGGTGGCGTGGCGAGAATCTGTCTCCGCACCAAATGCGCTCACCACTGGTGTCCCCCAGGGCTCAGTTCTAGGCCCTCTCCTATTCTCTCTATACACCAAGTCACTTGGCTCTGTCATATCCTCACATGGTCTCTCCTATCATTGCTATGCAGACGACACACAATTAATTTTCTCCTTTCCCCCTTCTGATAACCAGATGGCGAATCGCATCTTTGCATGTCTGGCAGACATATCAGTGTGGATGTCGGATACCCACCTCAAGCTGAACCTCGGCAAGACAGAGCTGCTCTTCTCCCGGGGAAGGACTGCCCGCTCCATGATCTCGCCATCACGGTTGACAACTCCATTGTGTCCTCCTCCCAGATTGCAAAGAACCTTGGCGTGACCCTGGACAATACCCTGTCGTTCTCCGCTAACATCAAAGCGGTGACCCGATCCTGTAGGTTCTTGCTCTACAACATTCACAGAGTACGACCCTACCTTACACAGAAAGCGGCACAGGTCCTAAACCAGGCACTTGTCATCTCCGTCTGGATTACTGCAACTCGCTGTTGGCTGGGCTCCCTGCCTGTGCCATTAAACCCCTTCAACTTATCCAGAACGCTGCAGCCCGTCTGGTGTTCAACCTTCCCAAGTTCTCTCATGTCACCCCGCTCCTCCGCACACTCCACTGGCTTCCAGTCGAGGCTCGCATCTACTACTACAAGACCATGGTACTTGCCTACGGAGCTGTGAGGGGAACGGCACCTCCTTACCTTCAGGCTCTGATCAAACCCTACACCCAAACGAGGGCACTACGTTCATCCACCTCTGGCCTGCTAGCTCCCCTACCTCTACGGAAGCACAGTTCCCGCTCAGCCCAGTCAAAGCTATTCGCTGCTCTGGCACCCCAATGGTGGAACAAGCTCCCCCACGACGCCAGGACAGCGGAGTCACTGACCACCTTCCGGAGACACTTGAAACCCTACCTCTTTAAGGAATACATGAAGAGCAAAATAATCCACTTGTTATACTAGGCTACATAACATGCTAGCAGAATGTTCTGATCAGTGGTAATATATCAGCAAACTAGACTAAAGATTATCATCACTCACCTCAATTTAGCTAAAATTTCCTAGCCTAATTGTAACCAAACATCCAAACGGAGATTCAGAGTCCCCACGCTTGTCTCAAAGCAGGGCAATGGTGCTGTTCCAATCAAAACCCCACCTATTTCTACAATTTATCTTCTTAAGATTTGATTTTCAACCTACCCATAACCTTAACCCTAAGCTTAACCACACTGCATACCTTATGTCTAACCCTAACTTTAAATCAAGACAAAAAGCACATTTTTGCTTTCATGAATGTTTACAATATAGCCAATTTTGACTTTGTGGCTGTGCTATCTAGTGGAAACCATCAAAACGGTTTTGAAATTATATTTGTCCACACGCAGCTAATGCTTTAAATGATTTTAAATGGTTGGATGACTTTGGGAGTTTCAGTAAGCAACAATTTGATACATTAGCCTACTTTATTACAATATTGCCATCATTCAGTGATATTCATTCCCACAGTAATTCTTTATGGATCCATCCGGGTTAAGAAAACGTGCATGCATAGTGGTGAGCTTTGTGAAGTGACATGCCTCACAAAGTTTAAAACTGCCACGAGGATGGTAACAGCCTAGTAACTGGTGCTGCCTATCAACCATCATTATGAAGCATAAAATCTCATGAACACACATTGCTTATGCCAGACCTAGATACGACTAGTCTTATTTTTGGTTGGTGCAACAGATGTACATTCTGATCCCAAAGTCGGACGTAACTACGACCGACCTAGCATGTAAACCAACTTTTTAACGCCCAACTGGTGCAACCAGCTCCAGGGGTTCTTCTTCACTGAGCCAAAATCCATTCCATATAGAACCCTTGAGTGCCATATATGAAGCAATTATAGAACCCTTTTTGGTTCTACCCAGAACCTTTTGTTCTAAGAGTGTAGAACAAATCAAGTGTTCGCAAGTAGTTTAACTGCATCAAGACGGAAAAGCATTGTCTCTTCGACTCTGTATTTCTGTTGGAATTATGTTAGAATGCTGTGTAAAATGTAGTGAAGAGAAATATGCTTATTGTAGCAATGGTTCAAATCCTCCATGAGCAGGCACATTAAAAAGCCTTTTCTGATCCATTAAGGAATCCAAAAATGAACATAAAAGTCCAGTAGAATGCTGAGTAATGAAGCATATGAATATAAAGCAAACAACAACATTTCTTAGAATGTATTGACCTCCATCTCCACAATACACACTTTCAATGATATCCTATATAAAAACAAATACCGTACATATCGGAAAATTCTCAGATTGTTAATGGCATTACATTTAGCTACAAGAAAACAATATATGAATGCAATTTCTTGTATACACCACGCACCAATAATTAATCCACCATCTGAGTGTAAAAAACATTAAAACCACCTTCCTAATATTGAGTTGCACCCCCCACCCCCCTTTTGCCCTCCGAACAGCCTCGATTCGTCGGGGCATGGACTCTACAAGGTGTCGAAAGCGTTCCACAGGGATGCAGGCCGATGTTGACTGCAATGCTTCCCACAGTTGTGTCAAGTTGGCTGGATGTCCTTTGGGTGGTGGACCGTTCTTGATACACACAAGAAACTGATGAGCGTGAAAAACCCATCAGCGGTGCAGTTCTTGACACACTCAAACTGGCACCTACCACCATACCCCGTTCAAAGGCACACTTACACAATCCATATCTCAATTTTCTCAAGGCTTAAAAATATTTCTTTAACCTGTCTCCTCCCCTTCATCTACACTGATTGAGGTGGATTTAACAAGTGACATCAATAAGGGATCATAGCTTTCACCTGGATTCACCTGGTCAGTCTATGTCATGGAAAGAGCAGGTGTTCTTAATGTTTTGAACACTCTGTGTATGTTTGGAAAAACACAAATAAGTCTCTCCAATAACTGAACATATAAGCAATCTCTGTACAATAATTGAATATTGAGCTCTGTATTATTTTGTGTGGCATGTGTTCTCTCTCCTAAAGTAAATCCATAATCCCTGTGAATACAGTTTAAGATGCAGGAGCCCTCCATGAGCTGCCGGAGACCTACAAACGTCTTCCCCACCGGCGAAAGCAGTACATCTCATTAGTTAAATATGTTGTGAGCATATTGATTAGAGGCATTTCATTTACCTCTTCAATCTAACGAGGGAGAACCTTAAGGTAAGAGGAGAACGATGGGAGAGAGAGATGTGGGGAGAAGAAATAGAGTAAAGGAGAGGAGGAAGGAATGAAGAATGAATCAAAAGATTATATAGAAGACAGAGAAATCTTAATAAAGAGGTGAGATAGAAAGGTGTGTTGGGAAGAGAGAGGGGAAAGACAAAATGTAAGAAAAAAATACGTAAAAACGTGCTAAACATTTTCATCTCAGCTTTGCCATACAAAAAAACACAAACTATACCGAAATACAAAATGTTTTGAAACAAATCATAACAGTTTGACATCCTTATATGAGGCATCTCTCAAAAATAACTATCTCTGAGGAACCCTGAAGACTGGAGCTGTCTGTCTTAACTAACCAATTCTGAAAATTCTGACTGTTCCTATTTGAGATTCCTGTTATTTTCTTCAGTATGCTAAGATAATATTCTTGAGAGGTCATTTGAATGCGATGTCGCCCTACATTTACATGCTGTAAGCCGCATCTCCCATCATAAATTAGGCATGCCCATTTCCAACATTTACATAATAACTCTGAAAATAACCTTCCAAGTGCACACACTTCCTACTTTGCTAAGTCACTAAGCCCTTAATGACTCTGCACAAGAAACCGGCACCAATTGTCACTTACCCTACCGCCCCTTTATATGTTTTGGAGTCAACAATTACCACTGTAAACATTCACCATAGTCAAGCGTGGCCGTAAGAAAACATTCCCTCGCGGACAGACGGGAGAAATGTTGATTGTGACTGCTCTCCTTCCCAACTTTTATAAGTTGCCACTAATCAACAAGGGGCTGTGGAGGTTGCAGCCCAGGGGATGCCCGCAGCTATTTTCCAATTAGTGTCACCACAAAGACAAATAAGACTTCTACACAGTACTCAGAGAGAGGGGGGGGGGGGGAGAGAGGGGGGAGAGAGGAGGAAGAGGGGCGAGGGTGATGGGTTATTTCTTTTTCTGGGGGAACAGATTAAACGATTGTGACAGCAATTTCAGCAAAACAAGATTTGCAGGCACAGACAGACAGATAGACAGTGTCGGCTCAGAGAGTAGTCATTCATTACTCTGGCATTGGAAGTGATACAGAGACAGACGGAGAGTTGGCTCTACAGTACAATTAGCTCTGGCTTGCTCTGTATGCTGTGTGTGTGACTAGTAGCCTCCCCTCTCTGCCAAAGCTGCTTCCCGAGTTCAAGCTCCTCATTGGCTCTGGAGAGTCTAGCATCAACCAATCCGCCAAAGATATGGAAATGAGGATGTAAACAGGTATTAGTCTCTTGGTTCGTCTGTAGGTTTACGGAAACCTCTATTTAGCTATTTGTAATAAAACATCTGGTCCAGAACATAAAACATAAAATAAACAATTTCTGACCTAAAGTATTGTTCTTAATGTCCAACTGGCATTGTTCAGAGAGTGACCATCTCTGTCAGATAGGCAAGAGATTGCAGTGCAAGAGCACTGCAATCTTCAATAAATAGAAAACAACGTCCAATTCTCAGCTGCTGTAAATCTCTGCAAAGACATGCTGCACTGTGATGCTGAGAGAGAAAATAGAAAAGAGAGAGCTGTTTCTTGAAGTCTGTGTAACAACATCCCTATCTCCTTGGTCCCCACCCATCATGGCATGCATTAGTCAAGCCTTGTGGCCTCTCTACATCTACTGAGAATATTTGAAGGAGCAGGAATCCATCAAGAGTAATGGTATTGCTGTATGCCCCCAGGGCAGCCATCTTTAATCCTTACCCATCATGCTTCTGCCATGAAGTATGCAATCACGGCCCCATTTGCCCGCAACAGGCAAAGCAAGTCCCTCCTCAGCCAGAGAGCGTGTGGTCTTACTTCATGCTCTTTTTAAGAGGGAATCACAGCTTTACTTCAGATTTATTTTTCTCTCTCTCTCTCTTTCCCTCTCGTCTTTAATTAGGTGATTTTTTTTACCTCAACCAGAAGTGTCAGCTCCCTCGTCTCTCCACTGCTCTCCACGCTCCCTCTCTCTTCCACTCCTTCTCCTCCCCTCGGCAGCTGTTCCCTCGCTCGCCCTCCCGGCTCACTCCACTCAGTTGGTTTGGAACATCGAATAACAATAAACCTCAGCCACGCAGCACAGCGCAACATAACGCACTACACTACAGCACAACATAAAACAGCACTACACACTACATCACAACACAGCACCACCCTCGATCATGCAAACAACAACCAGCATCAACCACCAGTGAACAGTAATCAACAGTAACCATCCACACAGCTCTTCTTAGCCAGTTTAACTTTGACCTCCACAAAGACAAATACTGTACACACAATAGAACTTAACAGGAGCAACTGTGAAGTAACTTGTTGTCAGTGCTAAACTTATTCTGACCACGGTATGGTGTCTAATAGATATTGAAGTAAAACATAAATATATATTAAAATCGCTAAGCTCATCCTCCTCCGTCCCAGTATTCTAATATGACAGTAATGACATATTGTCAACCATTTAATACCAATCACATAGGTCGAACATGAAAGCTTAAGCACATTTAGGTTTATGATCACCCACACCCTCTAAACATATTCTCACTTTGAAATGTAAATCCATGAAAGTGCCTTTCATATTTGAATGTCAGTAGTCTGGGATTTTTTGACTGCATCTTACTAACACAATAAAACATCTGTCATTTTTCATCCCCTGCCAGCTGTAAAAAGCATGAAAAAATGTATGTTGAAAAACAGAAAAATAAACGTTTTGAGTTCGCAACACTCGTCATTTTTTGACTACATGCTGGATATTACAGTAGATATAGGCCTACCTTGGAAGGAACTAGCCGCTATTTCCTCTGCTATTCCCAGGTTAACTTCACTTTTACAAGTGAAAGAAGACATGAGTGAATCAACAAAATGTGTACACACATTACCAAAAGCAGAAAAATATTGCATTTTATTGATAACATACTGTACGTTGTTTTTTAAAAAGGTTTATTGACATACCGACATTGACTGCAAAAAAAACAAAAGGTGAACAAACAAAATAAATCCCACACTGTAGATAATCTTGTTTTAGACTTGAGTGATAGGCAAGGATTTCACAGTAGCTCAATCTGTTTTTGACGGTTTAGCCTTTACGGAGAAATTGGATTTCTTATTCTAATCTGTGGTGGTTATAAACTAACCATTTCTCTCGCTTTTCTCTCCTCTCAGATCATTCATAGGATCTACAAGCAGATACAAAATACATCCTTCGGCTCTACCAGCACTGATGGTCTTCAATTAAGATAATAGCGCATAAGGAGCACAATGCTAGCAGCACTGCAATGGTACAAATGGCTATTATGGTGGTGCGAGGCGTTTATTAATCCAATTTATGCCTGTTTGTCTAACAGAAGCCCTGCATGCACTATTCTTACGGGAAGCAGTTTGAGGCGAGACAGCCAGACAGCACCGCTCTCTAACTTGCCTGGAAGGTAACAAGGAGGGCTTTTCAATGGGATGAGTAAACAGTAGAGAACAGAGGGAATGAAGGAGACAGGAGCAGAAGAGAGAGGGAGGGATCAGGTGGGCTCGACAGGGCCGTGAAAGGTTTTGTGTCGACCCTGATTAAAGTAGGGATCAGTGTCCTGGCCGTTTTAATACAGTGTCACATTATGTAAATCCCCCTTGGTAGAATGCCACAGATATGTGTCTGTTTTTGAACACCAGTTTAATTTGGACTCATTCCCCTTTTTTCCCCTTTTGCTTACTTTCCTTTCCTGGTCTTGCTCTATGACACTCACAAGCTACAAAAGAGTCGTTAGAAGGTAAGGGGTTCTTCTACATAGAAGATCATAGGAAATCTCAGGACATAGTGTATACAATACTATAATAAGCTCACATAGTTGCTGTCACAAACTCCAAACTCCACACAGTTGTCACTGACTAGTTGGATGTTCATTTCCCACTGAGCAAACCATTTCTGTACTTACAGCATTCATATAAATTCATTTTTATCAGGTTTTTGCAATGGCAGACCTTATTTTTTTATGTTAACATTTGTCAATAAAAGTAATGAATGCTACTGTTTATGTCAAATTGTTTAGTATTCTACTTGTAGCCCTGGTCGTCCTGAAAAGAAAATGGTAAAACACTTCATTGTGAAGCTAAATATAAGGGCTGGACATACAGATAAATGAAAGTCAGATAAATGAAAAGCAGATTTTGCTGGGGTCTCAGGACTGATAGCATGAACAAGACACAAGGTTACAGGAAAACAACAAACACCTCTACTGTACAGAACAATAAACACAACTCTTTCTAAGCAGTGAGTTTCCCAACCCTGGTCCTCGAGTACCCCCAACAGTACACCTGATTCAACTTGTCAACTAATAATCAAGCCCTCAATGAGTTGAATGAGGTGTGTTTGTCAAGGGCTACAACAAAACAGTGTACTGTTGGGGGTACTCGAGGGCCAGGGTTGGGAAACACCGCTCTAGATATGCAGTCTGCTCCATTCTCTCTCATGTATCTCTTATCCTCAGATACCTTCCCCCTCTCCCATGCTGTCTTCCTCCCCCTCCACCTCCACTCCTAGTGTCTGTCTAACTCCAAGCCAACCTAATTGACAGCATGGCCTGCAGAACCACACTGTTGCACCCACCAGCCATCCCCGGATCAAACCCTCTCTCAGACAGCTCCTACACTACAGCTACCGTGCTTACAGAGTTGTAGATGAAACTTCTCTGTGAATGCAGCATGGCTGGACGTCACTCTGAGGGCAAAGGGATGGAGTGGTGGACGGACAGTTTAACGAGTGGTAGTGCTGAGACGCAACCTCCACCCTGAAGTGTCAAGAGACTTTCATCTCATCATAGGCCCTCGCTCTATCCCTATCTCTGTCTCTCTCACACACATGTAAGCAGATACAGTCTTGTACAGCTAACCTTGTGGGGACACACAATTCAGTCCCATTCAAAATCCTATTTTCACTAACCCCTAACCCTAAACCTAACCCTAACCCTAACCCGTATTCTTACCCTAACCCTAACCTTAACCTTAACCCTAACCCTAACCTTAACACAAAAACCTTAATCCTAGCCCTAAACCTAACCCTAGCTCCTAACCCTGAACCTTAACGTAGTTCTAACCCTAACACTAATTCTAACCTTAACCCTAAACCCCCTAGAAATAGCATTTGACCTCGTGAAGACTAACAACATTTTTGTTTGTTTTCTATTCTTGTGGGGACTTCTGGTCCCCACAAGAATAGTTAAACACATACACACACACATACACACACACACACAGTGCAGACAATTACAAATGTACACACATTCCTGACTACACACCTTCCTACTCACATTGTCTGTTCCTTCAGAAATGTCTACTGTAAGTTCTGAGATCTGTTTCTTTCTGTCTGTTCTCTGTAGGTTTCCTCTCTCCACTGTTCCCTCCTGTTTCGCCCACAGCCTCATCTTCTCCTGTATGTTTTGGACTGATGAAATGAGAGACTACAACCATATGTGCTGTAAGACTTATCTCTGTTTAGGCCGATAGTGAAGATTGACATTCAAATGTCATCATTATTTTTGCTCGTAGAAAGGTGTCATTACATGAGCTCTATCTTTCTGAAACCGATGTTAGGAGTGGTGTCATTGCCAGTGCTCAAAATAACAACCCAATTGGCAAACACCAATACCTGGGATAGGATAAAGTAATCCTTCTACCCCCCCTTACCACCCCCCCCCCCCCCCCCCAAAAAAAAAAAAAAACTGGCTATAAGGTGAAAGTACCAATTTGTAAGTCGCTCTGGATAACAGCGTCTGCTAAATGACATAAATGTAAATGTAAACATACATGATATCATAACAATAGCATGTATTCATATCTGGTCTAAAACCAGTGGAATCAATACAACACCATTTAGTGGTGGAGTCAATATGTTCCCTGGAATGAATGGGAGCTTGATTTACCCATTATTATCATAGATCATTTTCTCACTCCCCTCCACACAAACCTTTTTAAATGGTTTCCTCTATCTATATACACTGCCTTGCAAAAGTATTCATCCCCCTTGGCGTTTTTCATATTTTGTTGCATTACAACCTGTAATTTAAATGGATTTTTATTTGGATTTCATGTAGTGGACATTCACAAAATAGTCAAAATTGGTGAAGTGAAATGAAAAAAAATACTTGTTTCAAGAAATGCTAAAAAATAATGGAAAAGTGGTGCGTGCATATGTATTCACCCCCTTTGCTATGAAGCCCCTAAATAAGATCTGGTGCAATCAATTACTTTCAGAAGTCACATAATTAGTTAAATAAAGTCCACCTGTGTGAAATCTAAGTGTCACATGATCTGTCACATGATTTCAGTACATATACACCTGTTCTGAAAGGCCCCAGAGTCTGTAACACCACTAAGCAAGGGGCACCACCAAGAAAGCGGCACCATGAAGACCAAGGAGCTTTCCAAACAGGTCAGGGACAAAGTTGTGGAGAAGTAAAGATCAGGGTTGGGTTATAAAAAAACATACAAAACTTTGAACATCCCACGGACCACCAATAAATCCATTATAAAAAAATGGAAAGAATATGGCACCACAACAAACTTGCCAAGAGAGGGCCGCCCACCAAAACTCACGTACCAGGCAAGGAGGGCATTAATCAGAGAGGCAACAAAGACACCAAAGGTAACCCTGAAGGAGCTGCAAAGCTCCACAGCGGAGATTAGAGTATCTGTCCATAGGACCACTTTAAGCCGTACACTCCACAGAGCTGGGCTTTACGGAAAAGTGGCCAGAAAAAAAGCCTCTTCTTCGCTGATCCTCAACACTGGGCCCCACAAGGGTGCGTGCTCAGCCCCCTCCTGTACTCCCTGTTCACCCATGACTGCGTGGCCAAGCACGCCTCCAACTCAATCATCAAGTTTGCAGACGACACAACAATTGTAGGCTTGATTACAAACAATAACGAGACAGTCTACAGGGAAGAGGTGAGGACTCTGGGAGTGTGGTGCCAGGAAAATAACCTCGCACTCAACGTCAACAAAACAAAGGAGATGATCGTGGACTTCAGGAAACAGCAGAGGGTGCACCCCTGTAGCCACATCGATGGGACCGCTGTGGAGAAGGTGGAAAGCTTCAAGTTCCTTGACGTACACATCACTGACAAACTGAAATGGTCCACCCATGCAGACAGCGTGTTGAAGAAGGCACAACAGAGCTACTTCAAACTCAGGTGGATGAAGAAATTTGGCTTGGCACCTAAAACCCTCACAAACTTTTACAGATGCACAATTGAGAGCATCCTGTCGGGCTGTATCACTGCCTGGTACAGCAACTGCACCTCCCGCAACCGCAGGGCTCTCCAGAGGGTGGTGTGGTCTGTCGAACGCATTACCGGGGGCAAACTACCCGCCCTCCAGGACACCTACAGCACCCAATGTCACAGGAAGGCCAAAAAGATAATCAAGAACATCAACCACCCGAGCCACTGCCTGTTCACCCCGTTATCATCCAGAAGGCGAGGTCAGTACAAGTGCATCAAAGCTGAGACCAAGAGACTGAAAAACAGCTTCTATCTCAAGGCCATCAGACTTTTAAATAGCCATCACTGGCACATTAGAGGCTGCTGCTGCCTGTAGAAATCACTGGCCACTTTAAGAAACGGAACACTAGTCACTTTAATAATGTTTACATATCTTGCATTGCTCATCTCATATGTACAGTTGAAGTCGGAAGTTTATATACACTTAGGTTGGAGTCATTAAAACTCGTTTTTCAACCACTCCACAAATTTCTTGTTAACAAACTGTAGTTTTGGCAAGTCGGTTAGGATATCTACTTTGTGCATGACACAAGTCATTTTTCCAACAATTGTTTACAGACAGATTATTTCACTTATAATTCACTGTATCACAATTCCAGTGGGTCAGAAGTTTACATACACTAAGTTAACTGTGCCTTTAAGCAGCTTGGAAAATTCCAGAAAATGATGTCATGGCTTTAGAAGCTTCTGATAGGCTAATTGACATCATTTGAGTCAATTGGAGGTGTACCTGTGGATGTATTTCAAGGCCTGGAGAAATGTCCTCTGGTCTGATGAAACAAAAATAGAACTGTTTGGTCATAATGGCCATCGTTATGTTCGGAGGAAAAAGGTGGAAACATCTCAAGACATCAGTCAGGAAGTTAAAGCTTGGTCGCAAATGGGTCTTCCAAATGGACAATGACCCCAAGCATACTTCCAAAGTTGTGGCAAAATGGCTTAAGGACAACAAAGTCAAGGTATTGGAGTGGCCATCACAATGCCATGACCTCAATCCTATAGAACATTTGTGGGCAGAACTGAAAAAGTGTGTGCGAGCAAGGAGGCCTACAATCCTGACTCAGTTACACCAGCTCTGTCAGGAGGAATGGGCCAACATTCACCCAACTTATTGTGGGAAGCTTGTGGAAGGCTACCCGAAACGTTTGGCCCAAGTTAAACAATTTAAAGGCAATGCTACCAAATACTAATTGAGTGTATGTACACTTCTGACCCACTGGGAATGTGATGAAAGAAATAAAAGCTGAAATAAATCATTCTCTCTACTATTATTCTGACATTTCACATTCTTAAAATAAAGTGGTGATCCTAACTGACCTAAGACGGAATTTTTTACTAGGATTAAATGTCAGGAATTGTGAAAAACTGAGTTTAAATGTATTTGTTTAAGCTGTATGTAAACTTCCGACTTCAACTGTAAATACTGTATTATATAATATTCTACTGTATCTTAATCCATGCCGCTATGTCATTACTTGTCCATATATGTATATATTCTTAATTCCATTCCTTACTTAGATTTGTGTGTATTGGGTATATGTTGTGAAATTGTTAGATATTACTTGTTGGTGTGACGAGAACTGATATACGAAATGGCAGGACGCAGACGCAGGAATTAACAAGGTCTACTTAATAATGAGAAAGAGAATAACAAAGAGAGAGTAAACGACACGACGCTAAACAATCACACACAACACAATAGTCCCGAATCAGTGCGCCGGAGGGGAGCAACGGGAGGAGACATGAGAGTACCCCACCGGACGCGTGGCTCCAGCCGCAGGACGTCACCGGCCAGGAGGAATGCCCCCAAGGACGAGGAGCGGGCCAGTCAGGGCGGCGACGGTGGAAGTCCCAAATTAGGTTGGGGTTCAGAACGTCCCCAGCCGGAACCCAGCTCCTCTCCTCAGGACCATACCCCTACCAGTCCACCAGGTAATGGAGCCGTCCCCCACGGAACCTGGAGTCCAGCAGGTCCCTCACCGCATACGCCAGACTCCCATCAATGTCCAGGGGCGGAGGAGGCGTACCTTGGGGGATGGCATCCGCCAGAGGACAAGGAACCACCGGCCTGAAGAGAGCCATATGAAAAGTGGGTGAGACACGGTAGTGAGGGGGAAGGAGCAGTCAGTATGATACCTCATTTATCCGCCGGAGGACCTTAAATGGCCCAGGGGCTCAGTTTCTTGCAGGGCAAGTGGGAGGTTTTTTGTGGACAGCCAGACACGATCACCAGGCTGGAATACAGGGGCCTCAATGGGTGGCGGTCGGCCTCCCCAGCTCCTGGTTCATGCGCTCCACCTGCCCATTCGACTGAGGCCTATACCCGGAAGTGAGGCTGGCCGTGGCCCCGATTTTCTCCAGGAAAGCCTTCCACACTCGGGAGGTGAATTGGGGCCACGGTCCGAGATGATGTCCTCCGGAAGTCCATAATGCCAGGAAGACCTGTTGGAACAGGACCACAGCGACCTAGAGAGCAGAATGAAGACCAGTTAGTTGCAAAAAATGGCATGATTTGGAGAACCGATCTACAACCACCATGACTGTGGTGAAGCCGTCAGAACGTGGAAGGTCGGTGACAAAGTCTATGGACTGGTGTGACCAAGGTCGCTGAAACACTGGGAGAGGAACTAGTTTGCCTGCCTGGGCGTTCCGGGGTGTCTTCGTTTGGGCACATACGGAACAGGAGTTGACATAGTGGGAGACATCAGAAGCCAAGGTGGGCCACCAGTATTTTTGGGCTAGAGAATACAGGGTGCGCGTAATACCAGAGTGCCCTGCCGTAAGGGTGGTGTGCGCCCAGATCAGCAGGCAGTCACGGACACTGGTGGGTACATACACGCGCCCCAAAGTGGCGTTGGCAGGCGCTGGGTCTTCCTGAGCCGCCAGGTGGATGTCATCGTCCACATCCCAAACGACAGGTGCAACGATGAGAGACGAGGGCACGGTAGGACTCCCAGATCCTTCCTTTGTCTGGTGTGGTGCATCCTGGAGAGTGCGTTGGCTTTCACATGCTGGTTCCTGGGCGGTAGGACAGAATGAATTGAAAGCGAGTCAAAAATTGGGCCCACCTGACTTGACGAGAGTTCATCCGTTTCGCTGCCCGTATGTGCTCCATAACAAAAGGTAGGGTAGGGAAGCGCAACTGCCTCCTCTCCTTCCCAGACTGCCGTGGCCCAATCCATCGCCTTTCCTTTAAGTAGCGAAATCACCAGCGCTATCCTGGCTTGGTCAGATGGACATGCCCCATGCTGACGCACCAGGTATAGTGAAACCTGTAGCAGGAATCCGTTACATTTAGTAGTTTTACCGTCATAGCGCTCCGGTAGGGCGAGGGTTCCCACAGGAGTGGGTGACAGCACGGGAACAGGTGGATTGGATGCACTCGCCGCTCCCTGAGGTGGAACCGGAGCGCTGGGCAGATTATGCAGAGTTTGGAGCACTACCTGCATGGCGGCGTTCAACTGGGCAAGCTGCTGCTGGTGCTGGTCGAGGCATTGGGAAACTCCTGCTGCATCCATTTTCGTGGTGTGTTATTCTGTGACGAGTAGTGATATATGAAGAGGCAGGACGCAGACCGCTGGAATTAAGGTCAAGGTTTACTTAATAATGAGAAAGAGAATAACAAAAACTAGAGTAAACGACACGACGCTAAACAATTACACACAACACAATACGGCAGGTAGCTTAGTGGTTAAGAGCGTTGTGCCAGTGACCGAAAGGTCGCTGGTTCTAATCCCCGAGCTGATTAGGTGAAAAATCTGTCGATGTGCCCTTGAGCAAGGTACTTAACCCTAATTGCTCCTGTAAGTTGCTCTGGATAAGAGTGTCTGCTAAATGACTAAAATGTAAATACAGAACAGTCCAGGGCTGGAGGTGATTAGGGTGCGTTGGGTTTCCATTCTGGTGTTGCCGAGGTGGTGCGCTCAGACCGGCGAATCAGAGCGCCGGAGGGAAGCAACGGGAGGAGACATGACAGTTGGATATTACTGCACTGTCGGAGCTAGAAGCACAAGCATTTCGCTACACCCACAATAACATCTGCTAAACACATGTATGTGACAAATAAAATTTGATTTGATTTGAAACACACACTTATGCACGCACACACACATTTGACTAGCACCACTGCCGGTGGGGATTTGGCAGGGAAGGGCAAAAACTATTTGGCTTTAGGGAGCTAAATTAGTCTCAAAATCAGTATTCCCCAGCGGTGACAATTTTATAAACTGTTGGGGAATCTAAGTGATATTTTATGTTAGGAAGAGCCTTTACTGTACTTTTTCAGTATATGCAAACAACTATTGGTATCTTGTCTGAACAGGTTATGATGGGTCTACAGTATATTTGGTACATGTAACATCCACCTGTCCTCACTTTCCTTCAGTTGCATGTGTTCACAATACCAATAATTGTGTCAATTTCCACCTTGTGACAACTGTACCAACCAAACAACCAGCAATGTCAATAGAATCCTCCATCCTTAACAAACGAGTTAGCCAAAGCATACGATATGGATCTCAGATGTGTTTTCCATGAGGTTCAGTGGTGTGACTGTGACAGGCCAGGTATCTGTCTACATCAGTATGTATGGGACCTCACCTCAACCTGGCCCTCAGATTGGCAGGCTTTCTGCCAGACCGATCCAGACATGTCACCTCACCTCATTAAGCAGATGGACCGGTGAGAGCTCTGAGACTGGAGAGACGAAGGGACTACTGTCAGTGTGTGTGTCACTGTCATGCTGCCCTGGCCAGTCCATCACCAACAAAGACATACCTCCCTGACACCCCTCCTGTCCCCTCCTGTCCACCCCCCATACAGAAGCCAACTGGACAGAAACCTGGACACAGAAGGTAACACACGTCAAAAACGCGTGACGTATGTTGGCTGAATCTCCCAGCAATTGGCCAAGCCATGGCAGGACAGAAGAAGTAAACAGAAAGGAAACAGGAAGAGAAATTGGGCCAGAACAACAACAACAAACTTTAGTGTTGTCGTCAAACAGGATACACTGTAAGCTCATCTCACAGAGCAGGGTTGTCAGACAGCAGCTGCCATGGCTCTGGCCATTCCGGGCAGAGGCTCTTTGGCTGTGGAAATTGCATATGGTGGCGTTGCGGAGCACGGTGGAGAAGAAGACTCGTGGTGGGAGAATTGCTTGTAGCAGTCTGAGGTTAATGAGGAAAGGCAGTGAGGCATTGCTGTGTGGTTGCCTTGTCATATAACTTTTCTCCAACACATAGATAGCCCTGCCTGCCTGGCACTACAGAACATAACTTCTTCTTCTTCTTCTTTTTCTTCTTTTTCCACTTTCTCTTCTTTTTACACCACTTTGCTTATTTTGACTCCTGCCTTCACTAAATGTGACTAGAAACTTCAGAGGCGTGGAGTTTATTTCCCAGCTAATCAGAACTTCAGAATGTGGTCAGACCCTTATAAAGACTGTCTGTCTCTTTCAGGCTATATTAACTGACTGGCTGTGGAGACCCTTATGAAGACTGTCTCTTTCAGGCTATATTAACTGACTGGCTGTGGAGACCCTTATGAAGACTGTCTCTTTCAGGCTATATTAACTGACTGGCTGTGGAGACCCTTATGAAGACTGTCTCTTTCAGGCTATATTAACTGGCTGTGGAGACCCTTATAAAGACTGTCACTTTCAGGCTATATTAACTGGCTCTGGAGACCCTTATGAAGACTGTCACTTTCAGGCTATATTAACTGGCTGTGGAGACCCTTATAAAGACTGTCACTTTCAGGCTATATTAACTGACTGGCTGTGGAGACCCTTATGAAGACTGTCTCTTTCAGGCTATATTAACTGACTGGCTGTGGAGACCCTTATGAAGACTGTCTCTTTCAGGCTATATTAACTGGCTGTGGAGACCCTTATAAAGACTGTCACTTTCAGGGTATATTAACTTGCTGGCTGTGGCCATAGTCTCTCCTGGATATCACGTAATGTCTGATCAATTACAGTACATACGGCTCCGCTATAGGGCTTCTGGCAGAAGAAACAACAACAACAACAACACCAACAAGCACCACATAGCCCAGGGAGGGAGTCAGTGTGGGTATGGCACCTTTGAAGCACTTATTATTCACAGCTGACATATAGCATGAATGTATAACACACACACATACACACACACGCACATACAAACACGTATACACGCACACACACAACCTGTCAGATCACAAACAAGTCCGCCTCTCAGTTTGCTCCCACAGAGATAGGTTGGTAGGAGGGGGTAGGGTGGGGTGTTGGTGGGGAGGGCTGGTGGTAGTGTGTGAGCATGCCCCCCCCCCCCCCCCCCCGTTTCTCAGGGTTAAACTGTTAGACAAGTCTCCAATTTGTCTGGGCTGTGCATCTCCACACCTCTAGTTAATTAGGGACGTTTTTTTGGATCCCGGTGAGCTGAGAACCAAGGGGATGACTTTAATTATAAGATTAAACAGAAGTGATGTGCTTGGAGGGACCGGACACACAGACAAGCCCTGCAGGAGTGGGATGTGTGGGAGGGTGTGTGTGAGTGTGTGCATGCGTGCTTGATGTCTCTGATGAGTTTGTTCGCCAGAGGCCTACAGTACAGTCTCATTGAGGCTGAGACAAGAGACCTATATTATAGCCTCATTGAGGCTGAGACAAGAGGCCTACATTACATCCTCATTGAGAATGAGACAAGAGGCCTACAGTATAGCCTCATTGAGACTGAGACAAGAGGCCTACAGTACATCCTCATTGAGACTGAGACAAGAGTCCTACAGTACATCCTCATTGAGGCTGAGACAAGAGTCCTACAGTACATTCTCATTGAGACTGAGACAAGAGGCCTACAGTTTAGCCTCATTGAGACTGAGACAAGAGGCCTACAGTACATCCTCATTAAGACTGAGACAAGAGGCCTACAGTACATCCTCATTGAGACTGAGACAAGAGTCCTACAGTACATCCTCATTGAGGCTGAGACAAGAGTCCTACAGTACATCCTCATTGAGACTGAGACAAGAGGCCTACAGTTTAGCCTCATTGAGACTGAGACAAGAGGCCTACAGTACATCTTCATTGAGGCTGAGACAAGTCTCTATCTAACCTGTAACTAAAGCCAAGGATACAGAGATATGTGATATGACAAATAAGAAAAGCATCAGCATATTCCATATTTAAGTTATATAGTATTTACAGCTTTCTGAAGAAAACTCCAATCACATGAATATCCTCAGACTGAACATTCAAACTGTCATATTAATAGAAAGGTTTTATAACTTCAAATCAAAACTGAAAACAAATACTGTAATGACAGGTTCCCTCAGACATGACACGATCGCCTCGCTGATAGAAGCATCACATCTCCGCTCGATGACAATGCTTTGTAAGCATGTTGTCACGTCCAATCAGCCTCTCATTACGACTCTCTCCCCTGTGCTTGGTGACATCATTAATGATAGCTTTCACTTCCTGGTTGAATGAATCAGATGTCGAGGCTGAACACAGCAGTGGTACTGTTAATGACTTTAGGAGTTTGTTTTTGATCATATCTCCTATCCTGGTGACATTGCTGATCATTAGCGTACTGCGCACAGTGATGCTAATTCTCCCTGATGGTCCCTTCCTCGTAGCTTCATCATTACCTGATTATGCCAATCATTAAGTCTAATGAGTCGTAGAGTAAAGTGAGCTTCACAACTTGATATGCCAAAAATCAGTAAACATACATTCTATTTTCCTCTACTCTCAGGTGTGTGTGGGGGGGGGGGGATATGCATTCTTTGTTTCTGTAGATAGTTAGACACACAACAGCATTGGTGTATTTCCACTTGAGTCCTATGTGATCACAACGCAGTACGTCTGCACAGAGGAATTTGGACTATTTTGTGTATGTCCATTACATGAAATCCAAATAAAAATCCATTGAAATTACAGGTTGTAATGCAACAAAATAGGAAAAACGCCAAGGGGGATGAATACTTTTGCAAGGCACTGTTTTAATGGCTGGAACAGAATAAATGGAATGGTTTTGAACTCATCAAACACATGGTTTCCAGATATTTGATTCCATTCCATTTACTCCATTCCAGCCATTATTATGAGCCGTTCTCCCCTCAGCAGCCTCCTGTGATTTACAGTACATGTGAATTCAATTCCAGTATATGGAGAGCAAGAGAGAGGGACAGGTTTAGAAAAGGAAAGGGAGATAGAAGGACAAAAACTGAAGAAAATATCAAATATGAAAGCAAATGAAGACATGTTTTAACCTGCTCTGTTTTAGCTCAGTGAGCATCCACAAAGAGTAACCCTTACCAAAACATGCCTGTAGCTAGATCATAGAGACAGAACTAACTCTAAACTATTCCAATATGTATTCTGACAAAGGCCCCATAGCCTAAGACTCTATTCATACAGATTTCATCAAACCATGTAATACCAACAAGGACAAAACGTTACAGTAGCAAGGTCTTTTTGGACATTTCAAATAATGCTATCGATTTTTTTATATATATTTTTTAACATGGTTGCATCTTTTGATTGAATAGGGACCAATTATCTTTATCATTGTGTGGTTGATCGAGCGAACAGAATAGTAATTACTATAGTATGTCCTTCAAAAGATCCCAATTGTTTTGTGTCATCTACGCCAAGATTGAAGTTCAGTAACCACCCAATATTATGGATAAAATTATTATGCGCCCCCTCACATAGGAAATGTGTTTTTGTAATCGCCGTCTGGCCTGTCTCTATTTGATCGTTCATTTTCCAGCCCCCAAGGCATTCACGTGTGAAGAGTTATTATTGATACTGTATGTATTATGATGACTCACTCAAGGACTTGTGATTAACACTCACATGGCAACAGATATAATCATAACTCTGTTGATCCCCATCCTGATCGATACACACTTTTGACATGCAGGTAACATGCAGCAGCAACCAAAGCCACTGATGGAGGCTTCATACCAGTAGGAAACATACCAGTACAGTTCTTCTTCTGGGTGCTCTTACCAATATGGTAACTGGTTTGATAACAACGTATTTCATGAGCATCAACAGAAATACAATTTGAATCATGGCTTAATCTAAAATCAGTGACCAGGCTTAACGCTCACATACGGCAGTCTGACGACCAAACTAAACCCTTTCTACACTATATCCATGTCTGTCATGGATTGAAGAAGTCCATTTGAAACCCTTTCTACGGCAGAAGGAAACAGCTCTCATGCCACCGACACTGATATCATCTCCTTAGTAACCGATTGGATTGGACATGTGACCGCAATCTAATTAAAAGCCCATTCTTCGAATGGCCCACGTGAACATTGTCCTTAGATCTCCCTGGGAGAGTAAATCCACCACCCTCCCCCGGTTACAGTTGCCAATGACGTTAGCAGTTTAAACCATAGCCTTCTGCTGAGAGGTAGCCTAGCGATCTGTTATCCCCTCAATCCCATGTACTACCCAGCATCCTGAGCTTTTTTCATGGATTCCCAGGAAGCTGATGATGATGATAATGATGGGCTTCCCGTTGGATTGTGATTTATCTAATAATGTAAAAGCAGGGATTGGACGTTGTCTCAGTCTCACACATATTGGCAGTGTAGGATTACTAGGTCATTGTTAGCTAAAGCTAACAACAGTAAATTAACTTGCCTGAAGAGGCATTGTTGAGGGGCTTATTTTTTGTGTTAGAATGAGTTGCATTTGATTTGATTTGATTTGATAGATAATTGGTTCAGGGAGGAGTTGTAAATACTGTATCTCTGTTTGTTCTTGCTCTCTCCTGGTGAGTGGTGTTCCTTTTCGGGAGAGCGAGAGAGGAGAAAGCAATATGACAAATTATCTTCGGAGAGTGTGCGGGAAGGAGAAGGAGGGGGTGGCGTACTGGCATGGTAGAGATTGACATCTAATTATTATTGATCATAGTGATGGGATGGACGGGCGCTCAGAGATCAATGCTAACAGAGTTTTAGCAGCTAATGAAGATTAGCGACATGGTGGCTTGGGTACTTTTCAGAGCACTCCAAGTCTTTAGCCTCTCACGATCAACATATGCCTCATGACATGGGGATGGGACACACATGCAGAGAACTCTTATGAATATCACATCATGTTAGAAGACAATGAGCATTCTCAGAATGAGATGCAGTTTGGATTTTTGAGAGCGATGACATTGATTTTTGCTTTGTTTTGTTATGTTCGCGCAGACCTTAAATGTATCAATGCAGTTTGAATTTTTGAGAGTGATGACATTGATTTTTACTTTGTTTTGTTATGTTTGCTCAGAATTTACATTTATCAATTTTGTGCACTGCAGCTTTCGTTTTAGGTAGTACTGTAGAAAAGAGCGAAGGATATATCTTGTTTGAGTATTCCAAGTCTATATCAATGAAACAAGCAATCCCGTTTTCCTAGAAAACATGCTGGTAATAACATGATATATTCTGTTGTTGCCTGTTTATTCAGGATTATCAGGATTATCCAGGTATTAATTTAAGAATTTGTAGTTACTCTGCAAAAGCTTTCCTGATCAAAAAAGTCTTACTCTTTAATTTAAAAATTTTTTGTTACTCTGCGGAACCTTTCCTGATCAAAAAAGTCTTAATCTTTACCGTTAGGCATCTTTATAAATCCTCTACGAATGAAAAAGATAAATCATGGCCTATTCATCAGAAATGATGTTGTGATGTATCACTATCTTTTGTGACGGTAAAAGTAACTGACACCGAGTGTAATCATGTTTGACACAAATAAGATATTAAAATCAAATATGAACATACACGCCTATTTACACATTTATAGCTGTGAAAATATTTACCAGCCGTGATGCCGCTGGTTAAATCATTTAAGGGGTAACTAACGTGTGTCAAAATCAGGGGCAGAGGAAAGGGAGGCTGGCAGGAGGCCCCGCAGGCTGAGAGGAGAGCCAGGATCATGCAACTTTAATTATTTCACTTTAACCCTCCCATTTAGTTTCCTTTCTTTTTTGTTGTTGTTGTTCTGCTGTTCTATGTTAATTGGATGTCCTTCCCCTGGGGTTCTGACAGAAAACCAAACTGACAGTGGAGCAATTCTGAGACTGGAATCCCTCCCAGCTACTGCTAGGATAGCCAACATCACACCACACCACACCACACCACCCAACACCACACCACACCACACCACCCAACACCACACCACACCACACCACCCAACACACTGGACTTTATATAGTAGACACACTGGACTTAACTGATTATAGTAGAGATGAAAAGACTCCTGTTATTTCCCAGGCCATGCAGATGATAGGTTATATTAATCGATAAAAGAGTGACTTCTGATTTACAGCTGCTCTGTCTGTATGAAGACCTTAACCTTTCTTTCTTTCTTTCTTTCTTTTTTTCTCTCTCTCGCTCTCTCTCTCTACTCCTCTCCCTCTCCCAATCTATTAAACCCATGTCATATAGATTTATGAAAATGAATCGGAAGCTCAAAACAGGGTATCACAACGGCTTAACCTCGGTACTCATTTTAATATTGTTTATCATGTATTGTTAGTAGCGTGTGTGTGTGTGTGTGTGCGTGTGCGCGTGTGTGTGTGTGTGTGCGCGTGTGTGCGTGTGTGTGTGTGCAATGCCAGTGTGTTGTGATTTGTGAATATGATAACCTTCCTGTCCATGTAAGAGTCTATATATTTTGTTATCGATGACATGTAAATTCTGTCAGCTCCTTGCTATGTTGGTTTATGACATTCTTATTAGTTTTATTTGCATATTTATGTAGGTAGGGAAGTAAGAGAGGAATCCACTGCATGGGGAAATACATTCACCTAGGTGTTGTGCAGCGTGATAAGATACAATACTCTGCACTTTCCTGAAAGCCCATCATAAATTGCATGCGAAACATGATTTGACTGGAGAAATGCAAGTCTGCAGTAATGTCCCTGGTAAAAATGTATTACATTACATCCATTTAAAACATGGTATGTTTAGTAGATAAAACACATTGATTCATAGACAGACTATGTAACGTATTACTAGAACAGGGATACTTTAACCCACTTAAATGCTGCTTAAGATCTGTCCAGAGTGAGAGTGTGTGTGAGTGTGTGTGTGTGTGTGTGTGTGTGTGTGTGTGTGTGTGTGTGTGTGTGTGTATGTGTGTATGTATCCTTACGTGTGTGTATATGTGTGCATGATACTGTCAGTTTGCTGTGTCAGTGCAGTATAAACAGCGTATGGGATTAGAGACTGGACGAGGTGCTGCTGGCGTATGACTGGGTCATATGGTCACGCATGGAGCTACCGTAACATGATTATGTTCTGAGTAAGCGTCAAAGCGCAGGCGGTGTAGCGGAGCTCTCACATCAAAACCCTCCTGTCTAGAGCACGTCATGCTAGAATGCGTGAGATCCAACGCACACAAGATGTGTTGAAGAAGAAGCTAGAAACCACAGGGGTTCAGCCTAAAAGATTAGAACGTGTAAATCTACCTGCAGACCCAGCGGATTGGGACTGTTCTGTTGGTGTTGAGCGTGCAGGATATTCTACTGCATGTCTAGCTGCTGGAAGTGAATGAAAACTAAAAGGAGAGTGCATAGAACACAGAAACAGGGAACTAGGGGCTTCAACATTTCAGCATCTTTACACAATATCTCAGAGTACGAAAGGCAACAGCTTATGAGAAATAGTGAGAGAGAGGTCTACAACCACTGGAAATACTGTACGAATAATTCGTTGTTAGATTAATATTCATAATAATCCATTTATTTCTTGAAAATGTTGTTAGTTAAAACATTACAGGACATCCCTCTCAACGGGAGTGAAAGTCTGTAAGAAGACGGACAGAAATTATATTTTGTTAGCGACCATATAGCTTTTAACAGACCGATATGGTCCTGACACTGTGAGGTTACAGTGGTAATGCTGTGATGATGGTAGTGTACTGGAGTCCAACACAATTCTCTTGGCACAGTGGGAGTGTTTTGGCAGTGAGTAGAGTAGGGATTGAGTTATTATCGAACCACACACCCATGATGATGATGATGGTAGTGCTGAAGGTGGGAGAGGGTTAGGCTGAGGTCATACACTGACTTATACTGTGTGTAATTAAATATACTCTATATAATTCAATATGGATCTCTCTCTCTCTCTCTCTCTCTCTCTCCTCCTTCCTATTTTCTCCCTTATATCTCTCTCTCTCTCTCTCTCTCTCTCTCTCTCTCTCTCTCTCTCTCTCTCTCTCTCTCTCTCTCTCTCTCTCTCTCTCTCTCTCTCTCTCTCTCTCTCTCTCTCTCTCTCTCTCTCTCTCTCTCTCTCTCTCTCTCTCTGCTTCTCCTCTAGTGCAATGCAGCCAGTAGAGTGTATGGTGTGTGAGGGAGAGGGGAGGGGCATAAGGAGAATGCTGCTGTCTGTTATGAGGATGTAAAACCTGCCGTGACCTCCAAGTCTTCCCCAGACAGTGCTGTGACACACTGGTGTCTCGCCAAATCCTGACGCTCTGAAGGGCATGCAGACCATGTGCGCACACACACACACACACACTCAGACGGGCTGGCGTGCACGCACGCTCATACCTCACACACACATTCATTAGTGCGATATGCCTGCTACCTTTTAAAGTTGTCAATTTTCCAAAATGGGCTTGTATGGTGGCCTGCAGACAGAGGAGCTGTCACTCTGCATCAGATCATCATCCTGCCATCCAGCTCTGCCTAGAGTCAAAGTCTCATCCTCATCTGCAGCGCTACAGTGCACCAGGGCCGGGTCCAGCCTTTTGGGGGCCCTAAGCGAGATTTGGTTGGGGGGGGGGGGGGGGGTTCAGGGTCACCTTGTAGCAAACCATTTTAGTGGCCCCCTCATTTCCTGCAATTCTACACTTTTTGCCATGAAGTGGAGATACATTTTTGCAGTTTAAAAGCTCATTTCCTGCATTTTTACACATTTTGTAATCACTTATGTCATGTTAATATGATATCTGAGTGCGAAACAAAATCAATGGGGACCCACTGGAGGTCAGGGCTCCTAGGTCAGTTTAGATAGCTGGCTAGACTAACTACCAATATAAAAATTGTTAGCTAACATGGATAATTGAGCGATTGTCAGTGACCAACATAACAGGAGAAAAACTGCTGATGCACAATCAAATTTCGAAATTGCCCCTGGTGTATTATACTATTCTTACTTTCAATGGCAGGTTGAGACCCGAACTGAGTTCCTAAAAAAATTAAATGTACGCTTACGCCTGGAACCGGCTCTGCAGCGCACCACCACGACAAACACAGTCTTACACACTCAGGCCTAATCAACTAGGACTGGGCCAAATGTATTCTACACGTTTTAAAATATGTTATCCCTTCTGTCACCAGCACAGTGGAGGAGGTCAGGAGACATGTCAGACTTTAAGATCTCTATTTTCAGTTAAGTCGTTTTTCTTTTTACCCAAGTCTGGAGACAGTATAGTAAGTGAATCTGGAATTAGTTTCTCAAATGAGTCCTGGCTGCTGCTCCTTCATGTAACCAGCATGTTAACCTAGAACAGGCCTGGCAGCCTAGTCAGGAGGGTTCCAGCACTTAGTAAGACCATGGAGTCAAGAACATGAGAAGTAAGACAGCTGCTTAGCAATGACGAAATAACCCTTACAATTCACTCTCAGTCACCCATTTAGTGATGGCTCCAGCAGAGTCCAGCAGACTCTAACCAGCACTTCACAACCTACCTTTCTGTCCATTACCAGCAAATGAATGTGATCAATGGAAACTGCAGTGCAGACGAGAGTTGGTCACAAAGACAAAGAAACAAGAGATGAAGCTTTCAGGTCAGAGGGAACAAGAGAGAAGGAGGGAGAGGGAGAAGAGAATGCGTTGTGTCATGGTTGAATGTGATAGGATGTGAAGTTACCGTCCACAGGTAGGGGGGGGGGGGGGGCAGGCCCAACGCTTAGGGAACACAGATGGGAAATGTCAGTCCGCTGTGTCGGTCTGCTGACGACCAGACTGTAACCGTCCATCACACAGATACACACAGACAAAGAGAGGGGTGCAGAGAGAGGGATGGAGGGAGAGGGAGAGGGAGAGTGTGTGTGTGGGGGTGGGCAGGATGCGAAGAGAGGTTGGCACATCAGACCTGGTAGAGACGTGTGTGAAGGTGTGTGAGTGGATGCATGTCCCGTGAGCCTGAGCTTCTCTGTCTGTTTGTGTGTTTCTGTGTGTGTGTGTGGGTGGGGGGGGACACTGACCTGGTACAGGCACTTTGTGGATTGTATCTGGGATGACAAGAGCATGATGACGGAAATATGAAGTGAACCTGCTGCTTCCGTTACACACTGCTTTACAGAATATCCTTTCCATAGAGACAGGATACAACAGCAATGACAGGCAGAGACAGAGAGAGCCAAGGCTATGATAGGGAATATATTGTTTACTATACCTTCACCATACACGCACTAAGACAGAAAGAGAGATGGAGAAAGATAGAGAGAGAGAGAGAAAGGGGGAGACAGAGAATGAGAATGGGGAGGGAGGAGGTGGGGAGAGAGAGAGAGAGAGAGAGAGAGAGAGAGAGAGAGAGAGAGAGAGTCTATAATGGTATGCACTATGTCAAGTGCGCTCACACTTTAGAATAGAGATTTAAATTGTCCCGTGGTGGTAAATCCCCATGTTGAAGTCACACAAAGACCAGTGGGGGGTGGGTCTCTCTCACAGGGTGTGCTAAAGCCCATATGTCACCAGCTATGCAGTCAAGTGCCATGGAAATCCTGTTGAGCTGTTGTAAGGCAGCAGTACCCAGCTCCATACAGACAAACTAATAAACTGCTATCTGAGTCCAAATCCTCTTAGAACGCTTCACCAACTCCCACTGCTTTAAGGAGGGTACTCTCTCACATGCACACGCACACACTCAGACAGAAACAGAATGTGTGTGTGTGTGTGTGTGTGTGTGTGTGTGTGTGTGTGACCACGCCACTCACATAATTAGAGAAAAACTATTGTCCATATAAAAAAGGATTCCTTTCCTGATCTGAATAGCTAGCGCTTCATTGTGTGATATTCAGACGGCTTTCAGGACAGAGTTCCTCAAAGGTTCGAGCCCATATTTCAGTGCATAAAAGAAGCCAGACCTGTAAAGAAAGAAACGACTCGGTGATATAGTGGATTAATTGGTAGTTATTAGCATTCCCATAGTCAGTGAGAAACAGAGAGAAACAGCCAAACTGTTGTTCCAGATGTCTGGGGTGTTGGTTCACTGTACCTAGAGATTGGTACTCACCAAGGGAACAATGGTCTCCAGTCCTAATTAGCTCTACCAGTCAAGTGTCTCAAATTGGATTACTGGCCTCTAGTTTTGGGGCGCTGCACTTCCAAGGAAAGAACCCGGAATGGCGGGAGTGATCCGAAACAGAAACAACGTTTGGACAGATTGAGAGAAAGGGGGTTGTTAGATTGTAAGCGGAGATAGACAAGGCTTTGGGAACACTGCAGGACATGAGGACCAGTGAAAGACCCCTGGAAGATCCTTGGAGCTCTGTCTCACCCCTCTGGAAGATCTGGGCAATACTGGGGCATTTGGCAGCCTGTTCTCTCTCTCGGTCTGTCTGTTACCTTAGTTCTGTTTCATGCTTGATGTTTCCATGTTTGTTTTTATACTGTATGTGTATAATTTTTTATTGACTGGAGATTGGAATGTGTTACTAGACAGGTTGAGCTTTGTTACTGAACAAACAAACTTTATTCTCCGCACATACTCACATCTCCCAGTAGCAGAAAGACAAGGCTGGATATGGCTGGAGAGGAGAAATACTGTCTATTTGCAAAGGAGAAGACAAAAAGACTGAACAGACATTGTTTCCTTTGTGCATTTGATTCATCACTTATTATGATAATACATCGACAATAACAATAAGAATGCATTCATAGAGCAACAAGCTGAAGGACAATACTGTAGGAATAATTACAAGAGAAGAGCTGAGAAACTAGACAATATCATTGTGTTGTGATAATGATGAGCAGCCTCCGTTTGTATTTTCTCTCTTTCAATAGATAGGCCATATAATCACATTTCACATCCACATGTTTGATGTCTGCCCACAATGTGAATAATGTGATTCAGTTGCTCTGGTAGCTAATTTTATTATGTTCAAAGTTGCTACTGAGTGCATTTCCTTATCAACAAGATTTGATTTCTGCAATCTATCACCATACACCATTCCTACTTGAATTTGATGTACTTAATAGCAATATTATAATTTCAAACATAACATTCATTGCTTGGACAAATATAAAAATATATTTACTAATATTTCCCCAAAAATTGGAAATATGACAGATTGAATGGTTATCATTAGCCATTAAATGTATGTTATTAAACCTGCTAAAGGTGCTTTTATGGTTGTTTACTGGCTATCTGACGTGCTAATGCAGCAGGAAGAGGCAGTGTTTCACATGGACCTGGGTCTTAAGGTATAACTGTCATGAATAGACTGGGGGTCCTGATTTCAGACTCTACCACATGTTGAGACCCCCCTAATCTCTCTATATCCCTTACAGCGGTAGGGTTTGAGAAACAGCCATGAAACCAGGCACACACACTCATTAACACTGGCTAGCGGCACAGTTGATCAAGTGAATAGCCATGAAACCGAGGGTACCCCCTTTCTCCTTGAGCGCTGAGGCCCTAGTGTTCACTCCCCCATGCAGTCCCCTCTAGACCCCTAGCCCCTCTGTCAATGGCATTTATATGGTAATCAGGTTTGGAGCTGCCCTGCCATCTACACCACAGCTTTCCCCTAGCCCCTGACTGACAGGAGACCTTTCTCTCAGCCCAAACAAGCGAGCTAAATCCATTCCAGAATTAAGCATGTTAAGAGGCTGGGCACGGCGCAGCGCGGCGCAGGGCAGAGGGGAGAGGGGAATGTCGCCAGTAGCTATTTAACATAGCTATTCATAGTGTAACAAATCAGGCAGAAGATGTACACAAGAGAGGGAGGGAGGGAGGGAGGGAGGGAGGGAGGGAGGGAGGGAGGGAGGGAGGGAGGGAGGGAGGGAGGGAGGGAGGGAGGGAGGGAGGTTGAACATCTTTGTAGAGGAACTAGGTCTTTTTATGTCCCGTTCTTAGTTGAAAATTGACACATTTCACTGTCCATTCAGTTGGAGAACACACTTTGTTTTATGAGAAACTCTATGATTGGGTTTCTGTGATCATAACCGAGTATCCAGACAGGAATAAATAGACAGGTTTGAAAATAGTATGAGATTGTTTGTTTGTTTGAAATACATTTTGTGATGAAATCAGTCACTTGGACGATGTTTAGAACTCATTTCCTACTGGGATGTTTAAACAAATTAGCTCAGGCTGAGCTTCTTATAGCTATGGATTGACTGCAGGTAGGTTTTTTCTTTGCTACAGAGAAGCAGTCAGGGAAGATATGGAGACTGTCTTAACTAAGCTAACTGTGTTGAGTTATATTTATCGTAGAAACAATAGGGTAGCTATTACTTGTCATGCCAGATGGCCGTCAGGCATCAAACATTCACACTAGCGTGTTTCCTGATGTACTGAATATGACACCTGATATACTGAGAGGATTTAACATGTTCTGCCTTGTGTTTAACCATCTACTAGCCTGCAGGGCTACCCTGGAGAGCTCTACAGGAAGTAGATGGGGGGAGCGCATTCAACGCAACACAGGATGTGATGTCAGAGGGAGGGTAAAGTTTTAATTACCATATGACTAGATCCTCCTCAGTCTCCTGCTATTTGTTCTAATCAGTCATGTTTATTTCCCCCAGTTCTAACTGTTCTATGGAACACAGCCAATTGTATAATGTTTTTCTCACACCTTCCGAATACAACTTTGCCACAGTTTAAAAAGTGTCAACACCCAACTGATTTTACCCAATTGATCATTTTCAGCTTGATAGTATACCACATTTCCCTTTGAAATCATGTTGGACGTGGGAGAAACTATATTCCCAGGGTGTAAATGAAACAAATTGTTGTGTGAATTCTCCCACTGATGTTTAGTTCTCCAAAGACGTATGTGTTAGACAGCAGGGGAGAAGTAACACCAAAAAAATAAACAGTTGATGAGCTATATTTTGTTTTATAGGGGAATGTGTGACATCAACGTTTCTAAGAAGTCAGTACATAAGGCAACATTGCCAGTAGAGTCAGAGGTTTTTCCTTAATAAGATTTGTTCCTGTGGATTTGCAGCTCTTACATTTTCTTATTTGCAGGTTCCTCATCCGTTTGATCACCTAACACGCGATTACTTAAGGGAGCTGGATTATCTGCCTGGGAGAGGCCTGCCTGGCATCCTAGGTGCGTCTCTCTATATACTCTAAGAGGCTTACGTACGGAGAAATATGAAATATGTGCTGGCTAATAGCCTTATTTCCCCCTGGCATTTCGTTTCTTTAAAAGAGAAAATCTGATTCCTTCCCAAAAAGTTTGTCACATATATCGCTGATTTGTCATAGACACTACAAATCCAGTTTTAGCGTGTAATACGTCTGAACAAGGTTATAAAGCTTTGGGTTTTAACGTTGCCTCTGCCACACACAACGAGAGGTAGCCTTTCAACAACACAGATGTGGCTGTTACAGCATGGATTTGTGTTGTGACAGAGCAGTGAAAATAGAGTTAAAACTGGGTTCATTTGGAGTTGGATAGTGCTATTTACTCGCTGGACTCTAGTGCAGTACTGCCGTGTAGGGAGGCCTAGGTATTAGAGGGATTTTATGCAGCCAAAACTATATGGAGGGTCATTTTCAGGGCGCTTTAGGGTAATGCTGTGAACACATACTTTCTCTTTCACCTCCATCGTTTATACACTGTCTCTCTCTACTTCTCTTTTTTTTTTCTCTCTCTGCCTCTCCTGTCAATCTACCCCTTTTTATTTCTCTCTCTTACTACATATTGCCCTCTCTCTCTCTCTCTCTCTCTCTCTCTCTCTCTCTCTCTCTCTCTCTCTCTCTCTCTCTCTCTCTCTCTCTCTCTCTCTCTCTCTCTCTCTCTCTCTCTCTCTCTCTCTCTCTCTCTCTCTCTCTCTCTCTCTCTCTCTCTCTCTCTCTCTCTCTCTCTCTCTCTCTCTCTCTCTCTCTCTCTCCCTCTCTCTCTCGCTCATCCATCCTCTCAGACAGAGCCTGCCTCGTCAGCAGAACCAACAGTGGGGGTCATTACAGAGTAGGTCTCATGCATTGCTAATCAGCCTTTCATTCACCGCACAGTGCATCTATATGGGATTAAACAGCAGCAGGTATAGCCTGCCTGCGTTCCTGAGCCTGGAATTGTATTAGCGGCGAGGTAAATCAAGCAGGTCTAAAACACAGTATTACTTTCAGGGGGTCTTTACTAAAGCAAAAGAGCACAGTTGTACCTCCGAGTCATTTGAACCCACACTTTACCCCAGATGGGGAAGAAACATTTTTTTTCTAGAAAAATACTGAGACTTACAGTGGTCGCTCTCTTTTAGCAGCCAGTTTAAATATGAGCTCATAGCAAGAGACATTTATGAATATATGCATTTAAAAGGCACATTGAAACCTAGGGGCACATAGGATGTTAAAAATAGGCGGAGGATACGGTGGGGTGTCACTATGTGTTTGTACATTATCAACATATTTGCTGGCAGGGCTTTGTTCACATTGCTTCTCTGTGTGTACTATGGCCCACGTGACATTTAGCCCTACAAGGAAAACAAGCTTTCCTTCGCATTGAAAAAATAAATAAAAAATT
Organism: Coregonus lavaretus; assembly: GCF_964263955.1. NCBI lineage: Eukaryota > Metazoa > Chordata > Actinopteri > Salmoniformes > Salmonidae > Coregonus > Coregonus lavaretus. The sequence goes on along the minus strand of NC_140016.1, from coordinate 23,731,566 downwards.
TGTCATTTAGCAGACGCTCTTATCCAGAGCGACTTACAGGAGCAATTAGGGTTAAGTGCCTTGCTCAAGGGCACATTGACAGATTTTTCACCTAGTCGGCTCAGGGATTAGAACCAGCAACCTTTGGGTTACTGGCACAACGCTCTTAACCACTAAGCTACCTGTCACCGTGACCTTTGGGGTCACGGTGACGTTGATGGCGGTAAAGGGAAAATGTCACCGTCCCCCATACACCGTACATCTGTGCCTCAATCAGCGTCATGGAGACAAGTGTTCGGTCTCTGTTTTAAATGAGGCTCATGTAAAAATGATCAGGGGATTGCTGAGGAGGTCAAGTGTAGGCTTGAGTAGGCTAAAGATGACAACCTGCCTACCAATGTGCTTTATTGTCACTTGGAAGTTTTGTATTTTTATATAGGTTATAGGTTAAGAACTTTTGTGAAAGAGCACAGTTTGAAATATATGGCATATAGAAGCAAACCGGATGGACATCATGAAAATGATCGGAGCGGTTGAGGGTAGAGGAAGTTCAGGAGTAAAAACAAACAAAGTAGAACTATTGTAAAATGTAATGTGTCCATAAAATGTATATAGTATGTATAAGCTGGGAGTAGAGGCCTAAGCGTTGTTGTTTACTAGTGTACTCCAATTAGGGGAGGGGTGGTGGGGTTGGAAAGTAATAAAGGAAAATCTATATTTTTAAAGGATATGTATATATATACACTGCTCAAAAAAATAAAGGGAACACTAAAATAACACATCCTAGATCTGAATGAATGAAATCATCTTATTAAATACTTTTTTCTTTACATAGTTGAATGTGCTGACAACAAAATCACACATAAATGATCAATGGAAATCAAATTTATCAACCCATGGAGGTCTGGATTTGGAGTCACCCTCAAAATTAAAGTGGAAAACCACACTACAGGCTGATCCAGCTTTGATGTAATGTCCTTAAAACAAGTCAACATGAGGCTCAGTAGTGTGTGTGGCCTCCACGTGCCTGTATGACCTCCCTACAACGCCTGGGCATGCTCCTGATGAGGTGGCGGATGGTCTCCTGAGGGATCTCCTCCCAGATCTGGACTAAAACATCCGCCAACTCCTGGACAGTCTGTGGTGCAACGTGGCGTTGGTGGATGGAGCGAGACATGATGTCCCAGATGTGCTCAATTGGATTCAGATCTGGGGAACGGGCGGTCCATAGCATCAATGCCTTCCTCTTGCAGGAACTGCTGACACACTCCAGCCACATGAGGTCTAGCATTGTCTTGCATTAGGAGGAACCCAGGGCCAACCGCACCAGCATATGGTCTCACAAGGGGTCTGAGGATCTCATCTCGGTACCTAATGGCAGTCAGGCTACCTCTGGCGAGCACATGGAGGGCTGTGCGGCCCCCCAAAGAAATTCCACCCCACACCATAACTGACCCACCGCCAAACCGGTCATGCTGGAGGATGTTGCAGGCAGCAGAACGTTCTCCACGGCGTCTCCAGACTCTGTCACGTCTGTCACATGTGCTCAGTGTGAACCTGCTTTCATCTGTGAAGAGCACAGGGCGCCAGTGGCGAATTTGCCAATCTTGGTGTTCTCTGGCAAATGCCAAACGTCCTGCACGGTGTTGGGCTGTAAGCACAACCCCCACCTGTGGACGTCGGGCCCTCATACCACCCTCATGGAGTCTGTTTCTGACCGTTTGAGCAGACACATGCACATTTGTGGCCTTCTGGAGGTCATTTTGCAGGGCTCTGGCAGTGCTCCTCATGCTCCTCCTTGCACAAAGGCGGAGGTAGCAGTCCTGCTGCTGGGTTGTTGCCCTCCTACGGCCTCCTCCACATCTCCTGATCTACTGGCCTGTCTCCTGGTAGCGCCTCCATGCTCTGGACACTACGCTGACAGACACAGCAAACCTTCTTGCCACAGCTCGCATTGATGTGCCATCCTGGATGAGCTGTACTACCTGAGCCACTTGTGTGGGTTGTAGACTCCGTCTCATGCTACCACTAGAGTGAAAGCACCGCCAGCATTCAAAAGTGACCAAAACATCAGCCAGGAAGCATAGGAACTGAGAAGTGGTCTGTGGTCACCACCTGCAAAACCAGTCCTTTATTGGGGGTGTCTTGCTAATTGCCTATAATTTCCACCTGTTGTCTATTCCATTTGCACAACAGCATGTGACATTTATTGTAAATCAGTGTTGCTTCCTAAGTAGACAGTTTGATTTCACAGAAGTGTGATTGACTTGGAGTTACATTGTGTTGTTTAAGTGTTCCCTTTATTTTTTTCAGCAGTGTATATATAGGCTAAACGAAACAAAAGTATCTACAGTGAGGGGGAAAAAGTATTTGATCCCTTGCTGATTTTGTACGTTTGCCCACTGACAAAGACATGATCAGTCTATAATTTTAATGGTAGATTTATTTGAACAGAGAGACAGAATAACAACAACAAAAAATCCAGAAAAACGCATGTCAAAAATGTTATTAATTGATTTGCATTTTAATGAGGGAAATAAGTATTTGACCCCTCTGCAAAACATTACTTAGTACTTGGTGGAAAAACCCTTGTTGGCAATCACAGAGGTCAGACGTTTCTTGTAGTTGGCCACCAGGTTTGCACACATCTCAGGAGGGATTTTGTCCCACTCCTCTTTGCAGATCTTCTCCAAGTCATCAAGGTTTCGAGGCTGACATTTGGCAACTCGAACCTTCAGCTCCCTCCACAGATTTTCTATGGGATTAAGGTCTGGAGACTGGCTAGGCCACTCCAGGACCTTAATGTGCTTCTTCTTGAGCCACTCCTTTGTTGCCCTGGCCGTGTGTTTTGGGTCATTGTCATGCTGGAATACCCATCCACGACCCATTTTCAATGCCCTGGCTGAGGGAAGGAGGTTCTCACCCAAGATTTGACGGTACATGGCCCTGTCCATCGTCCCTTTGTTGCGGTTAAGTTGTCATGTCCCCTTAGTAGAAAAACACCCCCAAAGCATAATGTTTCCAACTCCATATTTGTCGGTGGGGATGGTGTTCTTGGGGTCATAGGCAGCATTCCTCCTCCTCCAAACACGCGAGTTGAGTTGATACCAAAGAGCTCGATTTTGGTCTCATCTGACCACAACACTTTCACCCAGTTCTCCTCTGAATCATTCAGATGTTCATTGGCAAACTTCAGACGGGCCTGTATATGTGCTTTCTTGAGCAGGGGGACCTTGCGGGCGCTGCAGGATTTCAGTCCTTCACGGCGTAGTGTGTTACCAATTGTTTTCTTGGTGACTATGGTCCCAGCTGCCTTGAGATCATTGAAAAAATCCTCCCGTGTAGTTCTGGGCTAATTCCTCACCGTTCTCATGATCATTGCAACTCCAGGCCGAGGGAGATTGACAGTTCTTTTGTGTTTCTTCCATTTGCGAATAATCGCACCAACTGTTGGCACCTTCTCACCAAGCTGCTTGGCGATGGTCTTGTAGCCCATTCCAGCCTTGTCTAGGTCTACAATCTTGTCCCTGACATTCTTGGAGAGCTCTTTAGTCTTGGCCATGGTGGAGAGTTTGGAATCTGATTGATTGATTGCTTCTGTGGACAGGTGTCTTTTATAGAGGTAACAAGGTGAGATTAGGAGCACTCCCTTTAAGAGTGTGCTCCTAATCTCAGCTTGTTACCTGTATAAAAGACACCTGGGAGCCAGAAATCTTTCTGATTGAGAGGGGGTCAAATACTTATTTCCCTCATTAAAATGCAAAGCAATTTATAACATTTTTGACATGCGTTTTTCTGGATTTTTTGTTGTTGTTATTCTGTCTCTCAATGTTCAAATAAACCTACCATTAAAATTATAGACTGATTATTTCTTTGTCAGTGGGCAAACCTACAAAATCAGCAGGGGATCAAATACTTTTTTCCCTCACTGTACCACGTTCATCTGTACAAACAATAGTACACAAGTTTAAACACCATGGGACCACGCAGCCGTCATACCGCTCAGGAAGGAGACGTGTTCTGTCTCCTAGAGATTAACGTACTTTGGTGTGAAAAGTGCAAATCAATCCCAGAACAACAGCAAAGGACCTTGTGAAGATGCTGGAGGAAACAGGTACAAAAGTATGTATAGCCACAGTAAAACAAGTCCTATATCGACATAGCCTGAAAGGCCGCTCAGCAAGAAAGAAGCCACTGCTCCAAAACTGCCATAAAAGAGCCAGACTACAGTTTGCAACTGCACATGGGGACAAAGATCGTACTTTTTGGAGAAATTTCCTCTGGTCTGATGAAACAAAAATAGAACTGTTTGGCCATAATGACTATCGTTATGTTTGGTGGAAAAGGGGGGTTGCTTGCAAGCCGAAGAACACCATCCCAACCGTGAAGCACGGGGGTGGCAGCATCATGCTGTAGGGGTGCTTTGCTGCAGGAGGGACTGGTGCACTTCACAAAATAGATGAAATTATGTGGATATATTGAAGCAACATCTCAGGACATCAGTCAGGAAGTTAAAGCTTGGTCGCAAATGGGTCTTCCAAATGGACAATGACCCCAAGCATACTTCCAAAGTTGTGGCAAAATGGCTTAAGGACAACAAAGTCAAGGTATTGGAGTGGCCATCACAAAGCCCTGACCTCAATCCTATAGAAAATTTGTGGGCAGAACTGAAAAAGCGTGTGCGAGCAAGGACATTAAAAACTATGAAATAGCACATATGGAATAGTGTAGTTACAATCTATCTGCAATATTAAAGCTGATCGGGGGATTGCTGAGGAGGCAAGTGTAGTTCTCAACCAGACGAAACACTCCAGGCTGCGTAGGCTAAAGATGACAACCTGCCTACCAATCTGCTTTATTGTCATTTGGGAGTTTTTCGGAAAACAACCCTGCATCAAATGTGTTGATAAACTTCCAACGTCATGAATGCTTTATTGAGAAACAGTGTATAGAAATGAATAGCTCTTTATCTCTAAGGTGAACTAAGGGATACATCTGAATGGCAATGGTAAAAAAAATTGTACAGTGGGATGACTGTTTTGCCAAACAATATTCATGAAATCTCTTTGAGTATCATTTCCTACCCAATCCTATGAAATCTATGATTAATGTGCTTAAAGTTTGTTTACTAATACAGTATGTTTATTTATTTATTTGTTTGTTTAGTTGTTTTATAGAGCTCTCTGGAGATTTGAATAATTGACTCGATTTGTATTCTCTTAAGCACAGTCAGATGAGGACTCCAGGGAATTGTGGGATTGATAATTCAGAAAGCCTAAAGTTAATCACCATCTGGTCTCCCAAACATCCCTTTACTTCTCAGATACCTTAGTTTATTAGAGAGAGAGAGAGAGAGAGAGAGAGAGAGAGAGAGAGAGAGAGAGAGAGAGAGAGAGAGAGAGAGAGAGAGAGAGAGAGAGAGAGAGAGAGAGAGAGAGAAAGAGAGAGGGCGTTATTAAATGAAAAGCATGGTACCTGTGTTTTTCGCACCAACATTTCCTTGAAAAATCTGCACTTCTTTCAAGATTAAAGATGCACTTGTACTTCCATTTTGAAGTGGTGATATATTGATTTTGTCCCTAATGCTGTCTTTATGTAGATCTTATTTAAAACAAGTACTGTATACTATTGTATTACTGTATGCAAATCAATTCAGAGCTAGACATTTAAAAATAGGCCAAAATAATACAACTGAAAAGCCAAATATAACATTTAACAATACGACCATGTAGATGTCAACCACCACAGCAATGCCAATGCCAATCTGCAGCAAAGCCAGTTTGAAAACAAAACAGAGCTAAATGGACAAACACTAACTGCACCGACACCAGCTCTGCCTTTCTCCCCAGTGGATCATACTGAACTTTTATGGTGTGGCTTAACAAATAAAATGTTATTGGGACTATTTGGGCAGTCTGAGGTTAATTAATTTAGTCCATATCTCCTGCTCTGACAGGACCCGCTGCATCATTCACAGTGTGAAGGCAAGTAGGGGAGCTGGATGGAAGCTTGATGGATGGATGGATGAATAGATGGATGGATGGTGCTTTATGGTTCAGGCCACATTTACATTCTGACGTCTCTTAGTGCAACGTTAATGTGATGTCATCAGGCATTTTAGCCAGTGTTGATGCAGCATCATGACAGCACCAATGATATGTGATGTTTGGTGTTATGGTGGTGTTTATGTAAGCTATGTATGATGTTTGGGGTTAACATGAACTGCGACATGGTCCATATGCTAAGTTTGACTGGTAAGGTGAGTTTTCTTCGAAATGACCATCTCCCCATCACAGGCATGCACGCATGCACAGACACACACACAGCTATGACATGACACATTTAAAAAATCTATTTTGTTTATTGAACTACAGTAAGTGAAGTAGATTTACACCAGGTAAAGAAATTATGGTAACAGTATTAGATCATGGGTCCCTCATCTGTACTACACAGAAAGGCATAGTTATGGATATGAATGTCATCTCTTCATAGCGATGTATCCTAAATAGGTACACAAATATCAAATAGGCAATATCCTTCTTTGCATATTTGTGTATTATTCTACACACTGGCTATTATTTTAATGAGCTCTGCCCCCAAACAAGACCAAATTTGGTTGGTCCGGACGTCTATGAACCAATCATAGATATCTACAGTGGGGGAAAAAAGTATTTAGTCAGCCACCAATTGTGCAAGTTCTCCCACTTAAAAAGATGAGAGAGGCCTGTAATTTTCATCATAGGTACACGTCAACTATGACAGACAAATTGAGAAAAGAAAATCCAGAAAATCACATTGTAGGATTTTTAATGAATTTATTTGCAACTTATGGTGGAAAATAAGTATTTGATCACCTACAAACAAGCAAGATTTCTGGCTCTCACAGACCTGTAACTTCTTCTTTAAGAGGCTCCTCTGTCCTCCACTCGTTACCTGTATTAATGGCACCTGTTTGAACTTGTTATCAGTATAAAAGACACCTGTCCACAACCTCAAACAGTCACACTCCAAACTCCACTATGGCCAAGACCAAAGAGCTGTCAAATGACACCAGAAACAAAATTGTAGACCTGCACCAGGCTGGGAAGACTGAATCTGCAATAGGTAAGCAGCTTGGTTTGAAGAAATCGACTGTGGGAGCAATTATTAGGAAATGGAAGACATACAAGACCACTGAAAATCTCCCTCGATCTGGGGCTCCACGCAAGATCTCACCCCGGGGGGTCAAAATTATCACAAGAACGGTGAGCAAAAATCCCAGAACCACACGGGGGGACCTAGTGAATGACCTGCAGAGAGCTGGGACCAAAGTAACAAAGCCTACCATCAGTAACACACTACGCCGCCAGGGACTCAAATCCTGCAGTGCCAGACGTGTCCCCCTGCTTAAGCCAGTACATGTCCAGGCCCGTCTGAAGTTTGCTAGAGTGCATTTGGATGATCCAGAAGAGGATTGGGAGAATGTCATATGGTCAGATGAAACCAAAATAGAACTTTTTGGTAAAAACTCAACTCGTCGTGTTTGGAGGACAAAGAATGCTGAGTTGCATCCAAAGAACACCATACCTACTGTGAAGCATGGGGGTGGAAACATCATGCTTTGGGGCTGTTTTTCTGCAAAGGGACCAGGACGACTGATCTGTGTAAAGGAAAGAATGAATGGGGCCATGTATCGTGAGATTTTGAGTAAAAACCTCCTTCCATCAGCAAGGGCATTGAAGATGAAACGTGGCTGGGTCTTTCAGCATGACAATGATCCCAAACACACCGCCCGGGCAACGAAGGAGTGGCTTCGTAAGAAGCATTTCAAGGTCCTGGAGTGGCCTAGCCAGTCTCCAGATCTCAACCCCATAGAAAATGTTTGGAGGGAGTTGAAAGTCCGTGTTGCCCAGCGACAGCCCCAAAACATCACTGCTCTAGAGGAGATCTGCATGGAGGAATAGGCCAAAATACCAGCAACAGTGTGTGAAAACCTTGTGAAGACTTACAGAAAACGTTTGACCTGTGTCATTGCCAACAAAGGGTATATAACAAAGTATTGAGAAACTTTTGTTATTGACCAAATACTTATTTTCCACCATAATCTGCAAATAAATTCATTAAAAATCCTACAATGTGATTTTCTGGATTATTTTTTCTCATTTTGTCTGTCATAGTTGACGTGTACCTATGATGAAAATTACAGGCCTCTCTCATCTTTTTAAGTGGGACAACTTGCACAATTGGTGGCTGACTAAATACTTTTTTTCCCCACTGTATGTTTCACAAGTTTGGGCATCAAAGTACAGCACAGTAGAGCTCAGTAGAGTACAGTAGAGTACAGTACAATACAGTACATTATAGTGTACTCAACTCTATTGTGCTCTACTGTGTATTGTACTGAACTCTACTCTACTGTACAGTTCTGAACTACAGTGGCTTGTGAAAGTGTTCACCCCCCTTGGCATTTTTCCTATTTTGTTTCCTTACAACCTTGGAATTAAAATTGGTTTTTGGGGGGTTTGTATCATTAGATTTACACAACATGCCTACCATTTTGAAGATGCAAAATATTTTTTTATTGTAAAACAAACAAGAAATAAGACCCAAAAAAAAGAAAAAAATAACTTGAGCGTGCATAACTATTCACCCCCCCAAAGTCAATACTTTGTAGAGACACATTTTGCAACAATTACAGCTGCAAGTCTCTTGGGGTATGTCTCTATAAACTTGGCACATCTAGCCACTGGGATTTTTGCCCATTCTTCAAGGCAAAACTGCTCCAGCTCCTTCAAGTTGGATGGGTTCCGCTGGTGTACAGAAATGTTTAAGTCATACCACTGATTCTCAATTGGATTGAGGTCTGGGCTTTGACTAGGCCATTCCAAGACATTTAAAAATGTCTCCTTAAACCACTCGAGTGTTGCTTTAGCAGTATGCTTAGGGTCAATGTCCTGCTGGAAGGTGAACCTTTGTCCCAGTCTCTAATCTCTGGGAGACTGAAACAGGTTTCTCTCATGAAGTTCCCTGTATTTAGCACCATCCATTATTCCTTCAATTATGACCAGTTTCCCAGTCCCTGTCGATGAAAAACATTCTCACAGCATGATGCTGCCTCCACCATGCTTCACTGTGGGGATGGTGTTCTCGGGGTGATGAGAGGTGTTGGGTTTGCGCCAGACATTTTCCTTGATGGCCAAAAAGCTCAATTTTAGTCTCATCTGACCAGAGTTCCTTCTTCCATATGTTTGGGGAGTCTCCCACACGCCTTTTGGCGAACACCTTTAAGCAATGGCTTTTTTCTGGCCACTCTTCAGTAATGCCAAGCTCTGTGGAGTGTAAGGTTTAAAGTGGTCCTATGGACAGATATTCCAATCTCCGCTGTGGAGCTTTGCAGCTCCTTCAGGGATATCTTTGGTCTGTTTGTTGCCTCTCTGATTAATGCCCTTCTTGCCTGGTCCGTGAGTTTTGGTGGGCGGCCCTCTCTTGGTAGGTTTGTTGTGATTACATATTCTTTCCATTTCTTAATAATGGATTTAATGGTGCTCCGTGGGATGTTCAAAGTTTCTGATATTTTTTTATAACCCAACCCTGATCTGTACTTCTCCACAACTTTGTCCCTGACCTGTTTGGAGAGCTCCTTGGTCTTCATGGTAACGCTTGCTTGGTGGTGCCCTTTGCTTAGTGTTGTTGCAGACTCTGGGGCCTTTCAGAACATGTATATATACTGAGATCATGTGACAGATCATTTGACACTTAGATTGCACACAGGTGGACTTTATTTAACTCATTATGTGACTTCTGAAGGTAATTGATTGCACCAGATCTTATTTAGGGGCTTCATAGCAAATGGGGTGAATACATATGCACGCACCACTTTTCCGTTATTTATTTTGTAGAATTTTTTGAAACAATTTTATTTATTTTTTCACTTCACCAATTTGGGCTATTTTGTGTATGTCCATTACATGAAATCAAAATCAAAATCCATTTAAATTACAGGTTGTAATGCAAAAAAATTGGAAAAACACCAAGGGGGATGAATACTTTTGCAAGGCACTGTATATTTTTCTTTACTTAACTCTACTGTACTCTACTGTACTGAACTATACTTTTGTTTACTGTACTCTGCTGAACTATACTCTAATTTTTTTTACAGTATATACTGTACTGTGCTGTCCAAACTTGTGAACTCAACTGTGGTTTGTGACTACTATGATTTCCCATTGTAGCCATTTAAATTTTTGGAAAATTTCGTAACCGATTTTCAAGTTTTAATCTCTTAATAATTCATAAACAAAATGTATATCAGTAAAAACACTACAACTAATATATAGGTCTATCTTTACTTGTCACTTCTGTGAACTTTCATTATTGTCACGGTTTCGGCCGAGGCTGCTCCTCCTCCTTGTTCGGGCAGGTTTCGGCGGTCGTCGTCCCCGGAGTACTAGCTGCCACCGATCTATGTTTCATGTTCGTTTGGTTTTGTCTTGATGTTGTACACCTGTGTCTAGTTAGTCCTCATTAGTGTCCTATTTAGTTCTCGTTGTGTGTGTATGGTGTTGTGTGTGATTGCTCTTCTGTTTTGGTGTTCTGAGCTACGTACTTCCCTCCGTTGTTTGGAGAGGTTTTCGCACATGTTAGTGCGCCTTTTGTTTGACGCCTGTGTGCGCCTTTATTTCGCCTCCGGGCTTATTGTGCTCGTGTACTACGTGAATAATTCACTAAAGTCTTTTGGACTTAGCTTCTGCGTCCTGCGCTTGATTCCTGCACCACACCCACCTTCAGCACCCCTGACAGAATCACACACCATATGAATGGAATCAGCAGGAGCAACAGTCACGCCTGAGTCGCTGGAGGAGCATGTCCGCGGCCAGGACGACCAGATCAGACAACTGGGGACCGCTCTACAGGACGTCATCAACACCCTGCACCGATGGGAGTCCAGAGGGGTACCCACACCTCCACCTACCCTGCCACCCCCATCGGCCGGTCCACCAGTCCCAGGTCCGGAACCCAGTGGGATTCGGCTCTCGCTCCCGAGGGCGTATGACGGAACAGCTGCCGGGTGTCAGGGGTTCCTCCTGCAGGTGGAGCTCTACCTGGCCACTGTACACCCGGTGCCCTCGGGACACGAGAGCGTTTCCGCCCTCATCTCCTGTCTCACGGGCAAGGCGTTGGAATGGGCCAACGCCGAGTGGAGGAGGATGGACGCCACCACCATCTCCTACGCCGAGTTCTCCCGTCGCTTCAAGGCCGTGTTCGACCATCCACCTGAGGGCAAAGCGGCGGGGGAGCGTCTATTCCACCTGAGACAGGGGAGGAGGAGCGCACAGGCGTTCGCGCTGGAGTTCCGGACTCTAGCGGCAGACGCAGGGTGGAATGAACGGGCCCTCATCGACCATTTTCGATGTAGCCTACGGGAGGACGTTCAACGTGAGTTGGCCTGCAGGGACACCAATTTCACCTTCGACCAGTTGGTCGATATGTCCATCCGTCTGGACACCCTGCTGGCCACCCGTGGACGTCCCGAGTGGGGTCCGTCCATTCCACCCTCCGGCACCTCCGAGCCGAGCCCTATGGAGCTCGGGGGTGCTGGCGCTAGAGAAAGGAGGAGGAGGAGCCCGAGGGGGCCTGTCCCCTGCACCAAGTGCGGTCGTGGAGGGCACACTGCGGCCAGGTGCTGGGGAGGGTTCCCCGAGGGAGGAGACAACAGGCCCCGCACTGGGGAGCCTTCCCAGGTGAGTAGACGCCCCACTTACCCAGAGCTCTCTGTTGCGCACTTTTGTATACCTGTTGGTTTTCCACAGGTTGCACCTCATTCCCAGCATAAGGCGCTAGTAGATTCAGGCGCAGCTGGGAATTTTGTTGATCGGAAGTTTTGTTTAGATTTAGGGATCCCTCTCCTGCCTGTTGACAAGCCTTTTCCCGTTCATGCTTTAGATAGCCGCCCGTTGGGGTCGGGGTTGATTAGGGAAGTCACAGCGCCACTTAGGATGTGTGCGCAGGGGGGTCATGAAGAGACTATACAGTTGTATCTGATCGACTCTCCTGCGTACCCGGTGGTGCTGGGAATTCCCTGGTTAAGCACCCATAACCCTGCTATTTCGTGGCAACAGAGGGCTCTCAATGGGTGGTCTGCTCAGTGTGAGGGGCGATGTCTGGGTGTTTCCGTAGGGGCGACTTCGGTGGAAAGTCCAAACCAAGTGCCCGCACTGCACATTCCGCCTGAATATGGGGATTTAGCTCTCGTGTTTAGTAAAGCTAGGGCGACGCAGTTGCCTCCTCATACATTTTACATTACATTTTAGTCATTTAGCAGACGCTCTTATCCAGAGCGACTTACAGGAGCAATTAGGGTTAAGTGCCTTGCTCAAGGGCACATTTACGTCATTTAGCAGACGCTCTTATCCAGAGCGACTACAAATTGGTGCATTCACCCTATAGCCAGTGGGACAACCACTTTACAATTATACTTTTTTTTTTTTTTTTTTTTTTGGGTGGGGGGGGGGGTAGAAGGTGGTGAGTGACTCCGCTGTCCTGGCGTCGTGAGGGAGCTTGTTCCACCATTGGGGTGCCAGAGCAGCGAACAGCTTTGACTGGACTGAGCGGGAACTATGCTTCCGCAGAGGAAGGGGAGCCAGCAGGCCAGAGGTGGATGAACGCAATGCCCTCGCCTGGGTGTAGGGACTGATCAGAGCCTGAAGGTACGGAGGTGCCGTTCCCCTCACTGCTCCATAGGCAAGCACCATGGTCTTGTAACGGATGCGAGCTTCAACTGGAAGCCAGTGGAGTGTGCGGAGGAGGGGGGTGACGTGAGAGAACTTGGGAAGGTTGAACACCAGACGGGCTGCGGCATTCTGGATGAGTTGTAGGGGTTTAATGGCACAGGCAGGGAGCCCAGCCAACAGCGAGTTGCAGTAATCCAGACGGGAGATGACAAGTGCCTGGATTAGGACCTGTGCCGCTTCCTGTGTAAGGCAGGGTCGTACTCTCCGAATGTTGTAGAGCATGAACCTGCAGGATCGGGTCACCGCCTTGATGTTAGCGGAGAACGACAGGGTGTTGTCCAGGGTCACGCCAAGGCTCTTCGCACTCTGGGAGGAGGACACATCGGAGTTGTCAACCGTGATGGCGAGATCATGGAACGGGCAGTCCTTCCCCGGGAGGAAGAGCAGCTCCGTCTTGCCAGGGTTCAGCTTGAGGTGGTGATCCGTCATCCATACTGATATGTCGGCCAGACATGCAGAGATGCGATTCGCCACCTGGTTATCAGAAGGGGGAAAGGAGAAGATTAGTTGTGTATCGTCAGCGTAGCAATGATAGGAGAGGCCATGTGAGGATATGACAGAGCCAAGTGACTTGGTGTATAGGGAGAAAAGGAGAGGGCCTAGAACTGAGCCCTGGGGGACACCAGTGGTGAGAGCACGTGGTGCGGAGACAGCTTCTCGCCACGCCACTTGGTAGGAGCGACCGGTCAGGTAGGACGCAATCCAGGAGTGAGCCGCTCCGGAGATGCCCAGCTCGGAGAGGGTGGAGAGGAGGATCTGATGGTTCACTGTATCAAAGGCAGCAGACAGGTCTAGAAGGACAAGAGCAGAGGAGAGAGAGTTAGCTTTAGCAGTGCGGAGAGCCTCCGTGACACAGAGAAGAGCAGTCTCAGTTGAATGACCAGTCCTGAAACCTTACTGGTTTGGATCAAGAAGGTCATTCTGAGAGAGATAGCAAGAGAGTTGGCTAAAGACGGCACGCTCAATAGTTTTGGAAAGAAAAGAAAGAAGGGATATTGGTCTGTAGTTGTTGACATCAGTGGGATCGAGTGTTGGTTTTTTGAGAAGGGGTGCAACTCTCGCTCTCTTGAAGACGGAAGGGACATGGCCAGCGGTCAAGGATGAGTTGATCAGCGAGGTGAGGTAGGGGAGAAGGTCACCGGAGATGGTCTGGAGAAGAGAGGAGGGGATGGGGTCAAGCGGGCAGGTTGTTGGGCGGCCTGCAGTCACTAGTCGCAAGATTTTATCTGGAGAGAGAGGGGAGAAAGAAGTCAAAGCATAGGGTAGGGCAGTGTGAGCAGGACCAGCAGTGTCATTAGACTTAACAAACGAGGATCGGATGTCGTCAACCTTCTTTTCAAAGTGGTTGACAAAGTCATCCACAGAGAGGGAGGGGGGGGGGGGAGGATTCAGCAGTGAGGAGAATGTGGCAAAGAGCTTCCTAGGGTTAGAGGCAGATGCTTGGAATTTAGAGTGGTAGAAAGTGGCCTTAGCAGCAGAAACAGATGAAGAAAATGTAGAGAGGAGGGAGTGAAAAGATGCCAGGTCGGCAGGGAGTTTAGTTTTCTTCCATTTCCGCTCAGCTGCCCGGAGCTCTGTTCTGTGAGCTCGCAATGAGTCATCAAGCCACAGAGCTGGAGGGGAGGACCGAGCCGGCCGGGAGGATAGGGGACACAGGGAGTCAAAGGATGCAGAAAGGGAGGAGAGGAGGGTTGAGGAGGCAGAATCAGGAGATTGGAGGGAGAAGGATTGAGCAGAGGGAAGAGATGATAGGATGGAAGAGGAGAGAGTAGTGGGAGAGAGAGAGCGAAGGTTGCGGCGGCGCGTTACCATCTGTGTAGGGGCAGAGTGAGTAGTGTTGGAGGAGAGCGAGAGAGAAAAGGATACAAAGTAGTGGTCGGAGACATGGAGGGGAGTTGCAGTGAGATTAGTAGAAGAGCAACATCTAGTAAAGATGACGTCAAGCGTATTGCCTGCCTTGTGAGTGGGGGGGGATGGTGAGAGGGTGAGGTCAAAAGAGGAGAGGAGTGGAAAGAAGGAGGCAGAGAGAAATGAGTCAAATGTAGACGTGGGGAGGTTGAAATCCCCCAAAACTGTGAAGGGTGAGCCATCCTCAGGAAAGGAACTTATCAAGGCGTCAAGCTCATTGATGAACTCTCCAAGGGAACCTGGAGGGCGATAGATGACAAGGATATTAAGCTTAAATGGGCTAGTGACTGTGACAGCGTGGAATTCAAATGAGGAGATAGACAGATGGGTTAGGGGAAAAATTGAGAATGACCACTTGGGAGAGATGAGGATTCCTGTGCCACCACCCCTCTGACCAGATGCTCTCGGGGTATGCGAGAACACATCGTCAGACGAGGAGAGAGCAGTAGGAGTAGCAGTGTTTTCAGTGGTAATCCATGTTTCCGTCAGCGCCAGGAAGTCGAGGGACTGGAGGGTAGCATAGGCTGGGATGAAGTCAGCCTTGTTGGCGGCAGAACGGCAGTTCCAGAGGCTGCCTGAGACCTGGAACTCCAGGTGTGTGGTGCGTGCAGGGACCACCAGGTTAGAGAGGCAGCAGCCACGCGGTGTGAGGCGTTTGTGTAGCCTGTGCGGAGAGGAGAGAACAGGGATAGGCAGAGGCATAGTTGACAGGCTGCAGCAGATGGCTACAATAATGCAGAGGAGATCGGAATGAAATGAACTAAACATCAGGGAAAGGAGAGAGCAGGCCTCCCTCACCAAAAAAAAATAATATATATATATAACTCTCCCAACTTCCACCTCAGAAACTATAATTGTTTCACTGAACCACCCGAGTAAAACTCTCCCAACTTCCACTTTAGAAATTAGAATTGTTGTAAACTACAGCAGACTGTTATCAGTAGCTGTAATTAAGTACAGCAGCTACCAACCACCTAACGTTAATGCCTCGGATGAGGTTAGAAAAACAGCTGAATGGTAGCAGCTAGCTGGCTCAATCACAGGTACTCTTAAGCATGAAATAACATTGGAAACAATTAACCACAGTTGCAAAAAGTTACCAGTAGCTACCCGCTAGCTAGCTAGCTAGCTTTGTTGGTCCAAGTAGTGGGTAAGCTAGCCTCGTGCTTCGCCGGGGTCCGCCGAATACAGTCCTTACCTACAATAATTACCTACAATAACCTTCAATAACTACCTGAGTAAGCTACCTATAATACCAAACTACAATACCTACCTACAATCTAAATACATGGTTTAAGCTTAACTCAACACCATATAAGAAGCCAAGCTTACCTTTCATAACGCAGCAATGATTAAACGTTGGGTAGCTAGCACAAAGATATTGTATTTAGCTACCACAGTACAGCCAGCTGGTAGTGTTGGCTGGCTAGCAATGGCTGCTGTGTTGACTTTGTTTGAAAAACGGCGTCGCTGCGAACGAGTGTAGCTGGCTAAAAGGATATTGTTTTTAGTTGCAACCGTTGCTAATAGCTACTCGCCAGCTAATCCAGGAGGTGAGTTAGCTAGCTAGCTTCGTGCTACACCCGGCACCGCCGAATACAAAAGTAACCTACAATAACTACACAACAGCTACCCACAACAGCCCACGATGCCTACCTATACTACTTAATAATATACAGCCCACGATGCCTACCTATAGTACCTAACTACAATCTAAATACATAGTTTAAGCCTTACTCGACAAAGCCCAAGCTATGTATAAAGCCAAACTGGCAGACTGCAATCAGTAGCCGAAATTAAGTACAGCAGCTACCAGCCACCTAACGTTAATGATAATGAGGTTAGAAAAACAGCTGAAGGTGGCAGCTAGCTGGCTCAATTACAGGTACTCTTAAGCGTGAAATAACATTGGAAACAGCTAACCACAGTTGCTAAAAGTTACCGGTAGCTACCCGCTAGCTAGCTAGCTTTGTTGGTCCAAGTAGTGGGTAAGCTAGCCTCGTGCTTCGCCAGGGTCCGCCGAATACAGTCCTTACCTACAATAATTACCTACAATAACCTACAATAACTACCTGAGTAAACTACCTATAATACCTAACTACAATACCTACCTACAATCTAAATACATGGTTTAAGCTTTACTCAACACCACATAAGAAGCCAAGCTTACCTCCTGCTAGAGAAAACACAACCTCTCCCGTCAGCATTCCGAGGAAAAAAAGACAGGGGGATTGTGGGGATTGATCTCCAGGCAGGAGCAGCGCTCCCACGGAGCCACGTGTATCCTTTGTCTCAAGAGGAGAGAAAAGCTATGGAAACTTACATAGCCGAATCTTTGAGACAGGGATACATACGGCCCTCCACTTCTCCCGCCTCCTCGAGCTTCTTTTTTTGTGAAGAAAAAAGATGGAGGGTTGCGCCCGTGCATAGATTACCGTGGTCTCAATCAGATTACTGTGAAATACAGTTATCCACTCCCTCTGATTGCGACCATGACGGAGTCATTGCATGGAGCGCGGTTTTTCACAAAACTGGATCTCAGGAGCGCGTATAACTTGGTGCGCATTAGGGAGGGCGACGAATGGAAAACAGCGTTTAGTACCACGTCAGGTCATTTCGAGTATCTCGTCATGCCATATGGGTTGATGAATGCTCCATCAGTCTTCCAATCCTTCGTAGATGACATTTTCCGGGATATGCAGGGGCAAGGGGTGGTCGTGTACATTGATGACATTCTAGTGTACTCGTCTACCCGAGCCGAGCATATAGCCCTGGTGCGTCATGTATTGAGGAGGCTGTTGGAGCACGACCTATATGTCAAGGCAGAGAAATGTCTGTTTTTCCAGGAGTCGGTCTCCTTTTTGGGTTATCGGTTGTCTGCGTCAGGGGTGAGAATGGAGGTGGATCGTGTGTCAGCAGTGCTTAATTGGCAAACCCCAACCACTGTCAAAGAGGTGCAGCAGTTCTTGGGCTTTGCGAATTACTACCGGAGGTTTATCCGGGGTTTTGGACAGGTGGCAGCTCCCATCACGTCCCTTCTGAAAGGTGGTCCGGTGCGCCTGCAGTGGTCAGCTGATGCGGACAGGGCCTTTAGGAGACTGAAGGACCTGTTTACGTCGGCTCCGGTGCTGGCGCATCCGGACCCCGCAATACCCTTTCAGGTCGAGGTGGACGCGTCTGAGGCCGGTATAGGGGCCGTACTCTCTCAACGGTCCGGCACGCCACCTAAACTCCGCCCCTGTGCTTTTTATTCTAAAAAGCTCAGCCCGGCGGAGCGAAATTATGACGTCGGGGACAGGGAGCTGTTAGCTGTAGTTCAGGCCCTTAAGGTGTGGAGGCATTGGCTTGAGGGGGCTCAACACCCTTTCCACATTTTGACTGACCATCGGAACCTGGAGTACATCCGGGCAGCGAGGAGACTGAACCCTCGCCAGGCTCGATGGAGTATGTTTCTCGCCAGGTTCGTATTTAAAATCACGTACATCCCTGGGTCCCAGATTGGTAAGGCAGATGCGCTGTCCCGGCGGTATGACACGGAGGAGAGGTCCGTTGAGCGTACTCCCATACTACCGGAGTCTTGTCTTGTGGCACCGGTGGTGTGGGAGGTCGATGCTGAAATCGAGCGAGCGTTGCGTACCGACCCCAGCCCTCCACAGTGTCCTGAGGGTCGGAAGTACGTTCCGCTCGAGATTCGGGATCGACTCATTTACTGGGCTCACACGTCACCCTCCTCTGGACATCCGGGTATTGGCCGGACAGTGCATTGTCTTAGCACTAAATACTGGTGGCCCACGTTAGCCAGGGATGTGAGGGTTTATGTCTCCTCCTGCTCGGTGTGCGCCCAGTGTAAGGCACCCAGACACCTGCCCAGGGGTAAGTTACAACCCCTGCCCGTTCCACAACGACCATGGTCCCACCTCTCGGTGGATTTTGTGACAGACCTTCCCCTCTCTCAGGGGAATACCACCATCCTGGTTGTTGTGGACCGGTTCTCTAAGGCCTGTCGTCTTCTCCCTATGTCGGGTCTTCCTACTGCCCTACAAACCGCAGAGGCACTATTTACCCACGTCTTCCGGCATTACGGGGTACCCGAGGATATAGTGTCTGATCGAGGCCCCCAGTTTACCTCCCGAGTATGGAGAGCGTTCATGGAGCGTTTGGGGGTCTCGGTGAGCCTTACCTCAGGGTACCACCCGGAGAGTAACGGGCAGGTAGAACGAGTCAACCAGGATGTGGGTAGGTTTCTGAGGTCCTATTGCCAGGACCGGCCTGAGGAGTTGGCTCAGTACATTCCCTGGGCCGAGTTGGCCCAGAACTCTCTCCGTCACTCCTCTACCAACCTAACCTCCTTCCAATGTGTGTTAGGTTACCAGCCGGTTCTGGCACCTTGGCAGCAGAGCCAGATCGAGGCCCCTGCGGTGGATGATTGGATGAGGCGCTCGGAGGAGACGTGGAACGCTGCACACGTCCACCTGCAGCGGGCCATCCGTCGTCACAAGGCGAGCGCCAATCTCCACCGCAGTGAGGGGCCGGTGTACGCACCCGGAGATCGAGTCTGGCTCTCTACCAGAAACCTACCCCTCCGCCTGCCCTGCCGGAAGCTGGGTCGGCGGTTTGTGGGGCCTTTTAAAGTCCTGAGAAGATTGAACGAGGTGTGTTATAGGTTACATCTGCCTGTTGAATATAAGAATATTAACCCCTCGTTCCATGTGTCTCTTCTCAGGCCGGTGGTAGCTGGTCCACTCCAGGAAGGTGAGATAGGAGAGACTCCTCCGCCCCCACTGGACATCGAGGGGGCTCCGGCGTACACCGTTCAGTCCATCTTGGACTCAAGACGCCGGATGGGGGGTCTCCAGTATCTCGTGGGGTGGGAGGGGTACGGCCCGGAGGAGCGGTGCTGGGTGCCGCGGAGGGACATCCTAGACCCATCTCTCCTGTCAGAGTTCCACCGGGACCATCCCGCACGCCCTGCTCCGCGCCCTCCTGGTCGTCCCCGAGGCCGGGGTCGGCGCACGGCTGGAGCCGCGCGTCAAGGGGGGGGGTACTGTCACGGTTTCGGCCGAGGCTGCTCCTCCTCCTTGTTCGGGCAGGTTTCGGCGGTCGTCGACCCCGGAGTACTAGCTGCCACCGATCTATGTTTCATGTTCGTTTGGTTTTGTCTTGATGTTGTACACCTGTGTCTAGTTAGTCCTCATTAGTGTCCTATTTAGTTCTCGTTGTGTGTGTATGGTGTTTTGTGTGATTGCTCTTCTGTTTTGGTGTTCTGAGCTACGTACTTCCCTCCGTTGTTTGGAGAGGTTTTCGCACATGTTAGTGCGCCTTTTGTTTGACGCCTGTGTGCGCCTTTATTTCGCCTCCGGGCTTATTGTGTTATGGCTATGGTTCAACCCAGCACTCAGAGAAACCAACACGACAAAGGGAGTGGAAGAAACAAAAATATTTTAATAAAAGTTCAAATTGTCTTAGTCCAAAAACAACTGAAGTAAAGGAACAGAGTGGGCTAGTCGGCTCCGGAGGAAGGAGAGGCTGAGGCAGGCAGGCAGGCAGGCAGGCAGGCAGGCAGGCAGGCAGACCGACAGGCAGGAAGGCAGGCAGGTTGGGAGGTATGACTGAACTGAAGACAAAACAAACGACAGGTTAAGGAGAGTGGAGAGCCAGGCTGAAGACAAAGACAAAATAACTTTACTGGTGAGCCAAGTTACCGCTCTGGTAAGAACAACGATCTGGCGCCGGTGGAGAGCCATGCCCAGGAATAAGTAGTGTAGGTTGATGAGAGAATAGGATGCAGCTGCGTAGGCAGGAATCACTGGAAACAACCCGCAGCTGCACAGGAGAGGCAGATCCTGAGCCCGCCCCCTGCTCCACTCCAGACACACCCACATAAAGGGGACAAACACACATACAACAGAAAAAGAGGGGACAAAACAAGGAGGAAGGGAAACAGAACAGGGAGAGACAAGCTGCCCACATAACAGTACCCCCCCCTCAATGGTCGCCACCTGGCGACCCACCAGGCCTGTCAGGGTTGTCGTGATGGAAGTCCGTGATCAGCTGAGGATCCAACACAAAACGCTTAGGGACCCAAGACCTCTCCTCTGGTCCATAACCTTCCCAATCGACTAGGTATTGGAGACCCCTACCCCGCCTCCGAGAGTCCAGGAGCCTACTGACGGTGTAGGCCGGATGGTCGTCAATGAGGCGAACAGGTGGAGGTGGATCAGCCGGCAGACACAAAAGGCTGGAGGACACAGGTTTCAGTTGGGAGACGTGGAAGGTAGGGTGTATCTTCATGGCTGAAGGCAACTTCAAACGAACCGCAGCGGGGTTAATAATGGACTCCACCACAAACGGACCCAGGTACCGAGGAGACAGCTTGCGTGATTTGGTACGAAGAGGTACGTTCTTAGATGACAGCCAAACCTCTTGACCAGGATGAAACACAGGTGCGGGAGTCCTGCTCCTATCCGCTGTTGTCTTGTTCCTGTCGGTGGTCCGAAGCAATGCTTCCCGAGCGTCGCTCCACACTCTCTGGCAGTGGCGGAGGTTCTCCTGAACCGAAGGAACAGCCAATTCCTTCTCCTGAGCAGGAAACAGAGGGGGTTGATAACCCATGGTAACCTCGAAGGGTGAAAGACCGGTGGCAGAGGCGGTGAGGGAGTTGTGGGCGTACTCTATCCAGGGCAGATGTTTAGCCCAGGATGATGGATGTTGAGCAGCCACACACCGAAGGGTTGCTTCGAGGTTCTGATTGGCTCTTTCTGTTTGACCGTTGGTCTGGGGATGAAACCCTGAGGACAGACTAACGGAAGCACCCAAAGCAGAACAGAAACCCTTCCAAACACGGGAAGTAAACTGTGGGCCTCTATCAGATACGATGTCCACAGGTATTCCATGGGGACGGAATACATGTTGGACTAGGAGGTCCGCTGTCTCACTGGCAGACGGTAATTTTGGTAATGCTATATAGTGGACAGATTTAGAGAATCTGTCCACAATGGTAAGTATAGTATCATTACCTTCAGACTTGGGTAGGCCGGTGACAAAATCCATGGCAATGTGGGACCAGGGACGGCTGGGAACTGGGAGGGGTAGCAGCAGCCCCGAAGGGGACTGATGGGAGGCTTTGCCCCGAGCACAGGTTGAACAGGCTGCCACAAAAGCCCGAACGTCAGTTTCCATTGAAGGCCACCAAAAATGTCTCCTAAGCAGCGTCAACGTGCGTCTCATCCCAGGGTGACCAGCAAAACGGGAGGTGTGAATCCACTGCAACACCTGAGACCGGACCGTCTCGGGAACAAAGAGTAGGTTGGGAGGTCCATCACCCGGTCCCGGGTCCGTGGCAAGTGCAGTCTTCACAAGAGACTCGATCTCCCACTGAACAGCCGCCACGACGCATGAGGAAGGCAGGACTGCCTCAGGCTCGCTGGTCTCCGAAGGGTCAGCAAACTGGCAGGACAAAGCATCTGGTTTAACATTTCTTGACCCCGGTCTGTATGTAAGAATAAAGTTAAACCTACTAAAAAACAGGGCCCATCTGGCTTGGCGTGAGTTGAGTCTCTTAGTGGCTTGGATGTAAGCCAAGTTTTTGTGGTCAGTCCAGACCACAAACGGCAATTCAGCTCCATCCAGCCAGTGCCGCCATTCTTCCAGTGCAAGCTTGACCGCCAGCAGTTCCCGGTTTCCAACGTCGTAATTCCGTTCTGTGGGTGACAATTTCTTGGAGAAGAAAGCACAGGGGTGAAGCCTCTGGTCAGTGGGGGAGCGCTGGGAGAGGACTGCTCCCACACCTGAGTCCGACGCGTCCACCTCCACAACAAACTGCAGAGAGGTATTGGGGTGTATCAACACGGGGGAGGTGGAAAACAGTTCCTTCAAAACCCCTACCGCCTGCTCCGCCTCAGGGGACCACCGAAAAGGGACTTTAGGAGATGTGAGTCTTGTAAGGGGTGCCACCACTCTACTAAAACCCTTAATGAATCTACGGTAGAAGTTAGCAAAGCCCAAAAATCGTTGAAGTTGCTTACGGGTGGTGGGTGTGGGCCATTCCGTCACTGCCCGGATCTTCTCGGGGTCCGCCTTCACCTGCCCGCTCTCAATTATGAATCCAAGGAACGATGTAGACTGTTTGTGGAACTCACACTTCTCTGCTTTGACGTACAGCTTGTTCTCCAAGAGCCGTTGAAGGACTTGACGGACGTGTGACTCATGCTCCTCGGGTGACTTGGAAAAAACAAGAATATCATCCAGGTATACAAAGACAAAACGGTTCAAAAAATCCCTAAGAACATCGTTCACCATGGCTTGGAAAACCGCAGGGGCATTTGAAAGCCCAAAGGGCATGACCAAATACTCAAAATGTCCCAGTGGAGTGTTGAAAGCGGTTTTCCACTCATCTCCCTTTCGGATTCGGACAAGGTGATAAGCATTCCTGAGGTCGAGCTTGGAAAACACTGTGGCGCCATGCAGAGGTTCAAAAGCTGAGTTGATGAGTGGAAGGGGATACTTGTTTTTAACAGTTATGTTGTTTAAACCCCTGAAATCGATACAGGGGCGTAACGACTTGTCCTTCTTTTCCACGAAAAAGAAACCTGCACCCAAAGGAGACGACGAGGGACGGATTATGCCCGAGACCAGAGAATCACCAATGTACTGCTCCATTGCCTCTCTTTCCGGTCGGGACAGATTGTATAACCGACTAGAGGGCAAGGGAGCACCAGGAAGCAGTTCAATAGGGCAATCATAAGGCCTGTGTGGTGGTAGAGACAGAGCCTTGTCCTTACTGAAAACCTCCGCTAGGTCATGGTATTCTTTGGGGACAGATGACAGATCAAGAGGAGCTGAGGGAGGAGTTGGGTTACACTTAGTGGGGGGAACCGCTGACCTCAGGCACTCGGAATGGCAGTTAGTGCTCCAACTGAAAATGGTGTGACGTGTCCAATCAATTTGTGGGTTGTGAAGAGCCAACCAGGGGAAGCCAAGGATTAGGGAGGTAGCTGAGCCAGACATAACTCTTAGCTGAATGCTTTCACAATGATTGCCAGAAATCACTAGGGAAACGGGGGTAGTTTGATGAGTTATCTCCGCGAGGAGGCGCCCATCAAGGGCTGTGACCCGGATGGGGGTAGGTAGTGGCTCCATGGGGATACGAGCTTGTGTAACGAACTGGTGGCTAATAAAGTTATCTTCAGCACCTGAGTCTATGAGAGCTGAGAGTGGCAGGGAATGACTCTGGAAACGTAAGGTTACAGGTACTTGTAATCGGGGAATGATGGGTTCAGGATCTAACTCTGGGCTCGCAAGTAGACCCACCGTTACGAGCGAGCCTTGTCTTTTGGCCGCTTAGGGCATGTAGCCAGAATGTGTGTGGCGTCTCCACAGTACAGGCACTCACCCGCCTGGAGGCGCCGTTGCCGCTCAGCTGGAGGTAGTCGAGCTCGACCCACTTGCATAGGTTCCTCCTCTGTGCTCGGGATGGAATCAGGAACAAGAAGCTGCCGACTCCGGAGAGGCGAGACTCGAGTGGTTGGAGGCTGGGGAACTCGTCCTCCTAGATGTGGCCGATCGCCTCTCTCCCGACGCCTCTCCCGCAACCGATTGTCTAGCTTGATGGACAGGGAAACGAGAGAATGTAAATCATGTGGCTCATCACGAGCAGCCAGTTCATCCTTAATGGCTTCATTTAAACCGTTTAGAAATGCTCCTTGAAGTGCCACATTGTTCCACTTGGAGTCCGCTGCCAACGTCCAGAACTCAATAGAGTACTCTGCCACACTGTTAGAACCCTGCCTCAAATTAAAAAGTATCTTGGAGGAATTACCCACATGGTCAGGATGGTCAAAAACAGTCTTCAATTCAGCAGAGAAATCAGCAAAAGTCAATCCAGTCAAAGTTTGATCTGAACACACAGCCTCAGCCCAAACCAGAGCTTTCCCTCTTAACAGCCCCAGAACATAATGTACCTTAGATGAATCAGTAGAAAACGACAGTGGTCTCTGCCGAAAAATCAAGTCACACTGAAGCAAAAATCCCCGGCACTTGTCCAATTCTCCATTGAACGGTTCAGGCGACGTGACAGGGGGTTCCCGACGGAACGAAGCCTGCCTAGTGTCCGAGGAAACAACTTGGGGTGCATCAAACTGGGGGTCAGAGAGAGATGGAGAACTGATAACAGACAATTTAGAGACGTGTGTAGTTAACTGAGTCACCTGGTTCAGCAGTTGATGATTATCTTCCACAAGAGTCCGAATCAACTGGTCATGCTGTCCTAGCAACGTTCCTTGAGCCTGGATCGCTTGTTGGAAGCTGTCTTTGTTTGCCCCGTGCTGTTTCTCTGTTGGGTCCATGGCCAGATCGTTCTGTTATGGCTATGGTTCAACCCAGCACTCAGAGAAACCAACACGACAAAGGGAGTGGAAGAAACAAAAATATTTTAATAAAAGTTCAAATTGTCTTAGTCCAAAAACAACTGAAGTAAAGGAACAGAGTGGGCTAGTCGGCTCCGGAGGAAGGAGAGGCTGAGGCAGGCAGGCAGGCAGGCAGGCAGGCAGGCAGGCAGGCAGGCAGGCAGGCAGACCGACAGGCAGGAAGGCAGGCAGGTTGGGAGGTATGACTGAACTGAAGACAAAACAAACGACAGGTTAAGGAGAGTGGAGAGCCAGGCTGAAGACAAAGACAAAATAACTTTACTGGTGAGCCAAGTTACCGCTCTGGTAAGAACAACGATCTGGCGCCGGTGGAGAGCCATGCCCAGGAATAAGTAGTGTAGGTTGATGAGAGAATAGGATGCAGCTGCGTAGGCAGGAATCACTGGAAACAACCCGCAGCTGCACAGGAGAGGCAGATCCTGAGCCCGCCCCCTGCTCCACTCCAGACACACCCACATAAAGGGGACAAACACACATACAACAGAAAAAGAGGGGACAAAACAAGGAGGAAGGGAAACAGAACAGGGAGAGACAAGCTGCCCACATAACATATTGTGCTCGTGTACTACGTGAATAATTCACTAAAGTCTTTTGGACTTAGCTTCTGCGTCCTGCGCTTGATTCCTGCACCACACCTACCTTCAGCACCCCTGACAATTATCCTCCTTCGTCATGAGGGAGAGAAATTAGAATTTTTTTTAAAGAAATGTCGATTTTTTGGTAACAGAATTTCAAGGCACAATGCAATGTTTCTTAAACTTACAGATGGCAGAAGAAATGATCCAAAACGAAATATAAGTGTTAGTTAGTTGGCAGGAGTCTTTACTTTACAGCATGATTGTGTTTTGATGTATTTCTAATACATTAAGACTTTTTCTGGTAGATGTTTTCTAAGACCCCTTTTCCAACTGTTTGACCAGAAATCAAAGCCTTTGCTTGTTCCAAATTATTTGAATGGAAAATGGTTGAAAAATGTATATATGCTTGCATAAAATAAAAGATAGACTTATCTTTCATTTGACACCCAATTTGACATGCTCCTATGAACTTCACATTGGTGCTCATGGGTCCTTTAGATGGAAATGCCCATACATAAATTATAGAATAACCAAATTTGACCAAGATAGAGTCAGAGCACATCATCGAATACATTAAGAAATGTATTATGATCATCAGATGAATTAATGTCATCACTGAACAACGATGTGACAAAATCATTCAGTTTAAGACTTCTGACAGTTTTTTGCTTGCGTGCCAATATTGCTGGCTAGACTAGCCTAGACCATACTTAGAGGGAGATGGCATAGACATGTTCTGATTGGTCCATCTGTATTTGTTCAGGCTTGTGATTGGATTTCAGATAGAACCTTATAGCGGCAAGTTCAAATGGTTTTACGCAGATAGAACTTTCTATTAAAAAAAAAAAAATGCTTAAAATTTTATTTTTCAAAAATGTAACTTCACAGACATATTTAGACACATCTAATGATCAATTATGTCTGACTAACTCATTTTTTACAAACATGGCATATAAAATCTTACAGTCCCAAGGACTCGCTTTGTCTCAGAGAATGGTGAGACCTGCTCCATAGATGGTGTGGACTGTATCCCTGTGGTGATGATGAGAATGGGAGTAGGACTCCTCCAAACATACTTACAGTGTGCATTCTACCATTAGGTAATGTTTTCTCAATATTTTTTGAACAGTGCTTTTTCTGTACGTTATTAACTTGTATGCAAATGATCTAATAGCAATGTAACACAATTAAAGACAAATGGTTTCTATCTGGTACCCGATATAGTTGTTTTCCATCTTTATATGCTACTAAGACCGTGCTCTGTGACTCTTCAATCCAGTAGGAGACTGCTGCATTCCACAGAAACACTTGTGTTTAATCAATTAATCAACCAAACCGTGTTGATCTCACTCCAATCAATCTTTGAAAAGGGGTCTGTCTGATACAGGGAGAGCGAGAGAGAGAGAGAGAGAGAGAGAGAGAGAGAGAGAGAGAGAGAGAGAGAGAGAGAGAGAGAGAGAGAGAGAGAGAGAGAGAGAGAGAGAGAGAGAGAGAGAGAGAGAGAGAGAGAGAGAGAGAGAGAACCATGAGGAATTAATTCAGAAGGCATCAAATCATTAGGCAGTTGGATGTTATTCATGAATTAATAAACACAACAAGATGTTGATGTTTGGTTTTCCATTAAGCAACTAGGCCAATAAGACATCCCAAATACAGTTTTTTACAATCACTTTGGCACTAATTTCAGAACCATGACGTCATTTTTCAAAACTCTAACACTTTTTTCAATTGCTTGGATACAATACACATAAAACTAAGATCATTTGTTCATTTAACAAAAATCACCTGTTCAATATGACACAACTTAACATCAAAGTACTACTATTTCAAAAGGCAATTCACACATTACATTTCAGATGAGTGTCTATTCATTTCATTACAATTATCCAACTATCAATTGATACAACTGCTCAAAATGATAAGTAACTGTTGCATTACTCTTAATGCATAGTTGTATGGAAACAGACAAACAATATTCCATGTTTAGATCATGAAAGTTTCAAGATAACGAGATTCATTGTCACCAATTAGTGTGGAGCATGAACCAATTAGACTACATTATCTATGGATGTAATATTTCATCATCATTCTTTATCAGACACTGTTTCTATGGTCCCATGTACCACCTTTTCAGACTATTTACAGTATTGACAGTACTGCACTGTATGGATGCAGGCCCTTGTAATTGCTTGTCCAATTCTGCCAACTCGTTACTGATGATTGAGTTCACATTGTGGAACGAGTATATAAAGAATTGATTGGGATTCACTTGCAACAACATAGCGATACGTACTGTAACATGGAGCCGGCAGGTGATCCAGGTCACAATAGAGGTCAAGCAGTGGTGGGAGGAAGACGAGGAAGACGTGTTGGTCAAAGGAATGGCAGGGGACAAGCACCCCTTCTGAGAGGTGGTCGTGGGCCTCGTTTGAGAGGTGTGGGGGAACGTGGTGGAGGACAAGGCCACGGACCAAGACAGCGGCAGCAACAGCAAAGAGTGTTCAATGAAATCCAAGCAATAGTTGTAGACCATGTCATAAATCATGGCATGATAATGACTGAGGCGGCTACAATGATACAACCAAACCTCAGAAGGTCAACCGTGGCCTCAATAATCAGAACTTTCTGCAATGAGAACCGGTAAGTCGTCAGCATGCGCTAAACATTATGCTACTCTCAATTGTCAAATGACTGCATACCAATGTGTATCACAGAGTAGGTGGTGTGACCAAATGTCTTCTTACTGTAATGTTCTCTGTAGAATTGAGACTAGGCCAAATAGGGGAGACAGAGGCAAAATTCTGACTGACCAACAAGAGCAGGCTGTGGTCGATTTGGTTCGGGCCAGAAATGATATTCGCCTAACAGAAATTTGCCAGCATATCTTGGACAATGAAGACATGTTTAATAATGTGGAATCCATAAGTTTGCTGACTATTGCACGCATGCTGAAAAGGAACCAGGTGTCCTTAAAACAACTATACCGTGTGCCTTTTGAAAGAAATGCAGACAGAGTGAAGCAAATGAGGACTGAGTATGTTCAGGTATGTTCAGTTTCAAGATGTACAGTAATCAGTAAATCTCTTTCAAAAATGTATTTTTAGAGGGGGATGGAGCTGGATGCTGATGACAACCATCACAAATTCATATATTTGGATGAGGCAGGCTTTAACCTGGCCAAGACAAGGAGGAGAGGTCGGAATTTCATTGGCCAGCGGGCAACCATCCAAGTACCTGGACAACGTGGGGCCAACATTACCATGTGTGCGGCTATATCAGAAGATGGTGTGGTGGGACGCAGACCTCGTATTGGATCATATAATGTAGCTCTCCTTGTAACCTTCCTTGATGAGCTCGATCAGGTCTGTAGAGCTGATGGCGTGACCTATGTCATTGTGTGGGATAATGTCAGGTTCCACCATGCTCATATGGTGCAAGCATGGTTTCAGGCCCATGCACAATTTACCACCCTGTATTTACCCCCACACACTCCTTTCCTTAATCCGTTTGTGGAATTTTTCTCCACATGGAGATGGATGGTTTATGATAAGCACCCTCATGAACAAGTCACTCTTCTCCAGGCCATGGATGACGCATGCAATGACATCACGGCAGACCAGTGTCAGGCCTGGATTCGCCATGCCCAAAGGTTTTTTCCAAGATGTTTGGCTAATGAAAACATCCATTGTGATGTAGATGAGAACCTGTGACCAAATCCACAAGACAGAGTTGATGAAAATGTAGAAGTACAGTAATCACTCCTATGTTTTGCTTTTTACAGTACAAGCAAGCAAGTTGAGGAACACCTTTTCTCTCTCACTCTCCTCCCACACTACTCACTCTGCCCCTACACAGATGGTAATGCGCCGCCGCAACCTTCGCTCTCTCTCGCCCACTACTCTCTCCTCTTCCATCCTATCATCTCTTCCCTCTGCTCAATCCTTCTCCCTCCAATCTCCTGATTCTGCCTCCTCAACCCTCCTCTCCTCCCTTTCTGCATCCTTTGACTCTCTGTGTCCCCTATCCTCCCGGCCGGCTCGGTCCTCCCCTCCAGCTCCGTGGCTTGATGACTCATTGCGAGCTCACAGAACAGAGCTCCGGGCAGCGGAGCGGAAATGGAAGAAAACTAAATTCCCTGCCGACCTGGCATCTTTTCACTCCCTCCTCTCTACATTTTCTTCATCTGTTTCTGCTGCTAAGGCCACTTTCTACCACTCTAAATTCCAAGCATCTGCCTCTAACCCTAGGAAGCTCTTTGCCACATTTTCCTCCCTCCTGAATCCTCCCCCCCCCCCCCCCCCCCTCCTCTCTCTCTGTGGATGACTTCGTCAACCACTTTGAAAAGAAGGTTGACGACATCCGATCCTTGTTTGTTAAGTCTAATGACACTGCTGGTCCTGCTCACACTGCCCTACCCTATGCTTTGACTTCTTTCTCCCCTCTCTCTCCAGATAAGATCCTGCGACTTGTGACTGCAGGCCGCCCAACAACCTGCCCGCTTGACCCCATCCCCTCCTCCCTTCTCCAGACCATCTCCGGTGACCTTCTCCCCTACCTCACCTCGCTGATCAACTCATCCTTGACCGCTGGCCATGTCCCTTCCGTCTTCAAGAGAGCGAGAGTTACTCCCCTTCTCAAAAAACCAACACTCGACCCCACTGATGTCAACAACTACAGACCAGTATCCCTTCTTTCTTTTCTTTCCAAAACTATTGAGCGTGCCGTCTTTAGCCAACTCTCTTGCTATCTCTCTCAGAATGACCTTCTTGATCCAAACCAATCAGGTTTCAGGACTGGTCATTCAACTGAGACTGCTCTTCTCTGTGTCACAGAGACTCTCCGCACTGCTAAAGCTAACTCTCTCTCCTCTGCTCTTGTCCTTCTAGACCTGTCTGCTGCCTTTGATACTGTGAACCATCAGATCCTCCTCTCCACCCTCTCCGAAATGGGCATCTCCGGCGCGGCTCACTCCTGGATTGCGTCCTACCTGACCGGTCGCTCCTACCAAGTGGCGTGGCGGGAAGCTGTCTCCGCACCACGTGCTCTCACCACTGGTGTCCCCCAGGGATCGGTTTTGGGCCCTCTCCTTTTCTCCCTATACACCAAGTCACTTGGCTCTGTCATATCCTCACATGGCCTTTCCTATCATTGCTACGCTGACGATACACAACTAATCTTCTCCTTTCCCCCTTCTGATAACCAGGTGGCGAATCTCATCTCTGCATGTCTGGCAGACATATCAGTATGGATGACGGATCACCACCTCAAGCTGAACCCTGGCAAGACGGAGCTGCTCTTCCTCCCGGGGAAGGACTGCCCGTTCCATGATCTCGCCATCACGGTAGACAACTCCGCTGTGTCCTCCTCCCAGAGTGCGAAGAGCCTAGGCGTGACCCTGGACAACACCCTGTCGTTCTCCGCCAACATCAAGGCGGTGACCCGCTCCTGCAGGTTCATGCTCTACAACATTCGGAGAGTGCGACCCTGCCTTACACAGGAAGCGGCGCAGGTCCTGGTCCAGGCACTTGTCATCTCCCGTCTGGACTACTGCAACTCGCTGTTGGCTGGGCTCCCTGCCTGTGCCATTAAACCCCTACAACTCATCCAGAATGCCGCAGCCCGTCTGGTGTTCAACCTTCCCAAGTTCTCTCACGTCACCCCCCTCCTCCGCACACTCCACTGGCTTCCAATTGAAGCTCGCATCCGCTACAAGACCATGGTGCTTGCCTTTGGAGCAGTGAGGGGAACGGCACCCCTGTACCTTCAGGCTCTGATCAGTCCCTACACCCAAACGAGGACATTGCGTTCATCCACCTCTGGCCTGCTGGCTCCCCTTCCTCTGCGGAAGCACAGCTCCCGCTCAGCCCAGTCAAAACTGTTCGCTGCTCTGGCACCCCAATGGTGGAACAAGCTCCCTCACGACGCCAGGACAGCGGAGTCACTCACCACCTTCCGGAGACATTTGAAACCCCACCTCTTTAAGGTATACCTGGGATAGGCTAAAGTATTCCTTCTAACTTTTGCAATATGAAGAGATGATAGACAGGAAAGGGGAGAAATCATTTTTTGCTTTGGCAGCAGTGGTAGTGTGGTATCACAAATGAGCAGCTGAGAGCAAAGTGTAATGACCTGACTGCACCTGATATGAGACAGCACCATTTAACCAGAGCTAGAACATAAAGAGTATGTGTATGCAGAGGGGTGTGTGTTTGTGTGTGAATTGTGTCTCTATGTGTGTGTGTGTGTGTGAATTGTGTCTCTCTCTGTGTGTATGTGTGTGAATTGTGTCTCTGTGTGTGTGTGTGAATTGTGTCTCTCTCTGTGTGTGTGTGTGTGTGTGAATTGTGTCTCTGTGTGTGTGTGTGTGTGTGTCTCTCTGTGTGTGTGTGTGTCTCTGTGTGTGTGTGTGTCTCTTTCTCTATGTGTGTGTGTGCACGCGCGCGTGTGCGTGTGTTCAGTGTTTATGGGCGAGGGTATGTTCAATAACACTCCAGAAAATAAAGCCCAATAAAACTGCATCACAAGTGCACATTTACCTGCACAACCGTGCTTGATAAATGCCACGGCAACCAGGGGGAAATTGCCTGCAAAGGACAGGGTGACTAATTCTCTCGCAAAATGTTATTAGGGCTTTGTGTGTGTGCATCTGAGTGTATGTGTGTGTGTGTGCATGTGTGTTTGCGTGTGCATGTGAAGGACTTACAGGTTGTTTGAATGAAAATGAGATCTGTTCAATAATACATTAGGGTGTCTGCAGAACACTATTACCAAAGAATATGTTTTATGAATGCGCTGGTAAATGGTGTACAATTTTGTCCTGGCATATATTTTACCCATATGATAGATGGTGGACAAGACTTGAAATTGCATGTGGGCTGCCATGCATGGCTGTTTAAAGTATTCCTTCAATATTGAAAACATTGACAAGGGATAAGAAAATATATTAAAAACATTTTCTTTGTATTATATTATATTTTATTATTATTTTATTTATTATATTAAATAACATTCATTGTTTATCCGATGGACAAGTTCCTCCAGCATTCACATTTCCTCCTAAATTCACATGATCCTCCAGCATTCACATGTTAATTCACACATACAGGGCTATCAACTTATAATTAACTTGTGAAAGTATTCACCCCCTTTGGCATTTTTCCTATTTTGTTGCCTTACAACCTGGAATTAAAATGGATTTTGGGGGGGTTTGTATAATTTGATTTACACAACATGCCTACCATTTTGAAGATGCAAAATATTTTTCCTTGTGAAACAAACTTGAGCGTGCATAACTATTCACCCCCCCAAAGTCAATACTTTGTAGAGACACATTTTCCAGCAATTACAGCTGCAAGTCTCTTGGGGTATGTATCTATAAGCTTGGCACATCTAGCCACTGGGATTTTTGCCCATTCTTCAAGTCAAAACTGCTCCAGCTGCTTCAAGTGAGATGGGTTCCGCTAGCGTACAGAAATCCTTAAGTCATACCACTGATTTCAATTGGATTGTGGTCTGGGCTTTGACTAGGCCATTCCAATACATTTAAATGTTTCCCCTTAAATCACTCGAGTGTTGCTTTAGCAGTATGCTTAGGGTCATTGTCCTGCTGGAAGGTGAACCTCTGTCCCAGTCTCAAATCTCTGGAAGACTGAAACAGGTTTCCCTCAAGAAGTTCCCTGTATTTAGCACCATCCATCATTCCTTCAATTCTGACCAGTTTCCCAGTCCCTGTCGATGAAAAACATGGTGTTCTCAGGGTGATAAGAAGTGTTGGGTTTGTGCCAGACATAGCGTTTTCCTTGATGGCCAAAAAGCTCAATTTTAGTCTCATCTGACCAGAGTACCTTCTTCCATATGTTTGGGGAGTCTCCCACTTGCCTTTTGGCAAACACCTTTAAGCAATGGCTTTTTTTCTAGCCACTCTTCAGTAAAGCCCAGCTCTGTGGAGTGTATGGCTTAAAGTGGTCCTATGGACAGATATTACAATCTCCGCTGTGGAGCTTTGCAGCTCCTTCAGGGATAGTCCTGTGTAGCTCAGTTGGTAGAGCATGGCGTTTGCAACGGCAGGGTTGTGGGTTTGATTCCCACGGGGGGCCAGTATGAATATTTTTTTGTTTAACTTGGGTCAAACGTTTTGTGTAGCCTTCCACAAGCTTCCCACAATAAGTCGGGTGAATTTTGGCCCATTCCTCCTGACAGAGCTGGTGTAACTGAGTCAGGTTTGTAGGCCTCCTTGCTCGCACATGCTTTTTCAGTTCTGCCCAATCTATAGGATTGAGGTCAGGGCTTTGTGATGGCCACTCCAATACCTTGACTTTGTTGTCCTTAAGCCATTTTGCCACAACTTTGGAAGTATGCTTGGGGTCATTGTCCATTTGGAAGACCCAAGCTTTAACTTCCTGACTGTGTCTTGAGATGTTGCTTCAATATATCCACATAATTTTCCTTCCTCATGATGCCATCTATTTTGTGAAGTGCACCAGTCCCTCCTGCAGCAAAGCACCCCCACATCATGATGCTGCCACCCCCGTGCTTCACAGTTGGGATGGTGTTCTTCGGCTTGCAAGCCCCCCCTTTTTTCTCCAAACATAACGATGGTCATTATGGCCAAACAGTTCTATTTTTGTTTCATCAGACCAGAGGACATTTCTCCAAAAAGTATGATCTTTGTCCCCATGTGCAGTTGCAAACTGTAGTCTGGCTTTTGTATGGCGGTTTTGAAGCATTGGCTTCTTCCTTGCTGAGCGGCCTTTAAGGTTATGTCGATATAGGACTCGTTTTACTGTGGATATAGATACTGTTGTACCTGTTTCCTCCAGCATCTTCACAAGGTCCTTTGCTGCTGTTCTTGGATTTATTTGCACTTTTCGCACCAAAATACGTTCATCTCTAGGAGACATAATGCGTTTCCTTCCTGAGCAGTATGACGGCTGCGTGGTCCCATGGTGTTTATACTTGCGCATTATTGTTTGTACAGATGAACAGGGTTTCCTTCAGGGGTTTGGAAATTGCTCCCAAGGATGAACCAGACTTGTGGAGGTCTACAATTTTTTTTCTGAGGTCTTGGCTGATTTCTTTTGATTTTCCCATGATGTCAAGCAAAGAGGCTCTGAGTTTGAAGGTAGGCCTTGAAATACATCCACAGGTACACCTCCAATTGACTCAAATGATGTCAATTAGCCTATCAGAAGCTTCTAAAGCCATCATTTTCTGGAATTTTCCAAGCAAATGTTTAAAGGCACAGTCAACTTAGTGTATGTAAACTGGAATTGTGATACAGTGAATTATAAGTGAAATATTCTGTCTGTAAACAATTGTTGGAAAAATGACTTGTGTCATGCACAAAGTAGATGTCCTAACCGACTTGCCAAAACTAAAGTTTGTTAACAAGAAATTTGTGGAGTGGTTGAAAAACAAGTTTTAATGGCTCCAACCTAAGTGTATGTAAACTTCCGACTTCAACTGTATATACCTGTATATATATATATATATATATTTGGTCTCTTTGTTGCCTCTTTGATTAATGCCCTCCTTGCCTGGTCCGTGAGTTTCTGATATTTTTTTTATAACCCAACCCTGATCTGTACTTCTCCAAAACTTTGTCCCTGATCTGTTTGGAGAGCTCCTTGGTCTTCATGGTAATGCTTGCTTGGTGGTGCCCCTTGCTTAGTGGTGTTGCAGACTCTGGGGCCTTTCAGAACAGGTGTATATATACTGAGATCATGTGACAGATCATGTGACACTTAGATTGCACACAGACTTTATTTAACAAATTATGTGACTTCTGAAGGTAATTGGTTGCACAAGATCTTATTTAGGGGCTTCATAGCAAAGGGGGTGAATACATATGCATGCACCACTTTTCCGTTATTAATTTTTTAGAATGTATTGTTAT
Source organism: Coregonus lavaretus (assembly GCF_964263955.1). Taxonomy (NCBI): domain Eukaryota; kingdom Metazoa; phylum Chordata; class Actinopteri; order Salmoniformes; family Salmonidae; genus Coregonus; species Coregonus lavaretus. The sequence continues at coordinate 23,696,012 of NC_140016.1, read as the reverse complement.
TTCACTTAACCAATTTGGACTATTTTGTGTATGTCCATTTCATGAAATCCAAATAAAAATCCATTTAAATTACAGGTTGTAATGCAAAAAAAAAAGAAAAACGCCAAGGGGGATGAATACTTTTGCAAGGCACTGTAGCTTGACCTATACATTGAACGAAACCATTACCTTCAAGTCTATTCTGCTCTGTCGCTTTCTTTCTCTGTCTCTCTCTATACCTACCCATGGTTCTCTCTTTCTCCATTTGTCACACAAAGACTTCCACACACATTATTTGCAATCTCGCCCTCTCTTTCTCTCTCCCTCTTTCTCTCTTGTTGACCATTATTGCATAACATCCCTCAGAATAGTAGAACAAGAGCTGTCTTTGTGGAGAATTGTCAGCTGGTCATATGTCTCAGAGCTTTAAACAGCTTTCTGTTGGTCTTGAATCACTGCTTTCTGTTTGTGGGTGTTTAATGCACATAAAATGCCATGCGACTTGTCAAGGGTAACCTTTCGGTAAATGTGTGCATTTGTTTTCTAACCAAGCCCTGTCCAAATGAGGAAGATATTATACAGGTTTCCTCTGGGTGCTTCATTTATCTTCCCTGACAGTGGAGATGTCAGAGAGCTAGGCCCATTTTTAAATGATGACTTTTTATTTTGTTTCACTTCATGTGTTTTCTGACCAAAGAACAGGCAATGTTATCTTGAAGTTGAAAACTACTTTAAAACATTTTCCATCGCCGTCTAATGAGAAAAGAATAGATCGGATCAGAGTAACGCCACATACACAGGAAGATTTCTGAAATGTATTTTAGTTAGTCATTTCCAACTTTAGTTTAGAAGTTTAGTAGTTATCTCTGAAGTTTCTCCATGAGGGGGATTGTATTGTTTCCGGGCCTCTGCTCTGGGAGGCCTGAGAGAGAGGAGCAGCAGATTTACACTCATGATGTGTGCTCTCAGGGGGTGTGTAAAAAACATCAAGCAAACAGTCTCTATTCTCTGTCTCTCTGCCTGTCTGGATCTCACTTTCTCTCTATCACCCCCTTTTTCTCTTGGTTTCTTTCTCTCTCTCTCTCTCTCTCGCTCTTTCTCTCTCTCCCCACCCCAGTGAGGCAGAAGAAGCATCTTGGAGTTCCACAGCAGGCTGCTTCCAGGGTTCCTCTGGGGAGGGGAGCAGGGGAGGGGGTTCCACTCTGTGATTAACAGGGCCAACTGGTGCTTCTTTACTAATCAGGACGTGAAGTGTACCGGGCTAGTACTCAGGGAGGGAGGGAGGGAGCCAAGAAGAAGGGCACTGAGCTAACAGTAGGGAGGGAGGGAGGGAGGGAGGGAGGGAGGGAGGGAGGGAGGGAGGGAGGGAGGGAGGGAGGGAGGGAGGGAGGGAGGGAGGGAGGGTTGTCCACCCATACCCATTGGGATGGAAGACTTTTGAGTATCCTGGAATATTACCTCTGGTTATAACTACAGTCATAAAATATTACCCTAACCATTTTTAGATTGGGTTATAATGACTATTTAATGACTATTTGGCTAGCACCAAAACAATGATCTATTATACAATTTCAACCAATGAGTTCTAGCAGTTCATTATTGCTGTATAGACTATCTATAAACTAGTGATTAACAGACTATATTCTACTTATAAATCTGTTATAAAGAGTCCCTAAGGCTTTAATATAAAACAAAGCTGTGATCCAGAGCCATAAGGAGTGATGCACGGCTGTGTGGCGACAGCATATCGGCACATCATTTACGCCACTATTTATTAACATATTTCATTTCATTCAGGCAGCCGTGCTATTAGATGCCTTTGGCTACACCCCCATCCTACTCTGTGCGAGGGCCCAGAACATATTGCGTCCAGTACATTTTTCACTGAGACCTCATTACAGTTTGATCGTCAAGTCAAGGACATCTTGGAGAGCTGGTAGTGAGCCCTCTCAACCGTCCAGGCCTCTGCATTACATCCATGTGAGTGGGAGCAGGGGGGCAGACTGACACATGAGGAGGATGACACATAAAACATGGCCACCACCACTGTTGTGTTGGTATGTGTGAGTGGAGAAGACCCTCAACACGCACAGGTTCATTTAAATCCCTCTTTTTCTCTTTCTTTATTTCTCTTTCAGTCTATCCGTCTTTCCCTCTCTCTGATTCGCTCTTTCTGTCACACAGACACAGACTCACTTGTAAACACATGCACTGCCACGAACACACTGATAAATCTTAAAAGAGTCCCTAGCTACTTTGAATTCAAACATCTCCCTTCCCCTGGAGAGGGGAGCGAGACTGTAAATTCGTCCTGACTGCTCATAACCGAGGAACACTGTCAGATTTGATGAGTAATTGAAACTCTCATAACTCAGCCGTAGCTCAAGCTGTTTTAATGGGGTGTGTGTATATGTGTGCGTGAGTGTGTACCTTCCTCTTTGCACGTGTGGGTTCGCCTGCCTCTCTCTCTCTCTCTCTCTCTCTCTCTCTCTCTCTCTCTCTCTCTCTCTCTCTCTCTCTCTCTCTCTCTCTCTCTCTCTCTCTCTCTCTCTCTCTCTCTCTCTCTCTCTCTCTCTCTCTCTCTCTCTCTCTCTCTCTCTCTCGCTCTCTCTCTCTCGCGCTCTCTCTCTCGCGCTCTCTCTCTCAGCTATCGATAGTAGATCTATGTGGAAGAACATTAACCACGATTTCCTGAAAGGTTCAGTGTTCTGCCACGGAACGAGATGCTCAAAGGCAAATGTGTTAAAATCAACTAAATAATTAATTTGTCTGAAAGGTAGTTCTGAGGACAGGGCTTCTTTGAAGTGGAGGAGGTACAGATGGCCTACTGATGAGACACACACACCCGTGAGGCCCGTGACTACGATCTCACCTGGGCACATACCATATGGTGTCATCATCCTCTTACACACACACACACACACACACACACACACACACACACACACACACACACAGACACTCTTGAACGAGAGTAGGATAGAGGGGAGTAGAGCCTCATAGTTAGTTATATACCTGTTTATCATTGAACAGGAAAGTTGACTCAATGGGTGAAGGTTAATTGCCTGTTTACAGAATGATGGAAAAGTGTACTTGATTTTGTACATTCCCACTGTCACATTATTCATGTGTTTGAGCTCCCCATGTTGTCAGACTCTCTCCAAGTACGATATCTCAGAGGAGATTCAAGCTACTTGAGTTGTTAAAAACAGCTCAGATCATTGCTTTGCGCTGGCCCTGCTATCTCAAACCATGTTATAAGGAACTCCAGTCCAGAGCGCTTACAGATGGGGAATAAAGCAAGCTTATGATAGGTAGAAGAGATTATGACGAAGGCTTTATCATATTTACATTAGCCTTTTACCTCAACACATCATGTGTTCCCACCCCCTTCACATACCACACACACACAAGTGCGCACGCACACACAAATACACACACACACACACACACACACACACACACAAATACACACAAATGCACACACACACCCTCCCCAGCCATCTCCTTTGAGGCATAAGGGTAATAACATCTTTAAATGTCAGTGAGCTTTTTGCCAGAGCCCATATCAGTCCCTTCACACCCGTGGAGCGATTGTCCCTCCACCTATCCCAGACTCCTTAGCGGCACAGGGACTGACCACCTGGCACAGGTTTCTATGGCGCCAGGCTCGGTGGCGTCTCCTCAGAGGAATACATTGACCTTATGTTGGAGTCTCTCTACAACACCACGGCTGTCAGCCTGGGAGTACGGATCATATACAGCATTACCACGGAGGGCTAACTGCTTTCAAAGGATTTACTGTTATGTATATTAGACTATTGGTTTAAACTCAATACAGGTACAAATAAATAGAAGATAGAGAACTCGACTCAACTCCCAAGGAAGTAGAACCAACCAACTCCCACACCTGTTTCTTTATTCATTTCTTTCTTTCATTTGACTTTTCACACCATGTCTTTTAACCTTATTATTTGCTATAAAATCTTTTTGTGTTATTAAAAGTCGGAACATCTGTGATTCGCCCGTTCTAAATCCCACAGGACTGGGATCAAAGCCAGGTCCACTTGAAAGAGAGGGATCAAAAAAGGAATGAAATAAGGAGATCATGGAGAACAAGACCAAGCAAGTTAAAAGCCGGTGCAGCTCTCTCTTTCTCTCCTACCAGGGCTTTTTTATTTTAGTAATCTAATGTTGAAGTTTATTCCCAGGCACATGTAATTTTTTTGAAATATTCTACTTCTTCAAATAAGTTATTGATGCGGTGTGAGGTCTATTTTCATAGCCCCGAGTTAAAACGTGGCACCCTCTCACTCATATGCCTATGGATTTAGCATAGAGATATGATGGGCTTTTGAAATGATTGTAAATCATCATGCAGATTTTCCAACATCCCCTTGTCTATCTGCATAGCAGGGGATGTGAACACAATAATGTACTTATAAGGAGAGACATTCTGATTAGAAAGTGAAGGAATCTTCTGAAGGTGTAAATGTTTGTAAGAAAAGTAGCAGTAAGAAAGGTACATGCTGTGCCCATGAGCTGTCATCCACACACGGCCATCACGCACACACAGCACTCCCCCCAACCCACACACACCTGATCTGGTAATGTATTTGATTGGATAGGCAGAGTGACTGTGAGTTGGGTTTTGTTCTGCTTGGTTTAGTACAGCAGGTAGGCTTTCACTTCTCTGTAGCTGTGACACAGACCCCGCTACACGCTAATGGCTCTTCCAGCAGGGCCCCTTTGGAAAATTCTAACTACTAAGATACAAGAAGAAATCGTCCCTACCGTCTTCTACATAATAACAATATCATACCATAGGACTAACATCACATAGGCCCAGAAAGGGACTGGCATAGGGCAGTTCGGGCAAATGTCTCAAGGGAAAAAAATGGGCTGGTGTGTTAGAAATGACTGGGCCGATTCCTGGTCCCAGTCCGTCCCTGCATAGACCTAACATGGCCCCTTGGGTCCTCACTATAGGCTTAACATCCCTGTATGTGCTCATTTGTACTTAGCGCAGCTTGGATCTATACTGACTAGAGCGATTCTGAAAACAACATTCTATGTAACGGGCAACATTTTACCCATTTCAATTGCACCCAGATTTGGATCAAGGGACTGTTGATGCCAGATTAGTAATTGGCAGTACTGAAGGATATAAAACATGTCATTTGGACTCTTGGACGCAGTAGGGTAGCAGATTTCCAAATTGAAAATCTGTGAAATTAACCTAATGTGTTGACACTGTTGTCAGCCCCCTAATCAACCTCTATTGACTTACAAGTGGAGAAACCACAACCACAAGCACACAGCAAATTGGCCAGTGTTACTTAGTGTTGATCTTTCAGTGTAACCTTACAATTAAAGCTGGAATCCTTAATTGAAACAATATCAAAGCAGTCACCCCCGCAGTCACCCCGCCTGTGTTAATTTATTTCAAAATATGGATGTAGCAACTAAGGATTCCAGCTTTAACACTGTAAGTGTTAAATTGACACTCATTGGTGTAAAATAACCCCAGTGTTGGTGTTAATAACCAGAGCTGAACCAAAACCACACCCATCATTATCGTATTTCCCAGCATGCTCTATTTAGATTTGTATGTTTCAATATCTATGTTTTTGATTGATTAATTCATCTTATGCTACTCAAATATAAATTACATAAATTTTCTAAACTAATCCAATATGTTACTCTGACTTATTTTACATGTTACTGAAATGGTTGTTCCAGTGTAGATTATTTAGGTAATCTCATATCTTAGTCTTTCCAACACCCACCAGATGGCAGGACTAAGAACAGGAGAGGGTGGCTGTTACCCTCAAGTCAGTGGGGAACCCATCACTAAAAACAATGATCCAACAGGAACAAACGGACCAGATTTTTATCCAGCACCGCCCTCTCTGTGCTTCTTAAATATTGAGTAATTGTATCACTTTAAAAACACTATTTCAACCATTTTAAAGTGGATATCTGTGTAATGAATACTCGGACAGAGTGGTAAGATCCAATCGCAGAATAGCGATGCTTTATTAGAGTACAGACAAGGGAATAGCTTAATCGTGGTCGGGCGGGCTGTGGTCAAAACCGGGCCAGGCATAGACAGGCAGAGGTACCAAAGGAGCGGGCTTAGTCGTAGTCGAGGTCACAGGCACAGGATCAGAGAACGGTAATCACTGGGGTAGACAAGTAGAGGATTAAGCAATTCGGGGAGTCAAACAACAAGGCACAGGTCGGATACACGGGTAATCAAAAACAACAAACTCTCTCTCTCTCTCTCTCGGAACAAAACGCTTAGCAAGTCACAATGGAACAATACCTCGCACCGACTGAACTTCTGAGCACACCTTATATCCTACCCTAATTACGGACAGGTGTGCTCAGAACTCAGGTGAACCAGACAGAGTCTGACACTTCCCCGATCTACAGAGAGGGGGAGTCATCAGACTCGATCTGGTTCACCTGAGTTCTGAGCACACCTGTCCGTAATTAGGGTAGGATATAAGGGCCGGCTCCTGACGGCCTTCTACCTCTACCGGGTGGTCTTCCTCTGGGTCGGGGTCCGGGATGATCTGGGTGTTCAGCGTGGAAAGTGGCCTTGAGAGCGGGGTCTAGTATGTCCTTAGCAGGGACCCAGGACCGTTCCTCCGGTCCATATCCCTCCCAGTCCACGAGATATTCGATGCCCCCTCGTCTCCGTCTTGACTCCAGTATCTCGTGGACTGTATAGGTGGTGTCCTGTTCATCCTCCAAAGGTGGTGTAGTAGGTTGTTGAGCGATTGGTGGATACATCGGGCTATAATGGACAGGTTTCAACAGGGAGACGTGGAACGTTGGGTTTATCCTGTATTGTCGAGGGAGTAACAGACGGTAGGTGACAGGGTTAATACGTCTCTGTACTTTGAAGGGACCAATGTACCTGGGTTGGAGCTTCTTGCAGCTCCGTCGGAATCGCAGGTCTCGGGTAGACAGCCACACTCGTTGCCCGGTTTGATAAGTGGGAGTAGGTCTCCGGCGTCGGTCGGCATAGGTCTTTTGCTGCTGTGAGGCTTGACTGAGATGTTGATGGGCCGTCTCCCAGACCTGCGCACTCCGACGGAACCACTCGTCCACCGCCGGTACCATCCCGGGTGCGGTATCCCACGGGAACAGGGGTGGTTGATACCCTAGAACACACTGAAAGGGCGTTAGACGTAGGGAGGTGTGAATGAGTGAGTTCTGAGCATACTCTACCCAAGGAAGGAATCGGCTCCACTCTTGCGGCTGCCGCGAACATTGTTGCCGTAGATACTTCCCAATTTCCTGGTTGAGCCGTTCTGTCTGCCCATTGGCCTGGGGATGATATCCGGAGGTGAGGCTCACCGAGATTCCCAAGCGTTCGCAGAAGGCCTTCCAAACCCGGGATACGACCTGGGGTCCCCGGTCGGAAACAATATCCTCTGGAACACCAAACTGCCGGAACACCTGGTTAAATATAGTCTCCGCCATCTGAGTGGCTTTAGGTAAACGGGTCATGGGTACTAACCGACACATCTTTGAGAATCGATCGATGACCACGAGAATTACAGTATGGCCCTCTGATTCTGGTAGGTCGGTAACAAAGTCCATCGCAATGTGCGACCAGGGTCGTTGAGGAGTTGGCAATGGCATCAGCTTACCCTCCGGTAGTGCTCGAGGCGCCTTGGACTGAGCACATACTGGGCAGGATAATACGTAGTCTCGGACGTCATCTGTGAGGGAATCCCACCAGTATTTTCGACTGATGAGTCGGGTAGTTCGAGTGATTCCGGGATGACCAGATCCTAGCGACGTGTGGCACCATTCCATCAGTTGAGGTCGAAGCGGAGCTGGTACAAACACCTTCGACACCGGGGTTTCTGGAGGGGCTGGTTCCGCTTGTAGGCTCTCCTGAATCGTGTCATCGATAGCCCACCTCACAGGACCGGCACGGCAACTCATGGGGAGGATAGGTTCTGGTTCAACCGGTCTGTCAGCGCGCTCGAACCGTCGGGAAAGCGCGTCCGCCTTACAATTCTTGGACCCGGGAATATAAGAGACAGTGAATTGGAAACGGTTGAAGAACAAAGACCACCTTGCCTGTCGGGAGTTCAGTCGTTTAGCACTGTGAAGATACTCCAGATTGCGGTGGTCCGTGAGCACTTGGAACGGATGAGCTGCTCCCTCCAGCCAATGTGTCCACTCCTCCAGTGCTAACTTCACCGCCAGTAATTCACGATTTCCCACGTCGTAGTTCTGCTCGGCCGGATTCAGCTTCTTAGAAAAAAAAACACAGGGTTGTGATTTGGGCGGCTCACCTTGGCGCTGGGATAGCACGGCTCCAACTCCAACCTCCGAGGCGTCCACCTCCACGATGAACGGCAAGGTAGGATCCGGCTGACATAAAATGGGGACGGTGATAAATCGTTGTTTCAATGTCTCAAAAGCCCGCACTGCCCCCTCCGTCCATTTCAGACCACGCCCCTTGTGGCTGGTCATCGCCGACAGGGGAGCTGCGGTGGTGCTGAAATTACGCACGAACCGTCTATAGTAATTGGCAAACCCCAAGAATCTCTGAAGCTCTTTCACCGTCTGGGGTGGAGGCCAGTCTCGTACAGCTTGTACCTTGGATTCATCCAGTCTTACCCCGTCGGGAGTGAGTATGGCCCCAAGGAAGGAAATGGTCGTGACATGGAATTCACTCTTCTCGGCCTTCACGAACAGAGAGTGTTGGCGGAGTCGGTCCAGAACATGTCGTACATGGGACACATGTTCACTCAGAGAGTTAGAGTAGATTAGGATGTCATCAATGTACACTATGACGAAACGATCAATCAAGTCCCTAAAAATGTCATTCATGAACGCCTGGAACACAGAGGGCGCGTTAGTAAGTCCATAGGGCATGACACAATATTCATAATGTCCTCGATGGGTGATGAAGGCGGTCTTCCATTCATCCCCCTCTCTAATGCGCACCAGATTGTACGCACTCCTGAGGTCCAGTTTACTGTAGATGGAGGCCTGCCCCACCTGCTCGAGGGCTGCTGGAATCAAAGGAAGGGGGTAACGATTTTTAATGGTGATATCGTTCAAACCTCGATAGTCTATACAAGGACGCAGTCCGCCATCCTTTTTCTTAACAAAGAAAAAACTGGATGCCACGGGAGACGTAGATGGGCGAATGGCCCCTTGCTGAAGTGCCTCGTCAATATACTTGCTCATTGATTCCCGTTCCGGCTGTGACAAAGGGTAGATTCGTCCGCGAGGAGGTGTAGCCCCGGATAGCAGATCAATTGCACAATCCCAGGCCCGATGCGGTGGTAACACGGTAGCCCTCTCCTTGGAGAACACCTGCACGTAATCCTGGTACTCTGTAGGAACAACAGTAGACACCGCACCCTTCGCATCCTCCACAGTAGACGTTTTGCAAGGTAAAATGAGGCACTCAGCCCTACATACCTCACTCCAAGCCGTGATATCGCCAGATTTCCAGGAGATGACCGGATCATGGGTAACGAGCCAGGGGTGGCCGAGGACTAGCGGCTCCCGTGGAGCGGAGATGACGAACAGAATGATGTTCTCATGGTGCAGGGAGCCCACTTGTAACTTGATTTCCCCGGTACGGTGCGTAATGAACCCAGTGCCCATGGGCTCACCGTCTAGCGCGTTGACTCGCAGGGGAGGTTGAATTGGGATAAGTTGAACTCCCAACTCCTCAGCAAGACCCATATCCAGAAAGCTGGCCGCCGCTCCGGAATCAATAAGTCCTTCCAACCTGCGCACTTTCTCTCCGACAGATAAGGTAACAGGTACATACATTTGTTTAGATGTAATGTTCAAAACGGGAGTCTCACTCACCGGTTTGGCAGTTCCGAGGCGATATCCTGGGGTATGGTTAGGTCGTACCGGACATTGACGAACGAAATGACCCGACTGACCACAATACAGGTATAGTCCGTCTTGCCGACGTTGTTGTCTCACCGACCCTTGTAGAGGTGACCGTCCCAGTTGCATAGGTTCCTCCTCAGATTCTCTCCTCCGCTCTGTCGATTGCATAGGACCAGTGATCGAGGGCTCCCGAACTGTGGATGCCTTGTGTTGCACTATAAGATTATCAATAGAAATGGCTATTTTGATAAACTCATGTAGCGCAGTGATATCTCCTCGACAAGCCAACTCAGTCTGTACGTCCTTGCGCAGCCCTCTTCGGAAAACTGTGAGCAAAGCAGTCTCGCTCCATCCGCTACCGGCTGCTATAGTACGGAACTCTAAAGCGTAGTCGGCTACTGTGCGACGGCCCTGCTGAAGTTCGCATAGTTGGTCTCCCACACTACGCCCAGATACTGGGTGGTCGAACACCTCTTGAAACAGTCTCTTGAACTGAACTTCCGCATTCAGCTCGGGGACCTCAGCTGCCCAAAGCGCAGTAGCCCAATCCAGTGCTCTTCCTGTTAGCAGAGAAATCATGAAATCCACCCTGCTACGGTCATCGGAAAACATAGTACGATTATACGACATATACAGGGACATCTGGAGTAGAAACCCCTGACATTTGCCAGGTTCCCCATCGTACCTTGTCGGTATAGAAATCGGAGGTGCATGACGAGGACTGACCGTACTCGGGGTGGTGCTTTCCGCTGCACCAGCGTTGAGTAGCTGTAGGAGTTCATCCATGCGTTTCTCCTGTATCTCCCATCGCCTTTGTAATTCCGCTGGATCCATGGTAATGGCGAGGTATTCTGTAATGAATACTCGGACAGAGTGGTAAGATCCAATCGCAGAATAGCTATGCTTTATTAGAGTACAGACAAGGGAATAGCTTAATCGTGGTCGGGCGGGCTGTGGTCAAAACCGGGCCAGGCATAGACAGGCAGAGGTACCAAAGGAGCGGGCTTAGTCGTAGTCGAGGTCACAGGCACAGGATCAGAGAACGGTAATCACTTGGGTAGACAAGTAGAGGATTAAGCAATTCGGGGAGTCAAACAACAAGGCACAGGTCGGATACACGGGTAATCAAAAACAACAAACTCTCTCTCTCTCTCGGAACAAAACGCTTAGCAAGTCACAATGGAACAATACCTCGCACCGACTGAACTTCTGAGCACACCTTATATCCTACCCTAATTACGGACAGGTGTGCTCAGAACTCAGGTGAACCAGATCGAGTCTGATGACTCCCCCTCTCTGTAGATCGGGGAAGTGTCAGACTCTGTCTAGACCCAGCCAATCCCCGATCCCTTACAATCTGTTGTAAATTAACCAGATTTTATCCACTTTTACTCCCGCTGATATTTACATTTCTTAATACAAGGGTTTAGCCCCAAAATCATTTAAAAAACACCCAAACAACCTTTTAACTCACCTGTTATGGAGCGTGGGGCACTGCACTTTAGGCCACCCTTTTTAACCATTGACAACCATTCTAACTGCACTGAAAGCTGAAATTTTAACCAACATTGTAACCATTATTTTAAATGCGGTGGAGGTTGACATTTTACTTGCTCACATCCGTTTTAAAACATGCTTACTTTCCTATGGAGGAGCAGTATGCATAAGGCTGTTTTTAGGTCATTTAAAATTGAAACGGACACGCACCCTTTTTAAGCCCTAACAAAGTCTATACTGGAATAGACTTCCTAAACATGCATGACTTTTAAAAACATACTTACCTTGAATGGCCTTTAAACATTAAAGGGGAACTGCACCTGCTGATTTGGCCTCGTTTTTTGGCTTGCTCCTCAAGAAATGCTGGCGTCCATGATAGAAACCAAATGTAAATTGGCATGGGGGTGTGGTTTGAAATGGATGTTTCTTGGGTGTGTCCTTGCCACCACCAAGACATACCCATCTGTCAGATACTTGCCCGCAGCTATTTCCCCACACTCAATCAAAACAAACAAACCTCCTTCCTGCAACTTGAGTTCAATAACTACAGGCAGATGTATGGTGAGATGCCGGAGGAAGCTTTGAATTGGTCAATAGCCTACAGAGTATTATGAGAAGAATGCAATTGCTGAATTTATGTAGATATTCTAAACAAAGTGTTTTGATAACTTTCAAATGTATAACTGATCCATGTAGACCACGTGTTAAACTCATTCCACGGAGTGCCGAGTGTCTGCAGGTTTTCACTCCTCCCTTACACTTGAATAATTAATTAAGGTCACTAATTAGTAAAGAACTCCCCTCACCTGGTTGTCTAAGTCTTAATTGAAAGGAAAACCCAAAAACCTGCAGACACTAGACCCTCCATGGAATGAGTTTGACACCAATGTTGTAGAATATACAACCCTTTACATAATACCATAGAAGTAGTGTTCTGCTGATCTAACAATGTGCACCTGTCATTCCCAACCAATACAGATACTGTGCCTATTGGCATTTTGTTTGGTGGTAATGGGGCTACCTTGGCAAACATGTCAGAGTGGTCATACCTTCCTGTGTGGATTTCCCTGATCCTGGTGCAGAATAGACAGGGTTTCTCCCTCCACAAATTGACTGATACCATTCAATTCAATAATGTAAAAAAGTTGTCTAGTAAAATGTTTATGCCGAGTGCCAGGTCTCTCTCCTTTTGTCTGTCAGTCTGGACAAGTCTCCAATTGCTGGCTCCATACATGTTTCTGTGAACACATACCTACATAATCACTGTTCTATTACCAATGGCAGTTAGGATAGGTAATATCTGACACACAAACAGGTACTATGTTGAAGTTTGAACAGGTCAGACTAAACCTACCTAATTCTGGTCTCCCCATCGACAACCGTTGGTGAGCAGGCAAGAGGTGAGTCTGGAGGTAGGGTCTTTGCCAGCACACCATTGATGGGCATGGCAGTGTAGACCAGCTCCTGGCCCGTGATCAAAGATACTGGTCGGTCACACACAAAAAGGATTACTTTTATCCTATCCCAGGTATTCCTTAAAGAGGTGGGGTTTCAAGTGTCTCCGGAAGGTGGTCAGTGACTCCGCTGTCCTGGCGTAGTGGGGGAACTTGTTCCACCATTGGGGTACCAGAGCAGCGAATAGCTTTGACTGGGCTGAGCGGGAACTGTGCTTCCGTAGAGCTTGTGGGGCTAGCAGGCCAGAGGTGGATGAACGTAGTGCCCTCATTTGGGTGTAGGGTCTGATCAGAGCCTGAAGATAAGAAGGTGCCGTTCCCCTTACAGCTCCGTAGGCAAGCACCATGGTTTTGTAGTAGATGCGAACTTCAACTGGAAGCCAGTAGAGTGTGCGGAGGAGCAGGGTGACATGAGAGAACTTGGGAAGGTTGAACACCAGACGGGCTGCAGCGTTCTGGATAAGTTGTAGGAGTTTAATGGCACAGGCAGGGAGCCCAGCCAACAGCGAGTTGCAGTAATCCAGACGGGAGATGAAATGTGCCTGGATTAGGACCTGTGCCACTTTCTGTGTAAGGTAGGGTCGTACTCTGCGAATGTTGTAGAGCATGAACCTGCAGGATCGGGTCACCGCTTTGATGTTAGCAGAGAATGACAGGGTGTTGTCCAGGGTCACGCCAAGGTTCTTTGCACTCTGGGAGGAGGACACAATGGCGTTGTCAACCGTGATGGCGAGATCATGGAGCGGGCAGTCCTTCCCCGGGAGGAAGAGCAGCTCCGTCTTGCCGAGGTTCAGCTTGAGGTGGTGATCTGACATCCACACTGATATGTCTACCAGACATGCAGAGATGCGATTCGCCACCTGGTTATCAGAAGGGGGAAAGGAGAAAATGAATTGTGTGTCGTCTGCGTAGCAATGATAGGAGAGATCATGTGAGGATATGACAGAGCCAAGTGACTTGGTGTATAGAAAGAATAGGAGAGGGCCTAGAACTGAGCCCTGGGGGACACCAGTGATGAGAGCACGTGGTGCGGAGACAGATTCTCACCATGCCACCTGGTAGGAGCGACCTGTCAGGTAGGACGCAATCCAAGAGTGAGCAGCGCCGGAGATGCCAAACTTGGAGAGGGTGGAGAGGAGGATCTGATGGTTCACAGTATCAAAGGCAGCAGATAGGTCTAGATGGATAAGAGCAGAGGAGAGAGAGTTAGCTTTAGCAGTGCGGAGAGCCTCCATGACACAGAGAAGAGCAGTCTCAGTTGAATGACCAGTCTTGAAACCTGACTGGTTTGGATCAAGAAGGTCATTCTGAGAGAGATAGCAGGAGAGTTGGCTAGCGACGGCACGCTCAAGAGTTTTGGAGAGAAAAGAAAGAAGGGATACTGGTCTGTAGCTGTTGACATCGGTGGGATCGAGTGTAGGTTTTTTGAGGAGGGGTGCAACTTTCGCTCTCTTGAAAAAAGAAGGGACATAGCCAGCGGTCAAGGATGAGTTGATGAGCTAGGTGAGGTAAGGGAGATGGTCTCCGGAAATGGTCTGGAGAAGAGAGGAGGGGATAAGGTCAAGCGGGCAGGTTGTTGGGCGGCCGGCCGTCACAGGTCGCAAGATTTCATCTGGAGAGAGAGGGGAGAAAGAAGTCAAAGTATGTGGTAGGGCAGTGTGAGCAGTTCCAGCGGTGTCATTTGACTTAATAAATGAGGATCGGATGTCGTCAACCTTCTTTTCAAAATGGTTGACAAAGTCATCCACAGAGAGGGAGGAGGGAGGGGGAGGAGGAGGAGGATTCAGCAGGGAGGAGAAGGTGTCAATGAGCTTCCTAGGGTTAGAGGTAGAGGCTTGAAATTTAGAGTGGTAGAAAGTGGCTTTAGCAGCAGAAACAGAGGAAGAAAATGTATAGAGGAGGTAGTGAAAAGATGACAGGTCCGCAGGGAGTCTAGTTTTCCTCAATTTCCGCTTGGCTACCCGGAGCCCTGTTCTGTGAGCTCGCAATGAGTCGTCAAGCCACGGAGCAGGAGGGGAGGACCGAGCCGGCCGGGAGGATAGGGGACATAGAGAGTTAAAAGATGCAGAAAGGGAAGAGAGGAGGGTTGAGGAGGCAGAATCAGGAGATCGGAGGGAGACGGATTTAGCAGAGGGAAGAGGAGAGAGTAGCTGGAGAGAGAGCGAAGGTTGCGACGGCACATTACCATCTGAGTAGGGGCAGAGTGAGTAGTGTTGGAGGAGAGTGAGAGAGAAAAGGATACAAAGTGGTGGTCGGAGACTTGGAGGGGAGTTGCAGTGAGATTAGTAGAAGAACAGCATCTAGTAAAGATGAGGTCAAGCGTATTGCCTGCCTTGTGAGTAGGGGGGGACGGTGAGAGGGTGAGGTCAAAAGAGGAAAGGAGTGGAAGGAAGGAGGCAGAGAGAAATGAGTCAAAGGCCGACGTAGGGAGGTTAAAGTCACCCAGAACTGTGAGGGGTGAGCCATCCTCAGGAAAGGAACTTATCAAGGCGTTAAGCTCATTGACGAACTCTCCAAGGGAACCTGGAGGGCGATAAATGATAAGGATGTTAAGCTTGAATGGGCTAGTGACTGTGACAGAATGGAATTCAAATGAGGAGATAGACAGCTGGGTCAGGGGGAAAAGAGAGAATGTCCACTTGGGAGAGATGAGGATTGCTGTGCCACCGCCGCGCTGACCAGATGCTCTCGGGGTATGTGATAACACACGATCAGACGAGGAAAGAGCAGTAGGAGTAGCAGTGTTTTCTGTGTTAATCGAGGGACTGGAGGGTAGCATAGGTTGAGATTAACTATGCCTTGTTGGCCGCAGAACGGCAGTTCCAGAAGCTGCCGGAGACCTGGAACTCCACGTGGGTTGTGCGCGCAGGGACCACCAGATTAGAGTGGCAGCAGCCACGCGGTTTGAAGTGTTTGTATGGCCTGTGCAGAGAGGAGAGAACAGGGATAGACAGAGACATAGTTGACAGGCTATAGAAAAGGCTACAATAATTCAAAAGAGATCGGAATTAAATTAACTAAACATCTGGGAAGTGAGAGAGCATTGCCTCCCTCACTTACCTTTCACTGAAACACTCAAATATAACTCTCCCAACTTCCACTTTAGAAATTGTAATTGTTGTAAACTACAGCGATTCAATGTTTTCTAGGAATAGACTCTAACTTAGTTTATTCAGCTAGCTAACTTGGTACAGTATTCTTCTGTGAAAACCACCCAGGGCACCGTATCCTATGACGCCATAGCTAACTAGCATGCTAGCATCCAATAACACACGGTTTAGCACCAATACTTGGTTACAACAAACTACCAATAGTGTGTTAACACACTAAACAGATAATTCGTGTCCGTATCTAGTTCCTTTCATAACGCAGAAATAATTAAACGTTAGCTAGCTAGCACAAAGTCAGTCATGCTAGCTACACAAGTGGACTACACATCTCGAATGTTCAGAAAGTGAAGTTTTACGTTGCAAGATTCTCATTGACTAAAATGATATTGTATTTAGTTGCTACAGTACTGCTAGCTGGTAGTGTTGGCTAGCTAGCAATGGCTGCAGTGTTGACTTTGTTTGAAAAACGGCATTGCTGCGAACAAATGTAGCTAGCTAGCTAACCTCGATAGTTTCTCTATACTACACCTTTATCTTTTATACAAAGACAACTATATAGCTAGCTAACATTACACTAATCAAATCGTTCCAATGTAATGTGTGTCATATTACCTGCGGAGCGAAGTACAGCATGACTACTCACTCCAACTCCAACTCCAACTCCATTCCTTACTAGATTTGTGTGTATTGGGTATATGTTGTGAAATTGTTAGATATTACTTGTTAGATATTACTGCACTGTCGGAGCTAGAAGCACAAGCATTTCGCTACACCCGCAATAACATCTGCTACACACGTGTATGTGACAAAAACAATTTTATTTCATTTGATTTGAACGCGTTGGGGGCAATGAAACAACGGTGCCCCATTCAATGAAGGGAAGTTATTTGCACTTGGAGCTTGGCAAAAGGGGACATGATTTGTTGACAATTGTAATCCAAACCCAACCTTCATTTACTCTCTGTGACACACTCCGTTTTAGACGGGACTGATTTTATAACCAAAATTATCCTATTTACTCTTTGTAGTCAATTCTAGAATAAATGTTTCTGACTCATATCGATGCCACATAAGCCATTTTCAAAGGGATTAGTTGCTTTTTAGGGGCAGTCATCTTTAATACTTACATGTCCTGATGAAGACCAGACCTGTGCCTAATCCTCTCTGCCCGCTCCTATTGGACAAAGGAAAACAAAGCTCATTACAACAACAACATCATCAACAACTCATCCCACCACTCACAATCAAAACACATCCTTCCCCAATATCCTGAAGAGCAAGATTTTCCATCCTCCCACTTTACATTTTTTATAGTTACTTACCCCCTCCCCTAAAACAAACCCCTTACCCTAAACCGGGTTTGTACCCTAATCCCTACCCTACCACTTAAACCTAAATCCTTACCATAAAACCAAGTTTGATACCTCTTCCCAAACCCTCCCCCCTATTGTATTTTATTTTCTTCTTTAATTTTTCTTCTCAAAATGTTTTATCCAATAAAGTAAGTTTTAATCAAGTCGAGAAAGACAAAAGGAGAATTCCACCACCCCTCCCCCCTGCACCTTGCCAAGCCTCACCTTCAACCGGACAGATACACTGAGAAGAGCGATAGAAGAAGGCACGAAGTCCTGAGCTGTCTCTACCAGTCAAAAAGTTTGTTGTCGTCTTAAGGCATCCACATGCTTCCCAGCCAAAACCGTTTGTACATATTTGTTTTTGTTCATTTTGGACTTCGGCAAGGTTTTTTTCTGGCTGTTCGGGCACACATACCAAAGTCGGTAGCCGAAGTCTACGCCCCCTCGTCGGCGATTGGTCAACAGTAAGGATTCTTCAATAAAGTGCCTGTTTTCATTCAACGAAAGACGACTTGTCCTCATGCACATTATTTCACTTGAGAATACTGCACTAAACATCCTAGTCAGATGCAAAATTGCACAACTAAGATCTCCTCAGCAAAAAACGTCAAAATTAATGACAGATTTCTTGAGTTATCTTAGATTAATCCTGACTGTTTTAAGGAAGCGTATACAGGCTACGGCATCTCAAAATGGACAAACAGTACTATTCACGCTTTTTTCTTGTTTTTCAAGGGCAAGTTCTTTTAAGGGAGTATGCGAGCTCGGCTAGGCGCCAGCTGAACTGAAACATGCTGACGCCTTTAGTCTTCCCAACCCTGGCAGTCATTCTGAATGCAGGTTGCGGGTGATTAAACATTCCAAGGGTTGGATATCCCCACTCTGGCTGGATTCCAGTAGGAATTACACATCCCCTTTGCAAGCCAGCATAACGTGACTTGTAGGCCTGATGTGGACGTTTTACCATGAGTTTCAAGCCACTGTATTATGGTAAAACTAGGCCCTCAAAATAAGGCCTTATGAAATATGTATTGTATTGCGCTAAAGAATTACATTTGAATGATAACATATTAACTTAAGATCTCACTTGGTGAAGTCCACAGGGCTGAGAATGGATGAATGCAACAACCATGTCTCTGTCACTAATAAATACAGTCACTGGTGGTAAACCCAAAAATTCACCTGAAGGCATATGCAAATAAGGCTTTACACTAAGCAGTGTGTTATTTTAACACTGTTCCAGTGTCTATACGGGTCCACATTTTTTGTGTTAAATGTAACACTCTCAGTGTTGATTTAACACTGGATAATTTTCTGTGCAGGTTTGTCACAGATATCCATAGTTACAAGACAAACACTGGACATGACACATGATCAAGACACTTCATCTCCAAACCAATCAATGCCTTATCCCCACCCTAGAAATTATGACATCACTACACTGAGAAGACATGGCCCCAGAAGACCCTCTGAGGATCCTGCTTTAGAAGCCCTACTGTGAAAAAGAACTGTGTCCCACATTGACCCTTCTCCCCTATCTGACACAGGGTTCAGAGAGGAGCCAGACAAGGAGACGGCAGAAGAGGGCGAAAGAGAGAAAAATAGAAATAGATCAAAAGAGAGCGAAGGGGGAAAGAGAGAGAAAGACAGCGAGAGAGAGAAAGAGAAAGAGAGAGTGGGAAGTAAGTCCCCTGTTTATCAAAGATGTTTTACATTTAGAGAGCTGAGATTTCAGTCAAACTGCTTGTGTGCGTGGTGAAGAGAGTTATTTAATCAATCTCTCCAGCCGGTTTCAACCTGCGCACGCATACATACATCATACCTCGTGTGGCATGTGCATACTTCATATCGCCCGGCCGATAGATTTATCATAGGAGGTGGGCCCTTAGCTCATATCACTCCTGTGGATCGATAGCTGGGCTGCTGTCCCCTGGTCTTCCTCAGGGACTGACGCCATATAAAGATGGAAGTCAATAGCTTGTCACTGACACATTGGGGCTTTGAGAGATCACAGAGCTCTGTGAGGCTGAGACTGAGGGGAAGACATTTTCTCTCCCCAAACTCACAGCTGCATGACCGGTGTAGGCTGGTAGCTAGACAGATCATCAATGATTAGTTAATACAATAAGCAAGGCGTTTTCTCACATACTGAACATGTAATCTCTAGTTATATCCTACAGTGGGACCTTGTTATTGTCTATAACTAAGACTGAGCGCTTTCCCCTGGTCATGTCACAAAACATATACAGGAAAAATCCTGATCCTAGGCATAGAATATCTCTATCTCTATATATTGTGATTATATAAGCATCAAATTGGAGTGGTCACTTCTGTATTGAATTAGTCTTGACTATCTGGTTTTTCATTTAGGAAAATGTTGGCCTGATGAAATTAGCTAGTCTACTGAGACTGCTAAGAAAGTGATGTGCATTATGCATTGGCTACCACAGGAGTCTGCTGCTGCTGATAATATAGAGTTGGTAAGGTAAACACACTCGGCAGGGTTAGCTCGACAGGGTTAGCTTAAGATGGTCAGAGGAGAGATAGACAGAGAGTCCTCGCTGCTTTAATCAAAAAAGTGGATTTATAAAAAATCAAGTCACAAGTCAGTCCATGGCTTTGAAAGCAGTATGTTGTGTTGTGGTCTGTGCATCACAGCACACCACCAGTCAGATCCAACAGAGTATTCCTCCTCAGCCTGTTTACATGCTAATATCTTTCCTCTTTTGGGTAGGGTCTATTTACCTTTACCTTCCCTACCGCACGGCAACAGACGTAATATGAACATATGGGATTATGCCTCTTAACAATATTCTAAATGAGTTTTAAAAAGGATGGAATATCTTTGTACATCTTGGTGTCTGTGCTTTTGCTTTGTGTGTATCTGCTGTAAGGAGAAAGCGGATCTCAAAGACTCAGATTTAGAGATCATTACTACTGAGGCTGGATTGAGCCTTAAAGGTACAGTGCGCTGCCTCCTAATGTGCTTTGATGTAGCTCACTGGTTTTAGTAACGAGGTAGATAGTGTTTTTGTCGACGATGGCTACAGGCTATCTGCCTGGAGACTACAGGATTCCACGTAGCACCAAGAGAGACAGAGACACACCGCTAAGGATCCCTCCACCTTTGATAAGAAGACAGATATTTCAAAGCAGAAGCAGGCTGAACAAATATTCAGAGTTCCCTAGACTTGCTGAAGGCAGTGGACTGCTGAGATAGAAGGAACAGGAGAGCTTTATTGATTCGGACATACCTTAAAGGTTACACCATCTCAGATCTACCCTGCCCACTCCCCTCCCCACAGATCAACACAGAGGGAAAGGTGGAGAGGGGAAGAGAGAGAGAGAGAGAGAGAGAGAGGGGGGGGGGGGAGAGAGAGCGAGAGAAAGAGAGAGCAAGAGAGTGAGAGAGAGAAAGAGAAAGCGAGAGAGAGTCAGAGCGAGAGAGCGCGAGAGAGAGAGAGAGGGGGAGAGAGAGAGAGACCACAGTGTGCAATCACAGCAGCAAGATTTGTGACCTGTTGCAACAACAAAAGGGCAACCAGTGAAGAACAAACACCATTGTAAATACAACCCATATTTATGTTTATTTATTTTCCCTTTTTTACTTTAACTATTTGCACATCGTTACAACACTGTATATAGAAATAATATGACATTTGTGTTAGTAAAATATTTACTGTTCACTTTTTATTGTTTATTTCACTTTTGTTTATCCATTTCACTTCATTTGGCAATGTAAACATATGTTTCCCATGCCAATACAGCCCCTTGAATTGAATTGAATTGAGAGAGAGGGGAGGAGAGTAGAAGAGAGAGAGCATTGGGAGGGCTGGCCATAAAGCAGGAATATTTGAAGGTATCTTTTTAATTTCATGCATGACGGCTCTCACATTTGTTTCCCCTCTTCCGTTCATTCCCTGCATCCCCCTTTTTTCTCCTCTAATGTTCATTTCCCTCGTCCTTATTTTTTCCTCCCTCTCAGGGGGTCCACCTTCAAACGATGATGCATCCTCAGCACCCTCTATGAGATTCAGGCATAGAAGACGAGACTCCAGAGGCATCATTTCAGCTAAACCTGGGGTATGGTAAAGTGACAGGGGGTGATTGTTTTAACATTCTCATTGAAGCTCATTTACTGCATTTCTACACAATTTAAAAACTCTAACATGCAATTTGGAGAACAGACAAAAATAAGCAAAATTGACTTATTATATCACTGTGGCTGCTATAGCTTCATTCAACTCAGTCGATAGGGGACTTAACATTCTACAAACACATGACTAGCCATAGAACATCTACTACAGCCATTTTCCACCTCTGTGAGAGAAAAAAAGTTGCACTGTTCGCTGCAGCTGCGTTCTCAGCCATACCTCAGTGCTCTCAGCCTGGGCAGCAGGGCAAATAGCCTTCCTGTCAGCTCTGAGCTGTCTGCGTGGTCCTAAAGCCAACCAACTGGTCCCGCTAAACTGCATTTTCCTTTTAATCGGGATTGGAATGATTTTAGTAGTCTATTTTAAATTGTCGGTATTGAGCTAGGGTATGGCAACTGCCATACTCTGCCATACCCAATGGACGCGAGATTCGTTTAGAAACTTCCCTATACTGTAGTTTTCTGCCTAGTTAGAGTAGACTGGAGATCGACAGAATGTAGGCTATTTACATTACAATGAAATGTGATGACACGTTATACAATGACAAAAAATTCCAATGCTATTGGCGAAAGGATGTTGATTATTCCTCAAATTTGGGGAGGATGTCTTATTTCGGTGATCTAACTGAATTAAAACAAGTTGAAACAGTTGGCTTCCAACTAAAAATGAAGTAATTTACTTGGAACTGAAAAAAAGGCAGCAATATGAGAAATGTGAATAAGCATAAATTAGGTAATTAAGTGAGGATTTTGGCCGGAGATTTGCACAAACCTTGAAGTGATCAACTGCCAACTTTCCCCTTCACTCTACGATATTTTTGTAGGAAGTCAGCATGCCTCGAAGGCCCAGAGTTCAGATAAGCTTCTGGGTGAGACTTGGCAAGAGAGTTGACCCCTAATCTGTGTATGAGTCAGTCAGAGAGAGAGAGAAACGGATGTGCCTCTACACTCAGACACAGAGTCTATCCTCTGGCGTTCAGAGTTTAAAGTGTCGCCCTCCTGGATGAAATAGAAAAGTGGAGGTGACACGTTCTTAGAACAGCGAGAAACCTGAGAGTTCCTGTGGGTCTCCAGGGGGTACTAGCCTGTTCGCAAGAGCCTTGTTAGTGAGGCCTTGTTAAGGGCCTCGTTAAGGCCTTAATTAGTCCAATATGGCTGCTCTGATTGGTGCACCCTGGGTGTAGGAAGAGCCCCGGCTCCAATGCTGCAGCCTGTCACACTAGAGCTGTAGGACCCCCTATTACGCACGCCTCTCGGAAGATGGAACGCAACACCCTGCTACAACTCAACTCTCCGTGGTGTGAAAGAGGTATGGGACTGTAGGTGTGAGTAAGGATGACAAAAGGCAGAGAACACCGTTAACAGGGAATTTATTCCTTCGCACGGTAAGTTTGGGGAAAAGGGGCTGGACGGAACCAAAGCAAAGAAAGTAAATATCAAAGCCCCCTCTCCTACCTTACCTGCCTACCCACTACTTACTTAACTAGCACCACCTGGTGCACTAACCAAAATACAAGGGATGGTCCGCCCAGGTCTTTCCTAGTGTGCATAGACAGTCAACTTCTACGGGTAATGTATGGCCGCGGCATAGCAGAAGGGATACTCTGTGCATTGTCTTCTACCTCAACCTTCTCAAAAATGGAACTAGCCAAATCCACCACATCTCCTAGCTTGCGAGATTGTGCCCTCGTTAACACACAAGCTGGAAAAACATGTGGAAATGCTTGAACCAGCTTATCATCTGCAATTCTGATTTCTGGGTTGTCTACTACCTCTAACACAGGAGTGACGTTACCACCAGCAATATCATTCCCTAGTAACAATGTAACTCCTTTTACTGGCAGTGTAGACACTACACCAACTCGGAAACATCCTGATACCAAGTCTGACACTAAGTGGACCCAAATGTAATGGTACATGTACTGTTTTTGTCTCGATCCGCTGTAATATGACATGCGAGCCACAATATGTTTCATGAGACCAGGGTAAAGCATCAGTAACCATTACTGACTGCGCCGCCCCGGTGTCTCGTAAGATTTGAATGGGCTTTTGATCAGCTTGTTCTCCAGTTAAGGAAACACAACCGGCAAATATAAACGGAGCATAGACAGGATCCGGTTTCTCAAATGCTGAATCAATAACTCGGTCCAACGGACGAGCCAAAGACTTGACTAAACCCATACTTTTCATTTTTGGGGACGGTGACTGGGACTGTTTCGGTTTATTTTTCAAAACCGGGTAGTCCGCAATCACATTACCCTTTTGGTGACAGTAAAAACATTCACGGTTTTCATGAAAAGGCTTAGGGTTGTCAGAGGAAAAGCGACCTGAACGAGGCACTGATGATGTAATCGTTCGGTCTTCAAAACGAGGCGCACCAAAGACAGTCTTGTGTGTCAAAGCGTACTCATCTGCTAACACTGCTGCCTGGGCCAATGTCACCACTTTCTGTTCATTTAAATGAACTACAATTCTATCAGGGAGGTTGCTTTTAAAATCCTCTAACATCATCAACTCCCGAATATCAGCAAAGGTGTTAGCTTTGCTGGCTGAACACCAGCGATTAAACAGAGACTCTTTGTCCCTTGCAAACTCAACAAAAGTACGGTGAGATGTTTTTTTGTGGTTCCTGAAGCGCTGTCTATAAGCTTCAGGCACCAACTCATAAGCCCGCAACACGGTAGTTTTAACTGTATCATACTGTAAACTGTCTTCCAGGGAGAGAGCAGCTACTACTTCCTGGGCTTTCCCAGACAATTTACATTGTAACAGGAGCGGCCAAACCTCGCGTGGCCAATGTAGCGCAGCGGCCACACGCTCAAAAGTAAAGAATTAGGAATCAACTTCCGACTCTCGGAATGGAGGGACTAACGCTATATTTTTACTTACATCAAAGTGAGCTTGATGATAAGCAGTTTGTGGAGTCGCACTGAAGCCAGCGTCTAGCTCCAGTTGTCGGATTCTCACCTCCTTTTCCTTTTCAATTTCCATTTTCCTTATTTCAAGTTCAAACTGCACCTGTCTCTCTTTATCTTTTTGCTCCATTTCTAACCGGGCCAGCCTCACCTTTAGCCTAGCGGTCCCGCTTGAACGACCTGAAGCAGAAGATAAAGGATCGAATCGGGGCAATGTAAAGGGGGTACGAGCAACCCCTTCCTCCGTCCTGTCCTCCGACTTGGCATCGGAAGGTCTACCCGTCTCCTCTCCTGAAGCCTCCCGCTCCTTATCTTGAAATGAGAGAATTCGCTCTCTCATTAAACCCTCCCTGACTAGCATCAAAAGCTCCGCCTTTAGGGCTTTCTCAGGGACAACAATTCCATAATGGTGAGCAATAGCGAAAATATCTGTTTTCCGAAACCTCACCAAACTATCAACAGAGGGCGCTTCAATGAACTTGGAGATGGCTGAGGCAGCCATCTTGTATACAGCAGCCTCCTGAATACACACAAACTAAACAAGTCACCCAAACTCACAACCTACCATCACACCTCAATCACAACTCAGAGAGCTCAGTGCAGCAGGGTCCGGTGGGTTTAATGAAATCCCGGACGAGCCCCCATTATGTTACGCACGCCTCTCGGAAGAGGGAACGCAACACCCTGCTACAACCCAACTCTCCGTGGTGTGAAAGAGGTATGGGACTGTAGGTGTGAGTAAGGATGACAAAAGGCAGAGAATACCGTTAACAGGGAATTTATTCCTTCGCACGGTAAGTTTGGGGAAAAGGGGCTGGACGGAACCAAAGCAAAGAAAGTAAATATCAAAGCCCCCTCTCCTACCTTACCTGCCTACCCACTACTTACTTAACTAGCACCACCTGGTGCACTAACCAAATTACAAGGGATGGTCCGCCCAGGTCTTTCCTAGTGTGCATAGACAGTCAACTTCTACGGGTAATGTATGCCCACGGGCCTCTTGCCTAAGCACTCCCTAGGTGCCTTCCCCTTCCCCCCTTGGGAACAAATGAAACAAAAATAGCACAAACTGGTTCACAACAAAAACCTGGACATTAAAAAAACTCTGAGCCACAAACTAACACAAAACATTACAATTGGTTCTCAGAGCAACAACAACACAGTACATACCAAACTCTTAGCATACAACAAACATGCTGTAACTCTCAGCAATTCTGGTTCCCCTTTCCTGCCTTTTCTTAGCAACTGGGGCTTATATAGCTTCAGGAGGGGTTGGTAAATTGGAGACAGCTGCGTCCTGACGAGGGCGCGGTGTCAGCTCTCCAATCATCAAAGTTTTTCAAATCAATCAGCTGCTTGTTGGGGAATTTAAGGAACCCATTTCCTGAAATACCTACATGAAAATACACAAACCACAACATAGAAACTGGGGAACGTAACACCCCCTCAGCCTGCCTATAGAGCTCAGCTTTGGGGACATCTACTGTCTGCCTGTCACATTTTATCTTCAGGACACCCTCACTTTGGCTCTCTGGTGGAACATTTATATTCAGGACCCCTTCAATTTGCTTGTCGACTTCAGTTTCACTACCTCTTTTACTCTTTTGAGTTCTCTGAATTCCAAGCAGATTGAAAAAGGAGAAACATACTAGTACAAGTCACAGGGCCTGTTGTTTTAGTTAGATATTCCCCCCCCCCCCCCCTCTTCTCTCGCTCTTAGGATAATTTAGCCTGAACACATGAAAGGTCATCCCCAGGTCACATCCCTCCTTGTTATTTGATGTTGTTTGGTTTCTCATCAGTGAACATTAAACCTAACCCAAGTGGCAGTGTATAGATGTATGCCTGATCAGAGAGGCTGCTCCGGCGTAATTGCATTTGAGTCCTCGGAACGCTCCATTTCCCTTAATTATTATTTATTATTAATATTTATATTGTAAATTATGGATTATTACCTCTCCCTGTTCGCGTCACTGAACGGCTGAGGTCCTCCTGGCTTGCTGGGAGAGAGAGTATTAAGTAGTGGTAGATAGATACGGAGAGAGAGGGGGGGGGGGGGGGGGGGGGCTACAGTAGCGGTGCCGTGCTGCTACCACTGCCTGCAGTCTCTAATCACTCAGAGATTACTCACATTAGGGCCCTTCCCTTCCCCGTGACTGCCTCCACAACATTAACACAGGCAGTTTAGGCCTAGCAAGCTGCAAATTATTTCAAATTACTAATGTGATTTTCTTTTGCGGGTGCAACGGGGTCGGAATTAGGATTGCTTGTTTTTCTTTAGATTTTCTTGATGTGGAGCTTTGAATGCAGACTAATCGACTGGGTCAATTGAGATGCGAGACAAACTGCGTCTGCATGTAAAACCGTGATCATTAAATCATTAGAAGCCATTAAATATCAATTCATATCATTTATTTCACAAGCGGAGGAGTGCAAGAGTCGAGTTAATTGAAAATATTTCATGTAAATTGAAAATACTTCAGCGAGTGCAACTATGCAGTCCATTAAGAACATATGGTTGCCAGTTAGTGTGTGCATGTGGCTGTTTGAATTTCTTTTTTTGTGTGATTATATGATACGTATGACAGTCCCTTGATTACTGTCAACTCCACTGAGTGTGCATATATGTGCATCTCTCTCTCTATCTCTCTCTCTCTCCCTCTCTCTCTCCCCCTCTTTTTTTCCAAGCACTACACTCTTCATACCACTGAATCAACCCTCCACTCACTGAGCAACCCAATCACTACTCCCTCCTAGTGATGGGCTGCATGGACTATGTTGGCCTGTGCACTGTTGGCAGTAGCCTTGCTGGGCTTTGACAGACTAAAGCCTGGTTTGTCTGGGCTATTTTGGGCTGTTCAGAAGCCTGGTTGGGATGTGTTAGACTTATGGCAAGCTCTTGCAGCCTTGCTGGACTGTGTTAGGCAGGCAGACTTTCCGGGGCTTGCGTCCGGATAATCCGAAATTAATCCCATCAGTGTGTCCTGTCTCTTCAGAGGGCTGTGGGATAAAGCTGCTGGTCGGCCACAGAGCTGAAAGGAAGGCCATGACCACACCCGGAGCCAGGATAAAGTGACTAAGGTGGCAGTTGAAATCGGTGAGGGGGCACAAT
Source organism: Coregonus lavaretus (assembly GCF_964263955.1). Classification (NCBI taxonomy): domain Eukaryota; kingdom Metazoa; phylum Chordata; class Actinopteri; order Salmoniformes; family Salmonidae; genus Coregonus; species Coregonus lavaretus. Next base: position 23,668,543 of record NC_140016.1, on the reverse strand, counting down.
TTTGGGGGGTTCTTGCATTGGAATTATATTGAATTCTGCTTCTATCACACTATACCACAATAAACGTAAAGTTCAAATGCGGAGACTCCGAGACCATAGATTTGGCGCAAAATATGTAGCCTGTCTCCGCTGCGCTGTAGCAGCATAATGGACAGCACCCTACACACTAAAGCAAGTCCATGGGGTTATTGTGGGGGCGGGGTGGGAGGAGGGGGAGGGGTGACTAACATTACAGTTTGGGGTGGACCATGATCACTACAGTCAACACTGCCTGAGTTCTCTGTCCATTTCTCTCTCTCATTCTCTTACTTCCTCCCTCTTTCTACTCCTATCGCTCTCTCTCTCCCTCCCCTTATCTCCCCCTCTCTCTCTTTCTCTCCCCCTATTCTCTCTCCTCCTCCTCTGTCCATCCGCCGGGCAGTAATCTGGTTATCTGTTTCTCTTGGCCAGACATAATCCTCTGCAGTTGGTTTATAACTGGTCCTCTGCTCCACTACTGGCTCAACGTCTCTAAGGGTTTTAGGATGATTATCCATTCACCAAGCTGCCCATTGTACAGTCAAGTTCACTTACTGGACGCTTGAGTTTGTGTGCACAATAAAAGACAGAGAGGGAGGGAAAGAGAGAGAACTGACAGAGAGATGGAGAGACAGATAGGGGGTTCTACAAGCTCCCTCACTTTACTCCTCTTCCTCCTTCTCTTTCTTCTATTCTCCTCCTCTTCCTCCTCCTCCTGCTCATCCTCCTCCTCTTCCCTCACTCTCTCTTTCTGTACAATCTTCAAAAGAGGTGGTATTAATGACAGCGTAGTGGATTCCACAGATTGCCGGTACCGCTCAGTGAGGTTGAAATGACTCAGAAAATAGAAAAAGAGGGAGGGGAGAACAGGGAGGGACGGAAGGAGGGAGCTAAGGAGCGGGAAAGGGCTGTGTTTACTAAGCTAAGCAGATCACAGAGAACCTGGGCACAGTTTTGCAGCTAATGGCTTTGTGGGCTAGCCGCCACAGGCACAACACGATCTCCTTTTCTCCCGCTCTCTCACACACTCTCACACTCATAGAGAGAGATGGTAGTTTGAATCGGATTAGAGGGCAAAACCCTAACCAAACCATGTTCCTCCAGGTGAAGATAAAATTACATCCTACAGTGTACAAACAGACACAACCAGCCTCAGGCAGGGGGCAACACACAATCTGCTAGCTAGCCTGCTGCAACCTTCCTCCACCGTTCCATCCATTACCTGTCCTCAGCATGATGACCAACAACTCCAATAAGAGCAAGAAACCTCTAAACCATGTTTAAGTGTACAGTCGTCATTGGAGTAGAATATGGTTCTAGGCAGTGTGTGGGTTGTTGATGTTGTCCAGATTGGCAGCAGTCTGTTTGTATTTTAATCATAGGAGGAGCAGAATACCACCTCCAGCCTCCTCTTGTAAATGTTACCTACCTTAGAGTAAATATATGTCATCATGGAGACTGCTGTACGCACGCCGTCAACCATACCATAAACAAACATGGATAAAACGCAGTTTCAGGTTCAATGATACCACCTTTTCACAAAACTCTCAACTATACATTTTCTCTTTATTGAATTACGCTTTGGATTGTATAGACATGTGTCCTTGCCTCTTTTGGGTTAAGTGGGTATTTTATGTTTCAATCTTCCTTAATGTTGGAGTGAAATTGTTCAAAAGTATGAGAATCATTCATTTAGAGCATATTCATTTAGCCCTGCACGACCAGGGTTGTTGGCCACAGTGGGGCAGAATAGAGCTCACACATACTTTTACTGCCATCTACTGGTGACAAAGATAACTATCTACGTGTGGCCCATTCCACATCACCACAGAGCCGATACGCTACAATAACTGGTCACTGAATGTGTTTGCTATTCTGTGTGTGTGTGTGTGTGTGTGTGTGTGTGTGTGTCTGTGTGCGTGTGTGTGTGTGTGAGAGAGTCTGTGTGTGTGTGTGTGTGTGTGTGTGTGTGTGTGTGTGTGTGTGTGTGTGTGTGTGTGTGTGTGTGTGTGTGTGTGTGTGTGTGTGTGTGTGTGTGTGTGTGTGTGTGTATGTGTGTGTGTGAGAGAGAGAGAGAGTGAGAGAGAGAGAGAGAGAGAGATATAGAGGGAGAGGGAGAGAGGGTGAGAAAGAGAGATGGAGAGATGGAGAGATTATTATCCAGACCCAAATATGACTCATGCAGTATATTAGTACAACAAACTATTTGGGCATTCACAGACCTCCCTTCTCTTACACACAGAAATACACTGAGTGTACAAAACACTATGAACACCTTCCTAATATTGAGTAGCACCTCCTTTTGCCCTGAGAACAGCCTCAATTTGTCGGGGCATGTACTCTACAAGGTGTCGAAAGCGTTCCATAGGGATGCTGGCCCATGTTGACTCCAATGCTTTCCATGCGCCTGGCACCTAGTACCATACCCCATTCAAAGGTACTTAAATATTTTGTCTTGCCCATTCACCCTCTGAATGGCACACATACACAATCCATGTCTCAGTGCTTAAAAATCATTATTTAACCTGTCTCCCCTTCATCTACACTGATTGAAGTGGATTTAACAAGTGACATCAATAAGTGATCATAGCTTTCACCTGGATTCACCTGGTCAGTCTATGTCATGGAAAGAGCAGGTGTTCCTAGTGTTTTGTGCACTCAGTGTAGTCCACAACAAGGAAAATTATCCCTCGTGTGGACATTTCCCACATCCCCATGAGCACAAAGGCTATTTTAAGCTTAGGGGTTAGGTTTAGGGTTAGGGTTACAATTAGGGTAAGGGTAAGGGTAAGGGGTTAGGAGTTAGTGGTTATGTTTAGGGTTAGGAGTTAGGTTTAGGTTTAGTGTTAGGGTTACAGGTTAAGGTAAGGGTTATGGTAAGGGTAAAAGTACTTAAGTAAAAATACTTTAAAGTACTACATAAGTAGTTTTTTTGCGTATCTATACTTTACTATTTACATTTTTGACAACTTTTACTTTTACTTCACTACATTCCTAAAGAAAATAATGTACTTTTTACACCATACATTTTCTCTGACACCCAAAAGTACTCGTTACAGTTTGAATGCTTAGATGGACAGGAAAATTGTTCAATTCACACATCTATCATGAGAATATCCCTGATCATCCTTACTGCCTCTGATCTGGTGGACTCACTAAACACAAATGCTTTGTTTGTAAATTATGTCTAAGTGTTGGAGTGTGCCCCTGGTTATCCATATTTTTTTATTTATTTTTTATTTTGGTTTGCTTAATATAAGGAATTTGAAATTATTTATACTTTTACTTTTACTTTTGGTACTTAGGTATATTTAAACCCAAATACTTTTAGACTTTTACTGAAGTAGTATTTTACTGGGTGACTTTCACTGTGCCCAGGTAATTTTCTATTAAGATATCTTTACTTTTACTCAATTATGACAATTGGGTACTTTTTCCACCACTGGGTAAGGGTAAGTGTGAGGGTTAGGGTTAGGTTTAGGGTTAGGTAGAATTTTGAATGGAAATACATTTTAGGTCCCCACGACGATAGAAGGACATAACATACTGTAAGTGTGTGTGTGTGTGTGTGTGTGTGTGTGTGTGTGTGTGTGTGTGTGTGTGTGTGTGTGTGTGTGTGTGTGCGTTCGTGTAGAAGCTGGCCCTCTCAGCCTATTAAAGTAATGGCCCTAGCATATACACACACACCTCCCAATTTTGCCTGCCTGCCTAATACTCCCACCCCAGTTTTGCCTGCCTGCCTGCCTCCCTCTCCTCTCAACCCTGCCTGCCTACCTCTCACCCAACCCTGCCTGCCTACCTCTCACCCAACCCTGCCTGCCTACCTCTCACGCAACCCTGCCTGCCTACCTCTCACCCAACCCTGGCTGGCTACCTCTCACCCAACCCTGCCTGCCTACCTCTCACCCAACCCTGCCTGCCTCCCTCTCCTCTCAACCCTGCCTGCCTACCTCTCACCCAACCCTGCCTGCCTACCTCTCACCCAACCCTGCCAGCCTACCTCTCACCCAACCCTGCCTGCCTACCTCTCACCCAACCCTGCATGCCTCCCTCTCCTCTCAACCCTGCCTGCCTACCTCTCACGCAACCCTGCCTGCCTCCCTCTCCTCTCAACCCTGCCTGCCTACCTCTCACCCAACCCTACCTGCTTACCTCTCACCCAACCCTGCCTGCCTACCTCTCACCCAAACCTGCCTGCCTACCTCTCACCCAAGGATGTAAGGAAATTGATAAAGTCAATGTATACTGTATTAACTGTAATGAAAAGGAGACATCCATGTCATTATGTAGTGCCCTCCAGCCCTCAGAGCCCTCAGAGAGCAGTCTTTTAATTTGCTATTTCCAAAACGCTATACAATTGCTTATGTGTACCTTCATGTGTGTGTAAAATATTACTGTTCTCAAATTTTTTATTAATAGATGAAAAATGTATGCACTCACTAACTGTAAGTCGCTCTGGATAATAGCGTCTGCTAAATGACTAAAATGTAAAATGTAGTTGTGTATGAAAATTTAATTTTTTTGCAAAACACTATTTATCTATTGTTTAGCTGGAATGGAATTTTTGTATCCTATATATTTGACTGTGATATGTGGTTGTCTCATCTAGCTATACTGAACAAAAATAAACGCAACATGCAACAATTTCAAAGATTTTACTGAGTTGCAGTTCATATAAGGAAATTAGTCAATTGAAAGAAATTCCTTAGGCCCTAATCTATGGATTTCACATGACTGGGAATACAGATATGCGTCTGTTGGTCACAGATACCTTTAAAAATCAGAAAACCAGTCAGTATCTGGTGTGACCACCACTTGCCTCATGCAGCGTGACACATCTCCTTCGCATAGAGTTGATAAGGCTGTTGATTGTGGCTTGTGGAATGTTGTCCAATCTTCTTCAATGTCTGAGCGAAGTTGTTGGATATTGGCGGGAACTGGAACATGCTGTCGTACTGGTTGATCCAGAGCATCCCACACATGCTCAATGGGTGACATGTCTGGTGAGTATGCAGGCCATGGAAGAACTGGGACATTTTCAGCTTCCAGGAATTGTGCACAGGCCGTGCATTATCATGCTAAATCATAAGGTGATGGCGGCAGATGAATGTGACGACAATGGACCTCGGGATCTCGTCACGGTATCTCTGTGCAATCAAACTGCCATCGATAAAATGTAATTGTGTCTGTTGTCCGTAGCTTATGCCTGCACATACCATAACCCCACCGCCACTCAGTTTACAACGTTGACATCAGCAAACCGCTCACCCACACGACGCCATCCACCTGGTCTGTGGTTGTGAGACTTATGGTAGAGAAATGAACATTCAGTTCTCTAGCAACAGCTCTGGTGGACATTCCTGCAGTTAGCATGCCAATTGCATGCTCACTCAAAACTTGAGACGTCTGTGGCATTATGTTGTGTGCACATTTTAGTGTGGCCTTTTATTGTCCCCAGCACAAGGTGCATCTGTGGAATGATCATGCTGTTTAATCAGCTTCTTGATTTGCCACATCTGTCAGGTGGATGGATTATCTTGGCAAATAATAAATGGTCACTAACAGGGATGTAAACAAATTTGTGCACAGAATCTGAGAGAAATAAGCTTTTTGTGTGTATGGAACATTTCTGGGATCTGCACATTAATTACCCTATACAGTATTTTAGCTCATTGTGAAGGATGAGAATAGTTCCACTGACTTACACTAGCTATTGTGAAAGATCAAATAAATTAAACTGATGTGTGTGAAATATGAGTTGGTAAAGGTTGGAGTCAAGAATGCTGACTGGAGCCTGCATTTGGGCCTATTTTAATTATTGTTCATCATTGAGATACACTACATGACCAAAAGTATGTGGACACCTGCTTGTCGAACATCTCATTCCAAAATCATGGGCATTAATATGAAATTGGTCCCCCCTTTGCTGCTATAACAGCCTCCACTCTTCTGGGAAGGCTTTCCACTAGATGTTGGAACATTGCTGCGAGGACTTGCTTCCATTCAGCCAGAAGAGCATTAGTGAGGTCGGCACTTAGGCCTGGGTCGCAGTCGGCGTTCCAATTAATCCCAAAGGTGTTAGTTGGGGTTGAGGTCAGGCCAGTCAAGTTTTTCTACACCGATCTCGACAAACCATTTCTGTATGGACCTCGTTTTGTACACGGGATCATTGTCATGCTGAAACAGGAAAGGGCCTTTCCCAAACTGTTGCCACAAAGTTGGAAGCACAGAATCGTCTTGAATGTCATTGTATGCTGTAGCGTTAATATTTCCCTTCACTGGAACTCCTAGCCTGAACCATGAAAAACAGCCCCAGACCATTATTCCTCCTCCACCAAACTTTACAATTGGCAGGTAGCGTTCTCCTGGCTGCGCCAAACCCAGATTCGTCTGTCGGACTGCCAGATGGTGAAGCGTGAGTGCTGTGTTGCTCCTAGACGTTTTCATTTCACAATAACAGCACTTACAGACGACCGGGACAGCTCTAGCAGGGCAGAAATTTGACGAACTGACTTGTTGGAAAGGTGGCATCCTATGATGGTGTCAAATTGAAAATCACTGAGCTCTTCAGTAAGGCCATTCTACTGCTAATGTTATCTATGGAGATTGCGTGGCTGTGTGCTCGATTTTATACACCTGTCAGCAACGGGTGTGGCTGATATAGCAGAGTCCACTAATTTAAAGGGTGTACAGATACTTTTGTAGATATACAGTAGTTTAATACACCACTAAAACAATTTCCTGCAATTCTATGTAGTGTAACATGACTCATTACATCTTTTGGGTAGGCTAGTTCATGATAATAAGGATAGGGAAAAGCAAGTCTCAACTATTTTCACAAATGTTATTCTGCTAACAAATATGTTATAATATGGGAATTTATATGAACCATCAAGTATCCATTTAGTTAAACATCTTTTTCAGAAAGTGATAAACTCAATTGATAGCGACAGAGTAGGGGCCTGCAAACATTATATTACTTCCCAAGCAAAAAAAGGTTTTGACTCCTCGACTTTAGAAGATTGTAGCTCAGCCTCTGAATGTCATAAAGACGAACCAAAGATAACCCCATGTTCATCAGAACAACACACTTCTCGCGAAAGTTGGACAGTTAACAGAGAAGAGAGAGGAGGCACCAGACAGAGCATGAATATTCTGATGTTGACATGTAAGTTATTTTCTTTATTGTGAAAGGTCCAATGCAGACGTTTTTATCTCAATATCAAATCATTTCTGGGTAACAATTAATTACCTTACTGTGAGTGTTTTCAATTAAAATGGTAAAAAATAAACAATAAATAGCTAGAATTGTGCTAGGACTGTCTGGGAGTTGGAAAACTGGAAATGAATTAGCTGTTATGACAGAGGGGTTTGGAACTCCCTTTCTTATTGGTTTATTAACTAATTTACCGCCTGATGATAAGACCATAACAGGCTGAAATTTCAGACGGTTCTTTTCAAACAGCTCTTATTGCTGATAGTGTTGCTATAGTAGGATATAGAGCTGTATGTACGTCGCTTTGGATAAAAGCATCAGCTAAATGGCAAATTATCATTATTAATATTATCATCATTATTATTATTATTATGGTGGTGGTGTTGGATTTGGAAGCTTTACATCATTAGACCACTTCAGCCTTCTGTCTACAACCTGCTACACTATGAACCGTGCTGTGGACGTGGTTATCTTCTCTCTCTCTCTCTATCTCTCTCTCTCTCTCTCTCTCTCTCTCTCTCTCTCTCTCTCTCTCTCTCTCTCTCTCTCTCTCTCTCTCTCTCACTCTCTCTCTCTCTCTCTCTCTCTCTCTCTCTCTCTCTCTCTCTCTCTCTCTCTCACTCACTCACTCACTCACTCACTCACTCACTCACTCACTCACTCACTCACTCACTCACTCACTCACTCACTCACACACACACACACACACACACACACACACACACACACACACACACACACACACACACACACACACACTCAGTTTCCGTTCCAGACATTTAGCTGAAGCACCACTCCACCATAGTAGGCCCGGTTGCTGTGGCAACCACATCCCAGGGCCAGAGAGGTATGATGGGATGAAGAGCAGGAGAAAAAGAGGGAGAGGGGAATGGAGAGAGAGAGAGAGAGAGAGAGAGAGAGAGAGAGAGAATAAGGGTGGTAAAAGGGTTGATGCTCTGCTGATCTTCTCAACTGGTGAACAAATTGTTCTGCAGCATTTGCAATTGAAATGGCTTCCGACTTGCAATGACGATGCAACACCTCTCTATGTTTTTATCTGAAGTGAAGCCTTAACTATTCTCAGTCAGTGAACATTTAATATTTCAATATACATTTTACCAAGGCATTTGTTAAAATAAATATACATCTGAATGAAATTATGAATTATTTGTATTATACCTCTTCAGACTAATGTATTCATTCCTGTGAGATGACCCTGATCCCTACTTTTCACAAGGCTGGAAGACACACAGACAGAAATCTGGTCCTGTGGGGAATATTAGGATGAATAACTCAAATTAAATGTGGAGCAATAGGAGAGAGCGAGCGAGACAGAGAGCAAGAGAAACAGAGAATGAGAGAGAGAGGAAGGGAGGAGGGAGAGAGTGTAACTGAGGACTAGGTGGACTGTATATTTTTAGGTTAGGTTTTATTTTATGTGTGCGTGTGTGCTGTATCAGCAAGGACGCACACTGGCCTTGGCCAACACAACGAAAGCTAACTGGTGGGAAAACACAGGAGCTGGAACTTTCTCTCACTAGACATCTTCTTCTCTGAGCTGGAGATCGCCCAGCGTGCTCTGTTCCACTTCACAAGTGGGCGAAGCTACAGCCTGGAATCACTGGCTGATAAACCCCAGTTATAAGGTCTTATAACATGTCAACCAGAGGCCTGGTTTTATCCTCACTATGAACTGCCAGGGCCATGGAAATAAGGGCCTCAATCAAACAGAGGAAATGTGATATCTACCCTGAGACGCATATTTTTGTATGTCATATTTATATTCACATTAGCTGGGGGGAGTCATCTTAATTGTTGTGTGTGTGTGTTATAGAGATGATCAAGAGTTTAACAATATCTTCTGTCTTCATTATTGTTGTTTTTCTACTGTAAATCCCAGAAATATTTCTAAAAGCTACTTTAGAGAGGAGGGCCTGCTGTAATGACACCATCACTCCTCCTCGGCGGTCATTTGTGGCATTTCCAATATACAATTACCCCAACACACACATTCCTCACAAACAGACATAACAGGAAAACAGGGAAATGGAGAAGAAAGGATGCAGACAGAGACATTGTTAAGTGCAGTAATGTACGTACACTGAGTGTATAAAACATTAAGAACACCTGCTCTTTCCAATAAGAACACCTGCTCTAGACTGACCAGGTGAATCCAGGTGAAAGCTATGATCACCTATTGATGTCACTTGTTAAATCCACTTCAATCAGTGTAGATGAAGGGTAGGAGACAGGTTAACGAAGGATTTTTAAGCCTTTAGACATTTGAGACATGGATTGTGTGTATGTGTGCCATTCAGAGAGAGCTGGGGGCAAAGGGGCAAAGGTGGAAAGGTGTTGTGTTCTGGGATGGTGTTCCTAATGGTTGGTATACTCAGTGTATACCAACCAACAGTGTATGTAGGCCGTCATTGTAAATAATAATTTGTTCTTAACTGACTTGCCTAGTTAAACAAAGGTAAAATAAAAAAATAAAAATATGGAGTAGTGTGAAATTGAACGTGTTTTTTGCAATACAGTGTGTCAGTAGGTGGTTTGGGACGTCGACAGGGCTCACCACACCTGAGACAGTTATAGGTTATCAATGATTCAGAGAATCTTATTGCTTATTGTTTATTTTTTGTTGTTGACTTATCACACCAAAATGCTCTTTAGATTATCACATTATTATTACTATTTGTATTTATTTATTTTATTTCTGTGCATTAATTTTTTTTCTTGTTATACATATACAGTGCATTCGAAAGTATTCAAACCCCATGACTTTTTCCACATTTTGTTACGTTACAATCTTATTCTAAAATTGAAAAATAGTTTTTTCCCCTCATCAATCTACACATAATACCCCATAATGGCAGAGCAAAAATTGTTTTTTAGACATTTTTGAAAATGTATTAAAAAGTCAAACTGAAATATCACATTTACATAAGTATTCAGACCCTTTACTACGTTCTTTGTTGAAGCATCTTTGGCAGCGATTACAGCCTCGAGTCTTCTTGGGTATGACGCAACAAGCTTGGCACACGTGTATTTGGGGAGTTTCTCCCATTCTTCTCTGCAGATCCTCTCAAGCTCTGTCAGGTTGGATAGGGAGCATTGCTGCACAGCTCTTTTCAGGTCTCTCCAGAGATGTTCGATCGGTTCAAGTCCGGGCTCTGGCTGGGCCACTCAAGGACATTCAGAGACTTGTCCCGAAGCCACTCCTGCGTTGTCTTGGCTGTGTGCTTAGGGTCGTTGTGCTGATGGAAGGTGAACCTTCGCCCCAGTCTGCGGTCCTGAGCGCTCAGGTGCAGGTTTTCATCAAGGATCTCTCTGTATTTTGCTCCGTTCATCTTTGCCTCGAACCTGACTAGTCTCCCAGTGCCTGCCGCTGAAAAACATCCCCCCAGCATGATGCTACCACCACCATGCTTCACCGTAGGGATGGTACCAGGTTTACTCCAGACACGACGCTTGGCATTCAGCCCAAAAGTTCAATCTTGGTTTCATCAGACCAGAGAATCTTGTTTCTCATGGTCTGAGAGTCTTTAGGTGCCTTTTGGCAAACTCCAAGCGGGCTGTCATATGCCTTTAACTGAGGAGTGGCTTCCGTCTGGCCACTCTACCATAAAGGCCTGATTGGTGGAGTGCTGCAGTGATGGTTGTCCTTCTGTAAGGTTCTCCCATTTCCCCAGAAGAACTCTAGAGCTCTGTCAGAGTGACCATCGGGTTCTTGGTCACCTCCCTGACCAAGGTCCTTCTAGGAACAGTTCTAGGAAGAGTCTTGGTGGTTCCAAACTTCTTCCATTTAAGAGTGATGGAAGCCACTGTGTTCTTGGGGACCTTCAATGCTGCAGACATTTTTTGGTACCCTTCCCCAGATCTGTGGCTCGACACAATCCTGTCTCGGAGCTCTACGGACAATTCCTTTGACCTCATGGCTTGGATTTTGCTCTGACATGCACTGTCAACTGTGGGACCTTATATAGACAGGTGTGTTCCTTTCCAAATCATGTCCAATCAATTGAATTTAACACGGGTGGACTCCAATCAAGTTGTAGAAACATCTTAAAGATGATCAATTGAAACAGGATGCACCTGAGCTCAATTTCGAGTCTCATAGCAATGGGTCTGAATACTTATGTAAATAAGGTATTTCTGTTTTTTATATGTAATACATTTACAGAAAAATCTAAAAACCTGTTTTTGCTTTGTCATGATGGAGTGTTTTGTGTAGATTGCTAAGACATTTTTTTTTAAATCCATTTTAGATTAAAGCTGTATCGTAATAAAATTTGGAAAAAGTCAAGATGTCTGAATATTTTCCCAAGGCACGGTATATACACTGCTCAAAAAAATAAAGGGAACACTTAAACAACACATCCTAGATCTGAATGAATGAAATAATCTTATTAAATACTTTTTTCTTTACATAGTTGAATGTGCTGACAACAAAATCACACAAAAATTATCAATGGAAATCAAATTTATTAACCCATGGAAGTCTGGATTTGGAGTCACCCTCAAAATTAAAGTGGAAAACCACACTACAGGCTGATCCAACTTTGATGTAATGTCCTTAAAACAAGTCAAAATGAGGCTCAGTAGTGTGTGTGGCCTCCACGTGCCTGTATAACCTAACTACAATGCCTGGGCATGCTCCTGATGAGGTGGCGGATGGTCTCCTGAGAGATCTCCTCCCAGACCTGGACTAAAGCATCCGCCAACTCCTGGACAGTCTGTGGTGCAACGTGCCGTTGGTGGATGGAGCGAGACATGATGTCCCAGATGTGCTCAATTGGATTCAGGTCTGGGGAACGGGCGGGCCAGTCCATAGCATCAATGCCTTCCTCTTGCAGGAACTGCTGACACACTCCAGCCACATGAGGTCTAGCATTGTCTTGCATTAGGAGGAACCCAGGGCCAACCGCACCAGCATATGGTCTCACAAGGGGTCTGAGGATCTCATCTCGGTACCTAATGGCAGTCAGGCTACCTCTGGCGAGCACATGGAGGGCTGTGCGGCCCCCCAAAGAAATGCCACCCCACGCCATGACTGACCCACCGCCAAACCGGTCATGCTGGAGGATGTTGCAGGCAGCAGAACGTTCTCCACGGCGTCTCCAGACTCTGTCACGTCTGTCACATGTGCTCAGTGTGAACCCATGACTGTTATTTATTTCTTACTGTTATTGTTGATGTCATTATCTCACTTCGCTTTAGCAAAAGTGGCTTTGTCATTCATTCTAATTAAGCATATCTGAGAGAGAGAGAGAGAGAGAGAGAGAGAGAGAGAGAGAGAGAGAGAGAGAGAGAGAGAGAGAGAGAGAGAGAGAGAGAGAGAGAGAGAGAGAGAGAGAGAGAGAGAGAGAGAGAGAGAGAGAGAGAGAGAAAGAGAAAGAGAAAGAGAAAGAGAAAGAGAAAAGAAAGAAAGAAAGAAAGAAAGAAAGAAAGAAAGAAAGAAAGAAAGAATGAGAAAGAACAAGAATGAGAGAGAACTCAATTGGCCTTCCCCTTCATCTGACAGTGTTTTTTCATGATTGCTTTTCCCCTCATTAATGTAGCGAGAAACAGACCATGGTGTGAAGTCTAATTAAATTAACTTCAAGTTAACCCTCTGCCTGCCTGCCTCCTGCCTGCCTCTAATCTATTTGATTATTGGATGAATAATTGACAGAGAGTATATGGTCCTTTACCGTAACCTTTCACCCTACTGACTAGAATTACCTTTGTGGTTGACGGTGTCTGTGAGGTGCTAAAACACAGTCATCTGATTGTAGCATTCCACCCTTGTGTGTTTTTGTCTGTGTCAAATTGTATTTGTCTTATGTGCCAAACACAACAGGTGTATGCTTTACTGTAAAATACCTGCTTACAAGTCCTTCCCAACGATGAAGAGTTCAAAAATTATAAATAAGAAACGAACAAAAAAGGAATAAAATACACAAGAATGGAGCTATACAGTGCCTTGCAAAAGTATTCATCCCCCTTGGCGTTTTTCCTATTTTGTTGCATTACAACCTGTAATTTAAATGGATTTTTATTTGGATTTCAGGTAGTGGACATACACAAAATAGTCCAAATTCGTGAAGTGAAATGAAAAAAATAACTTGTTTCAGGAAATGCTAAAAAATAAATAATGGAAAAGTGGTGCGTGCATATGTATTCACCCCCTTTGCTATGATGCCCCTAAATAAGATCTGGTGCAATCAATTACTTTCAGAAGTCACATAATTAGTTAAATAAAGTCCACCTATGTGCAATCTAAGTGTCACATGATCTGTCACATGATTTCAGTACATATACACCTGTTCTGAAAGGCCCCAGAGTCTGCAACACCACTAAGCAAGGGGCACCACCAAGCAAGCGGCACGATGAAGACCAAGGAGCTCTCCAAACAGGTCAGGGACAAAGTTGTGGAGAAGTACAGATCAGGGTTGGGTAAAAAAAAAACATCAGAAACTTTGAACATCCCACGGAGCGACATTAAATCCATTATTAAAAAATTGAAAGAATATGGCACCACAACAAACCTGCCAAGAGAGGGCCGCCCACCAAAACTCACAGACCAGGCAAGGAGGGCATTAATCAGAGAGTCAACAAAGAGACCAAAGTTAACAATGAAGGAGCTGCAAAGCTCCACAGCGGAGATTGGAGTATCTGTCCATAGGACCACTTTCAGCCATACACTCCAAAGAGCTGGGCTTTACGGAAGAGTGGTCAGAAAAAAGCCATTGCTTAAAGAAACAAATATGCAATCACGTTTGGTGTTCGCCAAAAGGCAAGTGGGAGACTCCCCAAACATATGGAAGAAGGTACTCTGGTCAGATTAGACTAAAATTGAGCTTTTTGGCCATCAAGGAAATGCTATTTCTGGTGCAAACCCAACACCTCTCATCACCCCAAGAACACCATCCCCACAGTGAAGCATGGTGGTGGCAGCATCATACTGTGGGGATGTTTTTCATCAGCATGGACTGGGAAACTGGTCAGAATTGAAGGAATGATGGATGGCGCTAAATACAGGGAAATTCTTGAGGGAAACCTGTTTCAGTCTTCCAGAGATTAGAGACTGGGACGGAGGTTAACCTTCCAGCAGGACAATGACCCTAAGCATACTGCTAAAGCAACGCTTGAGAATGGCCTATTCAAAGCCCAGACCTCAATCCAATTGAAAATCTGTGATATGACTTAAAGATTGCTGTACACCTGTGGAACCCATCCAACTTGAAGGAGCTGGAGCAGTTTTGCCTTGAAGAATGGGCAAAAATCCCAGTGGCTAGATGTGCCAAGCTTATAGAGACTTGCAGCTGTAATTGCTGCAAAAGGTGGCTCTACAAAGTATTGACTTTGGGGGGGGTGAATAGTTATGCACGCTCAAGTTTTCTGTTTTTTTGTCTTATTTCTTGTTTTTTCATAATAAAAAAGATTTTGCATCTTCAAAGAGGTAGGCATGTTGTGTAAATCAAATGATACAAACTCCCAAAAAATCCATTTTAATTCCAGGTTGTAAGGCAACAAAATAGGAAAAATGCCAAGGGGTTTAATACTTTCGCAAGCCACTGTATACAGGAATTACCCGTAATCAAATCAAATGTTATTTGTTAACAACAGCTGTAGACTAACAGTAAAATGCTTAGTTACGGGCCTTTCCCAACAACGCAGAGAGAAATTTGGAAAAAACAATCGAAAGATAATAACACAAGGAATAAATACACAATGAGTAATAATAACTTGGCTATATACACGGGGTACCAGTACCGAGTCGATGTGCAGGGGTACGAAGTAATTGAGGTAGATACAGTGCCTTGGATTTCTTCACATTTAATTATGTTACAAAGTGGGATAAAAATGTATTTAATTGTCATTTTTTTGGTCAAAAGTGGAAGATAAATTCCAACATTTATTTTAGATGAATACAAATTTGATCACTAAAATATAGTCGTTGCATAAGTATTCATCCTCTTTGTTTAGGCAAGCCTATATTAGTTCATGAGAAAAATGATGCCTAACAAACCACATAAGAAGTTAAATGTACTCACTCTGTGTGAAATAATAGGGGTTGACATGATTTTTTTAATGACTACCCCTTCTTCTGTCCCCCATACATTCAACACCTGTAAGGTCCCTCACGACTGTAAGTCGCTTTGGATAAAAGCGTCTGCTAAATGGCATATTATTATTATTATTATTCAAGTATTTAATTTCAACTAAAGATTCAACTACAAAGACCAGGGAGCTTTTCAAAAGCCTCACAAAGAAGGGCAGTGATTGGTAGATGGGAACAATAACAAATCAGACATTTAATATCTCTTAAAGCATGGTCATGTTAAAAATTATGCTTTGGATGATGTATTAAACCACCCAATCACATCAAATATACAGCAGTTCAGTAGTCCTTCTGAACTGAGCTGCAGGACAGGAATGAAACTGCTCAGGGATGTTACCATGAGGCCATTGGTGATTTTAAAACACTTACAGAGTTCAATGGCTGTGATAGGAGAAAACTGAGGATGGATCAACAACATTGTAGTGACTCCAAAATAATGATTTACATGACAGAGTGAAAAGAAGAATACAGAATACAACAAGGCAACAAGTAATACTGCCCAAAAAATCTATATACTGTATCTAAATGCAAAGCCTTATGTTTGGGGCAAATCCAACACAACACATCACTGAGTAGCTGCCTCTTTATATTCAAGCATGGTGGTGGCTCAGGGATTAGAACCAGCAACCTCTCGGTTACTGGCACAACACTCTTACCCACTAAGCTACCTGCCGCACATTTGAGGGTGCAACTGATATGCTGACTGCAGGAATGTCCACCAGAGCTGTTGCCCGAGAATTGAATGTTAATTTCTCTACCATAAGGCGCCTCCGACGTAGTTTTAGAGAATTTGGCAGTACTGGCGTCACAACCACAGACCAGCCTAGGACCTCCACGTTGTCTGAGACCAGCCACCCAGACAGCTGATGAATCTGTGGGTTTGCACAACCAAAACATTTCTGCACAAACTGTCAGAAACCGTCTCAGGGAAGTTCATCTGCTTGCTCGTTGTCCTCTCCAAGGTCTTGACCTGACTACAGTTTAGCGTCATAACCGACTTCAGTGGGCAAATGCTCAACTTTGATTGCCACTGGCATGCTGGAGAAGTGTGCCCTTCACGGATGAATCCTGGTTTCAACCGTATGGGGCAGATGGCAGACCACGTGTATGGCGTCGTGTGGGCGAGTGGTTTTCTGATGTCAACGTTGTGAACAGAGTGCCCCATGGTGGCGGTGGGCCTATGGTATGGGCAGGCATAAGCTACGGACAATGAACACAATTGCATTCAATCGATGTCAATTTCAATGCACAGAGATACCGTGCTGAGATCCTGAGGCCCATTGTCGTACCATTCATCCGCCGCCATCACCTAATTTTTCAGCATAATAATGCATGTTGCAAGGATCTGTACACAATTTCTGGAAGCTGAACATGTCACAGTTCCATGGCCTGCATACTCACCAGACATGTCACCCATTGAGCATGTGTGGGATGCTCTGGATTGACATGTACGACAGCATGTTCCAGTTCCCGCCAAATTTCCCGCAACTTTGCACAGCCATTGAAGAGGAGTGGGACAACATTCCACAGGCCACAATCAACAGCCTGATCAACTATATGCGAAGGAGATGTGTCGCGCTGCATGAGGCAAATGGTGGTCACACCAGATACTGACCACGCCCTTACATTTTTTTAAGGTATATGTGCCCAACAGATGCATATCTGTATTCCCAGTCATGTGAAATCGATAGATTTATTTATTTATTTCAATTGACTGATTTCCTTAAATGAACTGCAACTCAGTAAAATCTTTGAAATTGTTGCATGTTGCGTTTATTTTTGTTCAGCGTATTTTAGTTTTTAGTATTATATTTGTTTTTGTTTTTTCTTCTGACTGGCAGCCCACAATGTATGACATATTAATCAAAATATTTTACCTGTAATCCCCCCCCACCCCCCAAACAAAAGAAATGTCCAAATAAAAATAAATAATGGTCACAAAAAGTCCAGGATCCAGTTTCAGATCAATGTGCAGAGGTACAAGGTATTTGAGGTAGACCTGTACACGAAGGCAAGGTAAAGTGACTAGGCATTAGGATAGATAATATTAAGAGTAAAATAAAGAACAGAATAGCAGCAGCATATGATGAGTGTAAAAGTGTGTATGTGCGTGTGTATGTGTGTGTCACGCCCTGGCTCTGGGGACTCTTTAATGTTGAGCCAGGGTGTGTAGTGTCTATGTTGTATTTTCTATGTTTCGTTCTAGTTCGTGTTTTCTATGTTGGCCAGGGTGGTTCCCAATCAGAGGCAGCTGATTCTCGTTGTCTCTGATTGGGAACCATACTTAGGCAGCCGGTTGGCACTAGTTTATTGTGGGATCTTGTTCTGTATAGGTTTGTGTTGGTGAACCTGTAGACTTCACGTATCATTTGTTGTTTTGTTATTTGTATTAAAGTACTCATTAAAAGATGTACGCATATCACGCTGCGCCTTGGTCCGCTTCTTATGACGATCGTGACAGTGTGTTTGTGTTGTGTCGGTATGCATGTGTGTATGTGTGCGTGTGTGTGTGTGTTATGTCGTTATGCGTGTTTGTGTTATGTGTATGTAGTGTCAGAATAGTGTGTGTGAGTGTAAATACAGTATAGTGTGTATACAGTATACAGTCTTGGGAGTGTGCATAGAGTCATTGTAAAATAGGGTTAGTGCACATAGTCCGGGTAACCATTTAATTAACTATTTAGCAGTCTTATGGCTATTTAGCAGTCTAATGGCTTGGTGGTAGAAGGATCCGAGGGCCCATGCCAAATCTTTTCAGCCTCCTGAGGGGGAAGAGGCACTGTCTTGCCCTTTTCACAACTGTGCGGGGGTGTGTGGACCATGTTAAGTCCTTAGTGATGTGAATGCCAAGGAACTTGAAGCTCTCAAACCTCTCCCCTACAGCCCTGTCGATGTGGATGGGAGCGTGCTCTCCACTCTTTCTCTTGTAGTCCACGATAAGCTCCTTGGTCTTACTGACGTTGAGGGAGAGGTTGTTGTCCTGGCACCACACTGCCAAGTCTCTGACCTCCTCCCTATATGCTGTCTCATCGCCGCCGGTGATCAGGCCTACCACCGTTGTGTCGTCAGCAAACTTGATGATGGTGTTGGAGTCGTGCGTGGCCACGCAGTCGTAGGTGAATTGTCCTTTTGCATGTTTAATGTCTCGTCGGGGGTCGTAGCAGGCTTTCTTGTATACGTCCATGTCCATGTCCCGTTCCTTGTAAGCGGTAGCTCTAGCCTTTAGCCCAGTGTAGATATTGCCTGTAATCTATGGTTTTACGTTGGGATACGTTCATACAGTCACAGTGGAGATGACGTCGTCTATGCAGTTATTGATGAAGCCTATGACTGATGTGATAAACTCCTTAATGCTATCGGATGAATCCTGGAACATATCCCAGTCTGTACTAGCAAAACAGTCTTGTAGCCTCGCGTCTGCTTCATCGGACCAGTTCCGTACTGAGCACGTCACTGGTACCTCCTGTTTGAGCTTTTGTTTGTAAACAGGAAGCAGGAGAATAGAGTCGTGGTTAGATTTGCCAAAGGCAGAACGAGGGAGGGCCTCATGTGTGTGTCTGTCTGTACGTGCATTAGTCTGTGTCAGTCTTGAATACAGTTTAGCCTAAGTGCAGCCTTTCATCATGATGGGTTAGTGATTTTCTCTATTGACAGAGCTGTCATCACCTCTAAAGACTCCAAGCTCCCCAAGACTCACACACTCTACTAAGGTTAACCCTCACATGTCCAAATGTGTGTGTGTGTGTGTGTGTGTGCCTGCGTGTGTGCGTGGCTGCGTGCATGAGTGGGTGGGAGTGAAAGAGTGCAGGTGGGCTGACTACAATTACTGACTAGAATTACCTATGTGGTTCGAGGTGTCTGTGAGGGTGCTGTAACACAGTAATTTGATTGTAGCATTCCGCCCTCTTTCTGTGTGTTTGTTTGTTTGTTTGTGTGTGTGTGTGTGTGTGTGTGTGTGTGCGTGCGTGCGTGTGCGTCTGTGTACACATTAGTGTGTGCGTGTGTCAGTCTTGAATACAGTTTAGCCTAATTGCAGCCTTTCATCATGATGGGTTAGTGATTGCCTCTAAAGACTCCAAGTTCCCCAACCCTCCATGACCAAACACGTGTACATGTGTGTGTTGTGTGAGTGTATGTGTGTGTGTGTGTGTGTGCGCGTGTGTGCGCGTGTGTGCGCGTGTGCGCGTGTGTGTGTGCGTGCGTGTGTGTGTGTGTGTGTGTGTACGAGTGTGAGTGTGCATGTGTGCATGAGTGGGAGTGAAAGAGTGCGGGCGGGCATGTCTGTTGGTCTTTGTATTTCAGGCAGAGTATGTGCATCAATGCAATGTCTGTGTGTGTGCGTGTGTGCATGTGTGTCCCTACGTATGTGCTATAGTGTGTGTGTCTGTGTGTAAGTGAGTGTGTGTGCACCCCAACCCAGGGTTCAGAGATGTGGCTGTCAGTCTGAGTAATACAGAGAGAGAGGCAGGCCGTGTGGTGCATGTGAAACAGGGGGAGGTGTGGTCTCAGTGAAGCCTCAGCACTATCTCATGTCAGACTACTGGGCTTTGAGAACCATGCAGCCCTGTGGGATTCAGACATACAGACACACACGTATGTATGCACAAAGAGAGATAGAGAGAGACGCATCACACACACACACGAAGATCGTCTATCGAGGATGATTGACAGCCATCGTCAATGGTGACGACATCGTGATGTGACAGATGATACCTAACCTATTTCAACTTGACTGGCACAGCGCAGTAAAGAGGAGTCAGGCAGCACACAGCAGGGCAGTGCATGGGTGACATTCTGAGTATAATACCTATATATCCTATTTGCTATAGCCTATTTCAATATAGCCTATTCCAATAGCGCATGATTTCTCCCGCCACACTATTTCATGGGGAGGCAGGTAGATTAGTGGTTAAGAGCATTATGCCAGTAACCGAAAGGTCGCTGGTTCTAATCCCCGAGCCGACTAGGTGAAAAATATGTCGATGTGCCCTTGAGCAAGGCACTCTGTAAGTCGCTCTGGATAAGAGTGTCTGCTAAATGATGTAAATGTATACTGAATCAATCTAACGGAGTTCTCGGAAAGTTGCAATATCAGAATTTTGTAGAATAACACATATGGAATCATGTAGTAACCAAAATAGTGTTAAACAAATCTAAATATATTTTATATTTGAGATTCTTCAAAGTAGGCACCCTTTGCCTTGATGACAGCTTTGCACACTCTTGGCATTCTCTCAACCAGCTTCACCTGGAATGCATTTCAATTGACAGCTGTGCCTTGTTAAAATTTAATTCGTGGAATTTCTCTCCTTCTTAATGTGTTTGAGCCAATCAGTTGTGTTGTGACAAGGTAGGGGTGGTATACATATGATAGCCCTATTTGGTAAAAGACCAAGTCCATATTATGGCAAGAACAGCTCAAATAAGCAAAGCGAAATGATAGTCCATCATTACCTTAAGACATGAAGGTCAGTCAATACAGAACATTTGAAGAACTTTGAAAGTTTCTTCAAGTGCAGTCGCAAAAAACATCAAGCGCTATGATGAAACTGGCTTTCATGAGGACCGCCACAGGAAAGGAAGACCCAGAGTTACCTCTGCTGCAGAGGATAAGTTCATTAGAGTTACCAGCCTCAGAAAATGCAGCCCAAATAAATGCTTCACAGTGTTCAAGTAACAGACACATCTCAACATCAACTGTTCAGAGGAGACTGTGTGAATCAGGCCTTCATGGTCGAATTGCTGCAAAGAACCACTACTAAAGGACACCAATAAGAAGAAGAGACTTGCTTGGGCTAAGAATGGACATGAGACCGGTGGACATCTGTCCTTTGGTCTGATGAGTCCAAATTTGAGATTTTTGGTTCCAATCGCCATGTCTTTGTGAGACGCAGAGTAGGTGAACGAATGATCTCTGCATGGTTGGTTCCCACCGTGAAGCATGGAGGAGGAGGTGTGATGGTGTGGGGGTGCTTTGCTGGTGACACTGTCGGTGATTTATTTAGAATTCAAGGCACACTTAACCAGCATGGCTACCACAGCATTCTGCAGCGATACGCCATGCCTTCTGGTCAGCGCTTAGTGGGACTATCATTTGTTTTTCAGCAGGACAATGACCTCCAGGCTGTGTAAGGGCTATTTGACCAAGAAGGAGAGTGATGGAGTGCTGCATCAGATGACCTGGCCTCTACAATCACCCGACCTCAACCCAATTGAGATGGTTTGGGATGAGTTGGACCACAGAGTGAAGGAAAAGCAGCCAACAAGTACTCAGCATATGTGGGAACTACTTCAAGACTGTTGGAAAAGCATTCCAGGTGAAGCTAGTTGAGAGAATGCCAAGAGTGTGCAAAGCTGTCATCAAGGCAAAGGGTGGCTACTTTGAAGAATCTAAAGTATAACATATATTTTGATTTGTTTAACACTTTTTTGCTTACAACATGATTCCATATGTGTTATTTCATAGTTTTGATTGATCTCGTCCCTACCGTAGCATTCAAGCTCGTGCATAATACATTTTTTGGGGGGGTTGGCCAATATGGGGTGATTCCATCGTATATCACACTGTTTTCTGAGTACAAAAACACGTTTGGACAAAGGTTGACATTGCCCAACCCTATCAGACACGCGTCATTAGAGGCGTCATGCCCATGGGGGGGGGGGGGGGATTCTGTGGTTGCCATGGCACCATGAAGTAGCCTCGGCAGGGAGCTCTGTAAATATTGTACTTATTTAATTGTTTGCTAAGTGTTTTTTAATGCGTTAATTTTGTAATTTTTTGGGGGGGGATAACTTGTTAATAGATTAACTCTAATATCTAGTGGTGACCTACGTAATTGCAGGACTGATTATGGCAAGTGAGTTTATATTTGGCTTGGCCAGCTTGTGAATATGATTTGAATGATGCCCCAGTTCCCCGGTGTGAGGGGATGCAGAGGCTCACTTTGTCGGGGGCTTTTCTGGACCACTGCTGAGATGTGGTGGTCTTACTGGTGCTTTTACAGTCGCTGAAGCATCACCCAGGTGGGTGCTACATTTCAGTATGTCATAGAATCAAGAATAATGATTATGGCTCTAGATTGCAGGACAAAGCTTTTTCAGGTGTTTGAAAAATTTGAAATTCTCCAACTTCCGGACGGGGGGCAGACACCCCCAACCATCCTCACGTATTTTGTGCCCACTCAGATTTTTGGGGCTCATGAAGTCCCTGCGCCTCATTTTTGTATTTGTGTGACCATTTGGGATACATAAAGAATTGGTAAGAGAGGGAATGTAGAGATAGTGAGCAGAATAAGGAAACACTAGTGTATGGCGTGGCGGCATGGAGTGGCCTTGCATTGTGGTAGAGAATAGGAGGGGAGAGAGAGAGAGAGAGAGAGAGAGAGAGAGAGAGAGAGAGAGAGAGAGAGAGAGAGAGAGAGAGAGAGAGAGAGAGAGAGAGAGAGAGAGAGAGAGAGAGAGAGAGAGAGAGAGAGAGAGAAACCAGTGAAGGAAGAGGCTGTGTTTTATTAATGTACTCTGCACATCCAATTTGTGTCGTGTTTAACCATTTTGAATGTCAAATTGTTTTTGGGCAACTCAGAGCGATGTTCTATCGATTCCCGTGGTCATTTCATGTTTTCATGTGTATCTGAGCACTTGTCATTCATGCTGGCAGAAATACAGCCGGTATGACGACGCTCTCACTACACTGGAAGTTAACAGGAATATGACATTTCGTTCGCGAGAATGTCTATCATACATGTCAGATTTCAAAACTGGCCGATGTCATAACGCATGAGGTTGTGTTCTTTCGAATGAGCCATTGATAATATTTTTGCGATATTCTTACCTCGAGAAATGTGTAATTTCAAAGAGGGTCTACCACATTTCTCCTTTTTTTTTTTTTGCTGTTGCGAATGTCAGATTCCACTCTGCTAGGCACATCAATCTGCAGGTTGAACATGGTGTGATTGTAGACTCCTAAATTGATAGTGCAGTTTGTTTAGCCACTTTTACAGCTAACTAGCTACTTCACATGCTGATATTGACTTTGGTATTGTTGTGTGTAGCTACGTTTGCTACCTAGCTACCATGCTAGCTAGCTAGCCAGCCCATAGAGAGAGCATTCCATTTGGTTTTGTAGCCGACTTGACCTGTAACAGATTTCTACAACGATTTTTACGTGTTGCTACCAACCTTATTATAACAACAAAATGAAACATTTTTCAGAAAAACTATTGTTAGTGTTACTGAAGACTGTATTGGTGGATTTCTCCTTTAAGAGGCTGTTTGAGCAGCCCAAGCCCAGGTAATGAGAGGCAGGATTAGACCTGCTGCAGGAGAATACCAGGTGTTGGGAAGTGTGTCTCTAACGCACATTCAGTACACACACACACACAGACAGACAGGTAAACACACATACACTCAGAAACGCTAATGAGAGAAAGCACTGTGTGTGTGTTTTCCTAGAACGACAATTCGTAGGAAATGACATCTGCTCAAATAATTTTACCAGTAGAAAATTAAAGTTGTTCAAACGACAGCTTGTGTGTGTGTGTGTGTGTGTGTGTGTGAGAGTGTGTGTGTGTGTGTGTGTGTGTGTGTGTGTGTGTGTGTGTGTGTGTGTGTGTGTGTGTGTGTGTGTGTGTGTGTGTGTGTGTGTGTGTGTGTGAGAGAGAGTGGGAGGGGGGGGCAGTCTCCAATACCCCACAGTGACCATGTACTGTAGCACTCATCAAGAACGTCATTGGCTAGGAGATTAATCATTCTGTACTCACCAGAGAGAGAGTGAAAGAGAGAGAGAGAGAGAGAGAGAGAGAGAGAGAGAGAGAGAGAGAGAGAGAGAGAGAGAGAGAGAGAGAGAGAGAGAACATAGTAGCAAGAGAGAGGGACAGAGACAGAGACAGAGACAGAGACAGAGACAGAGACAGAGACAGAGACAGAGACAGAGACAGAGACAGAGACAGAGACAGGGACAGAGACAGAGAGAGTCAGAGAGGAAGAGGAAGAACAAGAGATTGGAGAGAGTGAGAGAGAAAGAGAAAGAGAGAGAGAGAGAAATAGCAAGAGCGAGAGAGACAGATCACAGAGTAGAGGGATCATTAGAGAGCAGCTCTAACCCTGAGATTAGCCTGACTCAGGTCTGATTACACACCAGTATGTGAAAGAATATGTGGAGATGGACGGTAAAGAGGCCATCATTACACCCCATTATATTACTTCATTAAACTCCATTTCTAATCATGATAATGAGAATACACTTCATATTATAATAATGAATCCCATTTCAGCTCAGCAATATCTCTCTACCGCTGTTTGCAATGACAAAGCCACTGAATCGGCCCAGTACTGAGCAGCCTAAGAGAATGCCTGAGGCACAAGTGCAAATATACAGTGGGGAAAAAAAGTATTTAGTCAGCCACCAATTGTGCAAGTTCTCCCACTTAAAAAGATGAGAGAGGCCTGTAATTTTCATCATAGGTACACGTCAACTATGACAGACAAAATGAAAGAAAAAAATCCATAAAATCACATTGTAGGATTTTTAATGAATGTATTTGCAAATTATGGTGGAAAATAAGTATTTGGTCAATAACAAAAGTTTCTCAATACTTTGTTATATACCCTTTGTTGGCAATGACACAGGTCAAACGTTTTCTGTAAGTCTTCACAAGGTTTTCACACACTGTTGCTGGTATTTTGGCCCATTCCTCCATGCAGATCTCCTCTAGAGCAGTGATGTTTTGGGGCTGTCGCTGGGCAACACAGACTTTCAACTCCCTCCAAAGATTTTCTATGGGGTTGAGATCTGGAGACTGGCTAGGCCACTCGAGGACCTTGAAATGCTTCTTATGCCCGGGCGGTGTGTTTGGGATCATTGTCATGCTGAAAGACCCAGCCACGTTTCATCTTCAATGCCCTTGCTGATGGAAGGAGGTTTTCACTCAAAATCTCACGATACATGGCCCGATTCATTCTTTCCTTTACACGGATCAGTCGTCCTGGTCCCTTTGCAGAAAAACAGCCCCAAAGCCTGATGTTTCCACTCCCATGCTTCACAGTAGGTATGGTGTTCTTTGGATGCAACTCAGCATTCTTTGTCCTCCAAACACGACGAGTTGAGCTTTGACCAAAAAGTTATATTTTGGTTTCATCTGACCATATGACATTCTCCCAATCCTCTTCTGGATCATCCAAACATACACTAGCAAACTTCAGACGGGCCTGGACATGTACTGGCTTATGCAGGGGGACACGTCTGGCACTGCAGGATTTGAGTCCCTGGCGGCGTAGCGTGTTACTGACGGTAGGCTTTGTTACTTTGGTCCCAGCTCTCTGCAGGTCATTCACTAGGTCCCCCCGTGTGGTTCTGGGATTTTTGCTCACCGTTCTTGTGATCATTTTGACCCCACAGGGTGAGATCTTGCGTGGAGCCCCAGATCGAGGGAGATTATCAGTGGTCTTGTATGTCTTCCATTTCCTAATAATTGCTCCCACAGTTGATTTCTTCAAACCAAGCTGCTTGCAGATTCAGTCTTCCCTGCCTGGTGCAGGTCTACAATTTTGTTTCTGGTGTCCTTTGACAGCTCTTTGGTCTTGGCCATAGTGGAGTTTGGAGTGTGACTGTTTGAGGTTGTGGACAGGTGTCTTTTATACTGATAACAAGTTCAAACAGGTGCCATTAATACAGGTAACGAGTGGAGGACAGAGGAGCCTCTTAAAGAAGAAGTTACAGGTCTGTGAGAGCCAGAAATCTTGCTTGTTTGTAGGTGACCAAATACTTATTTTCCACCATAATTTGCAAATAAATTCATTAAAAATCCTACAATGTGATTTTCTGGATTTCTTTTTCTCAATTTGTCTGTCATAGTTGACATGTACCTATGATGAAAATTACAGGCCTCTCTCATCTTTTTAAGTGGGAGAACTTGCACAATTGGAGGCTGACTAAATACTTTTTTCCCCCACTGTATGGGTATTGAAGAGAGAAAGAAGAAACCTTGGAACTGGCCCCTTGAGATAGCTAGACCCTCTTTCCTACAGAAGATGTAGTCCATTGACATAGTGACTCAATAGAATATAAAGAAATATGGAGATTGCTTTCATGTTTCATGAGTCAATGAGAAACAATGTAGCTCTTCTGTGTAATCAAGGACGATTTATGCTCAACGCTGCGACGCATAAACCCATCCCCATTCCCCACCTGCATGCTACCAACCTCTGATTTGTAATGGATCATTCAGATTGTCTGCTGTACCTTTTCTGGCTCCAACGTCTACACACTCTTTTACAGAGAGAGAGAGAGTGAGAGAGAGAGATAGAAAGAGAGAGAGAAAGAGAGAGAGAGAGAGAAAGAGAGAGAGATGCATCACACACACACACACACACACACCAAAATGCATCACTTCACACAAAATATGCATACATTTAGATTATATTTTTATTTTAGTCACATGCACATATGTAGTTGCAGTGTACAGTGAAATACTTGAGCTGTGATCTCCAACAGTGCTGGTGTGAATGATACGACAATAATACAAATAAATAATCATATATACATATTTACAACTGTGACAATGATAAATATAAATGTCCATTGGGGTGTGGGCAGGGTAATTGTCCATTGAGGGGTGGGGGGAGAAAAATGTAATGTCCATAGAGGGAGCAGGGTAGATGTCTTCTGAGGGGGGGAATGTCCAAAGAGGGAGCAGCAGGTGGGGGACAGGAGAGGGACAAGGGGAGCAGAAGCTAACTATTGGTTGCTACTCAGCAGCCTGATGGTCTGGGGTGGAAGCTATTGGCTAGTCTGACAATTTTAGCCATGATGCTCCTGTACTGCCTTTGTCTGAGTGTGGTTTTACCATTTCAGCTCCTCCGAGATGTGTACGCCGAGGAACTTGAAGTTTATTAACATCTCCACTGCAGCCCTGTTGATGAGGATGGAGGCGTGCCCAGCTTGGTTTCTCCTGAAGTCCATAATCAGCTCCTTTGTTTTGTTGACGTTGAGGAAGAGGTTGTTTACATGGCACCACACCGTCAGAGTGCGTACCTCCTCGCTTTAGGCCGTCTCGTCGTGGTTGGAAATCAGGCCTACTACTGTCGTGTCGTCAGCGGACTTGATGATGGGGTTGGAACTGTGTGAGGCCACGCAGGCATGGTTATACAGGAAGTACAGGAGTGGACTGAGGATGGACCCTTGTGGGGCCCCTATGTTGAGGATCAGTGTAGAGGAGGTAATGTTTCCCACCTTCACCACCTGCGGGCGGCCCGTCAAGAAGACCAGGACCCAATTGCATAAGGGGGAGTTCAGTCCCAGAGCTGTGAGCTTTGTAGTGAGCTTAGAAGGCACTATGGTATTGAAGGCCAAGCTGTAGTCGATGAACAGCATCCTCACATATGCAGTCCTCTTTTCCAGATGGGTGAGGGCATTGTGCAGTGCAATGGCGATAACTTCGTCCGCGGATCTGTCGGTGCGGTAGGCGAATTGGAGAGGGTCGACTGTGACGGGGAGGGATAAGGTGATGTAGTCTTTGACTAGCCTCTCGAAGCACTTCATGATGATGGAAGTGAGTGCTATGGGTCGGTAGTCATTCAGTTCAGTTACTTTCCCTTTCTTGGACACAGGGATGATAGTGGACATCTTGAAGCAGGTGGGGATAACAGCCTGAGCTAGAGATACATTGAAAATGGCGGAAAACACAATAGCTAGCTGGTCTGCACATGCTCTGAGCAAGTGGATAGGGATGCCGTCTGGGCCGGCAGCCTTGCGAGGGTTAACACGTTTAAATGACTTACATATGTCCTCTGTGGAGACCGTAAGCACGTGGCTCTCGTTGTCCTCAGGGGCTCTCCTCGGCAGCTCAGAGTCGTTTTGCTCGTCCTGTAGGGCGGCTTTGTTATCTGTGACGTGACTGGCTTTCTTTTTGTAATCCGTGATCATTAGAAGCCCCTGCCACATATGCCTCGTACCCGACCCACTGAATTACTTCTCCACTTTGTCCCTCTACTTGTGTCTCGCCATCTTGATCAATCTGTGTAGGACGAATTTGTACTGTTTAACCATACAATTGTCCCCGGTCACCTTGCCGTGTTTATAAGCAGCATCTCTCTCCTTCAGCTTCTCGACAAGGCTGCCAGATTGTTCAGGGTCCAATGAAGCTCTTTGAGAACATTGCTTGTGCCGGCTTGGGGCGGGATGTACACAGCCATGGCAATAATCCCTGAGAACTCTCTCAGAAGTTAAAAAGGGTGACATTTGATGACCAACTATTCCAAGTCGGGAGTGCAGAAGCTTGCAAGTTCCTAAACGTTTCCCCCGTCGCACCACTTGTTATTGGTCAAAAAGCAGAGCACTCCGCCTTTGTTCTTGCCAGAGAGAGCCCTCTTCCTATCCGCTCGATGAACTCTAAAACCCGCTGGTTGTATATACAGTGAGGGAAAAAAGTATTTGATCCCCTGCAGATTTTACGTTTGCCCACTGACAAAGAAATGATCAGTCTATCATTTTAATGGTAGGTTTATTGGAACAGTGAGAGACAGAATAACAACAAAAAAATCCAGAAAAATGCATGTCAAAAATGTTATAAATTGATTAGCATTTTAATGAGGGAAATAAGTATTTGACCCCTCTGCTAAACATGACTTAGTACTTGGTGGCAAAACCCTTGTTGGCAATCACAGAGGTCAGACGTTTCTTGTAGTTGGCCACCAGGTTTGCACACATCTCAGGAGGGATTTTGTCCCACTCCTCTTTGCAGATCTTCTCCAAGTCATTAAGGTTTCGAGGCTGACGTTTGGCAACTCGAACCTTCAGCTCCCTCCACAGATTTTCTATGGGATTAAGGTCTGGAGACTGGCTAGGCCACTCCAGGACCTTAATGTGCTTCTTCTTGAGCCACTCCTTTGTTGACTTGGCCGTGTGTTTTGGGTCATTGTCATGCTGGAATACCCATCCACAACCCATTTTCAATGCCCTGGCTGAGGGAAGGAGGTTCTCACCCAAGATTTGATGGTACATGGCCCCGTCCATCGTCCCTTTGATGCGGTGAAGTTGTCCTGTCCCCTTAGCAGAAAAACACCCCCAAAGCATAATGTTTCCACCTCCATGTTTGATGGTGGGGATGGTGTTCTTGGGGTCATAGGCAGCATTCCTCCTCCTCCAAACATGGCGAGTTGAGTTGATGCCAAAGAGCTCCATTTTGGTCTCATCTGACCACAACACTTTCACCCAGTTCTCCTCTGAATCATTCAGATGTTCATTGGCAAACTTCAGACGGGCATGTATATGTGCTTTCTTGAGCAGGGGGACCTTGCGGGAGCTGCAGGATTTCAGTCCTTCACGGCGTAGTGTGTTACCAATTGTTTTCTTGGTGACTATGGTCCCCGCTGCCTTGAGATCATTGACAAGATCCTCCCATGTAGTTCTGGGCTGATTTCACACCGTTCTCATGATCATTGCAACTCTACGAGGTGAGATCTTGCATGGAGCCCCAGGCAGAGGGAGATTGGCAGTTATTTTGTGTTTCTTCCATTTGCGAATAATAGCACCAACTGTTGTCACCTTCTCACCAAGCTGCTTGGCGATGGTCTTGTAGCCCATTCCAGCCTTGTGTAGGTCTACAATCTTGTCCCTGACATCCTTGGAGAGCTCTTTGGTCTTGGCCATGTTGGAGAGTTTGGAATCTGATTGATTGATTGCTTCTGTGGACAGGTGTCTTTTATACAGGTAACAAACTGAGATTAGGAGCACTCACTTTAAGAGTGTGCTCCTAATCTCAGCTCGTTACCTGTATAAAAGACACCTGGGAGCCAGAAATCTTTCTGATTGAGAGGGGGTCAAATACTTATTTCCCTCATTAAAATGCAAATCAATTTATAACATTTTTGACATGCGTTTTTCTGGATTTTTTTGTTGTTATTCTGTCTCTCACTGTTCAAATATACCTACCATTAAAATTATAGACTGATCATTTCTTTGTCAGTGGGCAAACGTACAAAATCAGCAGGGGATCAAATACTTTTTTCCCTCACTGTAATCCATCAGGATGTCGGAGGAAAGCCAGGTCTCAGAAAAACAGAGTATGTTGCAGAATCTGATGTCCCTCTGGAAGGAGATCCTCGCTCTGAGTTTGTCAAGTTTGTTCACTAATGATTGAACATTGGTGAGTAGTATGCTCGGTAATGGAGGACGGGTTGCCCGGCGTCTCAACGTCACTAAGACCCCACCACGTCTGCCTCTCCATTGGCGTCTTTTTTTTATTAATTTTTTTATTTTACCTTTATTTAACTAAGCAAGTCAGTTAAGAACAAATTCTTATTTACAATGACGGCCTACACCGGCCAAACCCGGACGACGCTGGGCCAATTGTGCACCGCCCTATGGGACTCCCAATCACGGCCGGTTGTGATACAGCCTGGAATCGAACCAGGGAGTCTGTAGTGACGCCTCAAGTACTGAGATGCAGTGCCTTAGACCACTACTCTCCAGTAGAACTCATAGGCAACCCGCCACCTCACCGAAAAAGCTAGACCATTGTTCCGACATCTCCGGGAATTCCGGAAGGTCGGGTGAATGGTGAGTACCCAGCGATTCATATTGAAATAGTTTTACCCGGGTGTATGAAGTAATGCACGAAACAAACTGAGTAAGAAAAATGAAGAAAAACTCTAGAAAAGCTAGAAACATGAAGTGATTTGTAGGAGCTCGAGGCGAGGCGTCATCTGTTAGCGCCATTTTCTAATAGTTTAAGTGAAGTCATAAAAGTCACACTGCTCACAGGGGAGTTACTCAATCCATTAATTCAACATGAGCTCGCTCGCTACACACATGTCAACAGAGCTAAGTGTTGATCAAAACTAATCATACAAGGCTTCCTGAGTGGCGCAGCAGTCTAAGGCACTGCATCGCAGTGCTTGAGGCATCACTACAGACCTGGGTTTGATCCCAGGCTGTGTCGCAGCTGGCAGTGACTGGGAGACCCATGAGGCGGCGCACAATTGGAGGGTTTGGCCAGCCAGGGGGTCCTTGTCCCATCGTGCTTTAGCGACTCCTGTGGTGGGCTGGGCAAATGCACGCTGACACAGTCATCAGTTGTACGGTGTTTCTGCCGACACATTGGTGCAGCTGGCTTCTGGGTTAAGTGAGGATACAGGAGTTGCAGCGATGGGACAAGACTGTAACAACCAATTGGATATTGTTAAAAAAATTATAATAATCATACAACTCATGTTTGTGTGATAGTTTAGTGTACTGCATTAACATTATCATTCCCCTTGGAAGCCTCTGTTCATAATGACGCATACAAACGGTGATGTAGTGGTTAAAAAACATAGGTGGGCAAACTCTGATCGTTGGTCGCGGTGAAAAAAGAAACACTCCCTATACTTTCAATGCATTTTTCCTCAAAAGGTAGGTAAACTGCCGAGCACAACAAAAAGTGGGTAAACTGCGTTTACTTGCGTTAACCCTCCACTGCATACAAATAATGGGAGCTGAAGGAAACAGTTGTTGTGTGTTGAAGGTTCGGAGAGGATGACGAGGATAGAGGAGTTTGTTATCTTCAAGTTACCTTTGCTATGAAAAAAATATATCTGAAATGAATTGGACAAAATTAAGATAGAGACCAGGGAAAATGAAGGGAACAGTACCCTATGGTCCCTGTTCAAAAGTAGTGCACCACATAGGGAATATGGTGCTATTTGGGACACAGACAGAATGGGTGAGAGGGAATGTGGAGAGAGTGAGCAGAACAGAGATAAGAAGCTGATTGGTGGCGAGAATAAGGAAACAGCTGAGTATGGCGTGGCAGCATGGAGTGGCCTTGCAATGTGGTAGAGCATAGGAGAGAGAGAGAGAGAGAGAGAGAGAGAGAGAGAGAGAGAGAGAGAGAGAGAGAGAGAGAGAGAGAGAGAGAGAGAGAGAGAGAGAGAGAGAGACTAACCAGTGAAGGGAGAGGCTGTGTTTTACTTTGCTCTGCTGATGGGGACACATCCAATTTGCTGCTGTTTCTTAAGAGGCTGTTTCCATGTTTCATGAGTCAATGAGAAACAATGTAGCTCTTCTGTTTAATCAAGGACGATTTATGCTCAACGCTGCGACGCATAAACCCATCCCCATTCCCCACCTGCATGCTGCCAACCTCTGATTTGCAATGGATAATTCATATTGTCTGCTGTACCTTTTTTGGCTCCAATGCGTGTGACGTCTACACACTCTTTTACAGAGAGAGAGAGAGAGATGGGGGGGGGGATTTGAGAGGGGGGAGAGAGGGAGAGAGAGAGAGAGAGAGAGAGAGAGAGAGAGAGAGAGAGAGAGAGAGAGAGAGAGAGAGAGAGAGCTATCTCCTGTTCATTACCCTCATGTTTATTACTCTTATTACCACTGTACCGTACAGAGGAAGGCAGACAGCAGACTACAGCTCAGAAAAGAGAGGGAGAGAGGGTGGTAAGAAGAGCCAACCAGACAAACTACAAAGGGAGACAGAGAAAGACATATAGTCGGTGGAATGCAAAACAAGGAAAGAGAGCGGAATGAAAAAGAAGGAAAGAGAGAGATAGATGGTGGACAAAGAAAGAGACAGGGTGGTCAGAGATGGAGGGAGCGAGAAGGGACAGAGAGAGAGAGTGAGCGAGAGAGAGAGAGAGAGAGAGAGAGAGAGAGAGAGAGAGAGAGAGAGAGAGAGAGAGAGAGAGAGAGAGAGAGGTGAGACTGAAAAATCATGGCTGAGAGACAGAGAGTGGTGCACAGTGCTCCGAGGTTGAGTCAGCATAGCTGTCCTCGGGCTGCAGAGGGAGGACTATATGTGAGGGCTTGACCGTCTGTATCCTGGCCATACCGTCACTGCATTCCCAATGGGCAAAAAATGGTTGAATCAACGTTGTTTCCATATCATTTCAACCCAAAAATGTGATGACGTTGAATCAATGTGGAAAACTGATTGGATTTCCTAAGAATCATCAACGTCAGGGCAGTTCCTATTTTTTTCATCCAACTTTTAACCTAAATCCAATGACATGGTGACATTTGATGTTGATTTCACGTTGAATTCACATTAGTTGACAACTCAGCCAAATGTAAATCAAAACTAGACATTGAACTGACGTCTGTGTCCAGTAGGTTTACTCTGTACAGAGTTTTCAGGCCCAAGCCACGGGCCTACGATTAAATAAAAACAGAAAGAACAAGCGCTGCTGTGTGCTTAAGGGCATTCTCCTCTCCTTTCTCCATTCTCCATTCTCCTTTCTCATCCTCTCATCTCTCCTCTCCTCTCATCTCTCCCACCCCTCACTGTGTTACTGTACACTTCAGTCCACTCCACTCCCACTTCCAGTAAAAAAGCTAAATGTGATATAAAAAGAGTAAGGTTACGGCTCCCTCTCCCTCTCTCTCTCTTTACCTCTCTCTCAGGCCCTGAGGGATCAATGCAATTCACTTACCTTTGAACCGCTCTTTTGAAAACATCAAAAACAACACCAAACGTAAAAGCTCTTGCTTTTAGACAAGTGTTAGACGAGTGGGATCGATGTTTACAGTAGAGAAATCTATGATTAGACCTAGGTATTTTACTTAAGCCTCTGATTTAGCTGGACTATATCTACAGGTCCTAGTGGCGATATGGCTGGATTCAATATCATATCATAACTACAACCAGCAACCCCAAGGCCCAGGGTACAGTAGGAGTGGTAAAACTAAACAAATACTGGAAATTCAATTAATTTCCTTTTCCTTTTGGCTTTTCCGGTTTCAATTGTGAGTGTTTCTAGGGTGTTCGGTGCACAGAAGAATATGATTAAAGAAGGCAAAGCCTCTATCAGCGTCAAAACACAAAGCGACAAAAATGTATCTGTGCAATATGTAGCCCCATATGGCATCATCACATTAGCTTCCATCTTCCATCTGATGTTTTTCCCTTCCAGAGGGTTGATAATAAATGTTTAGAGATCCCGCGTCTGTGCTTAGTCTACAAAATGTGAACGAGCTCCGAGCACGCAGCAAAGAGAAGACGTTATGATGGAACACTATTTTCCCAGATTGTGATGACTTGCAGATACAGAATATCTGCACCAATATACTGGAAAGACATTCCTCTTTTTTTCCAGCACACAGATTCTAATCTCGAAGGAATGGTTCTGCGAACGCTTTATTAATGTTGTATCTGGAAGACGAGCCCGGCCAGGCTGGCCCGTGGCGGTCGATAGCAGTGCGGTAACGCGATTCAGCCACCCCCGTCTGTCCCCGTGCCGTCCTCCTGTACCCCTCCTGCGTGTTATTTGAGAACACATCCATTTTTATAAGACATAATACCCCAGCAGCTGGGAGCTGGCATCAGGAGGGACCCTTGGGGCGAGGAACCAACACAACCGGGTTCTACTGGCCATCCATAATTAAACTGTAGAACAATCTTTGGAGTTCACTGTAGGCCAATCATCCAATTGTCTGTGTTCACTAGAGGGCAACTGTTGTCGGTGTGGGTAACATGATTTAGGAGTGATACCAGGCAATGACACAGGTAGTAGTATTGGAAGAATTCAGACATGGACCCCATTACCGGTACTTGTCTGTGCCTGAGGGAAAGCAGGCCTGAGTTCAAGTGGGTCCCATGTGGGTCAGTTGGTAGAGCATGGCTCTTGCAACGCCAAGGTTGTGGGTTCGATTCCCACGGGGGACCAGTACGAGAAAATATATGCACTTACTACTGTAAGTCGCTCTGGATAGGAGCGTCATCTAAAATCAAAATGTAAAATGTGGTGTGTAGCTCTACTACAAAATCTGATGCTGTAGAGGTCCTTGGGTTCAACACATCGATCACAGGGACTACGATCTCTCTAGCACAGTCAAGTCAATTAACCTAGTGTCTCTCTTGGAGTGGGGCAGTGTGGGTGTACTCTTCTTCCTCCTAATCATGGCTGGCCTCTACAGGTTGAATCAGCATGGGACCCTCCAACTAGAAATATGTAAATGTCTTCCTCTAATCACAAAGTTGAGATTTATTATGCTGCCATTTTGTCTTTCTTTCTTTCCCCACCTCCTCTCTCTTTTTTCCTCTAGAAAACTTCAACAAGTGAGAACTCTTTCAGTTTAAAGATTGTTGTCTATCACGAAAAATGTGATATCATTCATTCTAATCTAAGGGGGTAAAGAAATACAATGTTTTTGTAAAATCACAAATTGCCTTTCCTTTATTTTGATATTGTCAGTTGGGTGAGAGTGAGAAGAGAACTAATAATAGACTTCAGTGGTCTGATTGATCCTTGAGGAGCCGAGGGACACCCATCTGATGGAAACAATGGTTGGTATGAGAGAGAGAGAGAGAGAGAGAGAGAGAGAGAGAGAGAAGAAAGAAAGAAAGAAAGAAAGAAAGAAAGAAAGAAAGAAAGAAAGAAAGAAAGAAAGAAAGAAAGAAAGAAAGAAAGAAAGAAAGAAAGAAAGAAAGAAAGAAAGAAAGAAAGAAAGAAAGAAAGAAAGAAAGAAAGAAAGAAAGAAGTCTGACAGACAGTGGATTTTGAAATTGCCTTGCACCATCTCTGCTTATTATATTTCACATCTCATTATGTGCCAGGCTTTTTGGAGATGGCTGTTGTTCAGCGAATGTGCCCAGAATAGTAATGATGCTTTTCCTCAGTCAGTCACTCATGTTCATTTGCAGGGCTTAGAAGAAAGAAACAGTGTATTGCTACAACATTCACACATGCATGGAAGCCAGGGTTGGCTAGGTTACTTTCTAAATGTAATCCGTTACCGTTACTAGTTCCTGTCCAATACTGTAATCAGTAACGTAATTTTTGGATTACCCATACCCAGTAACATAATCTGATTACTTTCAGTTACTTTTAGATTACTTTCCCATTAAGAGGCATTAGAAAAGAAGACAAACATTTATATTACCAATTGAACAACATCAATTGCAGGATAAATCAATGTTAGAGTTTACATAGCTGGCTACAAATAGATGTTGCATTTTCCTTTATGGGTTGGTTATGTAGGCTTCTTCTAACCTATTGCTTTCTACTACAGATAATTATACAATTAGGATATATCTTTACATTAAAAACCAAAGTCTGTCAGATTTCCAGTCATTCCAATTAATTGAATATCCCTTGATCTTCAAGAATAGGACTTGGAAATCTGGAAATATAGATTAGCCAAATTGTTTTACCAGAGCATAACACAAAAACGAAGGACTTCTAATCCTACTCTGTTGTTAATGATTTTGTTATCATGGAGGAATGATTGGACTCATTGCTTCAAGTTAAAAAAAGAAATACTGCTCTCATGGAATATGCTGTGTTTACTATAGTCCTATTGTTTACGTTTTGTTGGTGACACTTTGATATCTCGATGATTTGCAGCTGTTTGTCTATCAAAAGCATGTGAGTTTGAGCATTTGTCCATTAGGCCTATGGATGTTTTGGGCACGAATTAGATTGAGCAATAAAAGCCCCACTCATGGTCTTCTTAAATTAAACTTGTTTTTGACCGTATAGAACACAATACAACTCTTATTCCATAGGCTGGGATCCGCACTATGTAGCTGTTGCAAGAGCGCATTTTTCACTGGCTGTCCACTGGTCGCAAAAACAATGATTGATAAGCAGCTTAAACTTCTTAAATTCAACCATTATTGAGATAAAGTACACATATACATTTGTGAACAGCCATCCACAACCACCACAATCTGTAGCCTAAGGCGCAAATAGCTAAATGAGAGAGCAGCAGTGTGATTCACATCAATGCGCTATGTAGATAATAAGTAATATCTGTATCGCCTGTAGGCTACACCACTGCTGTCGTCCTCCAAGTGTTTATTCAAGTTGGATAATCTTTGGATGCTGACAGTCGTTGCACCATTGGAAGACATAGCTTGGACTGTAGCCTACAAAAGCCTATTCCTGCTATTTTCCCGCAATCCATCAAATGCATTTTGTGTGTCATCATAGTGGTCTCTGACTTGTGATCAGACTCGCTCAGGCAGAACAAACTTAAATGTGTGCCTTTTTTCAATGTTGATTTGAATGTGTCAAATATTTTTTTTATCTCAAATCTTTTCTGAATGTTTAAGTAATCCTAGAAGTAATCATCTAGTTTTTCAAAAGGATCTGCAATTTGATTACAATATTTTTGCTGGTAACGTAATGGATTACAGTTACAGTTTTTTTTGTAACCCTAATAAAAGCAGGCGGAGTCACAAGGCCTCATGTCTCAGTATAAGCTTAAATAACATGGCTGTATTGCCTACATTTAATTTATATGTTTATTCACGTGTCTCATCATTCCTTTCCTTTCCCTGAACATGCTGTTCTGTATCTTAACATCGTATCAGTAGTGTGGGTGTGTGATAAACATCAGATCCATCTCTCTACATATGGTGGCTTCTGCCTGTCTGAACCACGGGTCAACTAAATAAGCTGGAGGTGAGTGATTGACAGGTGCAACTGAGTGACAGGTGTACAAAAGAGGAGCGGAGCGTCAAGGTGAAGAGAGGTGGGCGTTTCCATGGTAACGGGGTCAGTTATTAACTTTAATGTTACGGGGAGAGAGTCCAGCGGCTTTCGTTCATTCACTGTTATAAGTAGAACACCATGGGGGCATTTTTACTTTCCTCTGCCAAGCGTTCTGGTTTAGGAGAAAAGTCACTGACCATATGAACTTGTTGCATTGTCAAATTCTCCTTTCACGCCTCGTTACTCTCTAATTTGACGAAGACTCACTGAATCGTCTCCGCAGTCTTAAGTTACTATGGTTCAAAGAACTGTTCTGGATGTGGTTGTCAGTGAAGCTTAGTTGCCCAAAGTAAACCTTCACAGAAACCTTGTGTGATTACTGTAATAACCTGACATCCTCTCAGTGACAAATAGCCCTGTATTGCCCACTTTACTGGTGCTTTACTGTCACACAAACAGACAGCGAAACTGACCCCAATTCTAACCATACGTCTACTCTGAAATGTACTGCAGCAGTAATTACCAAATCACTGTATGGAGCTGCAGTCTTCCATCGTTGAGATACCGGCAGAAAGGTGCGCAGCCACAGGTAGGCCTTGGACACAGTACTGCAGCAGTAATAGACCTGGGCTGGAGCACTGCAGTTTCACTGTGTAGTTTAGCACTCACATTATACCAGGAGAAAATAGCAGCCCAGATGTTCCCGTTACACTTTCAACCGTTGGCTCAGCACTTTCTCATTGAGTAATGAATGACCAACAATCAACCCACTGCATAGAGAAGCAAATGCAAGCTGGCTCCCACCACAACCCCCTTCTGCTCAAGTAGGACATTATGGAGAGCCATAACAATAGTGAAGGGTGGGTAGCCATTTGGAAAAGTGCTTACAGTCTAAAGCCCTGAGTCATAATCCACAGTCCTGTAGCTTCTCCCCCGCAGAGTGGACGATTGTCTGAGAGAGAGTCTCCCCGAGCCTGTGTGGAGTTTCCTTTCTCTCTCTCTTGGACACTGTATTATGTTAGTCTCTGCAGTAGCGTTCATTAATCACCACTATAGCGTTTTACTGCCAGGGAAGGAGGGAGGAAAGGAGGGAGGAAGAGGGGAGGGTCTGTCCCCGTCCCAAAATATGTCGGGATTTATCATAGGCGAGTGAGGAGGCTATTCTATTAGAGCAAGGATACATGTTAAAGCATTAAGCCCTCATAATGCTTAAAAATATTAAGGATTTATTTTCCCGCCTGCCCAAACAGCTCCCTAAGGTAGGCACTTAGATAATGCCAGTGAAGGAAGTGCAAAACCAATGATTCAGGTCTGCTGCCATGTAGATTACTGTAGCTCAACTGGATTTGCTGTGGCACTCCCCTCATCAGTTTAATAAAGACCTCCCTGCTCCTTCCATGTGACCTATCACCATCTTTAGGGACAAGGGCAGTGGATCATCTTCAAGAGACCAGAGTAAAATTGTAATTAATACGATTGTATAGACAGGGGGAACCTGATGCTAGATCAGCACTCGTACTCTGAGACGCTTTATGAATGTGGACCCAGTTCAGATCAGTAAATAACTAAAGGACCATAACATAGAGATATATTTACTGTCTAATACACCAGATTGACAATGTCCTTTCTAGTGTTCTTATTCTAGTACTACGGATTATATAACATGTTAAAGGCTGAATTGCGGAAACCATGCATACTGGGTCAAGGTTGTAGTGGGTGGTTGTTGTTGTTGTTAGTGATGGCGCTATCTTTACTTGTTGAGAATCAAATAATACTGTTTGCCTCCCGCTCCCTCTGTTCACTACATTGGTGTCAGAAGTGGGATGGCGGCCATTGGAATGCACAGCTCGGGGATGTGTGAAGAGGCTGAGGTTAGTCGAAGCACGGGGGGTGCCTTTCCGTTCGGAGGGGGCAGTGTAGTGATCCTCGCTATATCAGCCACGTTACAATTCCCAACAAGTGATGCGTAGGATGTTTGCCTTTCACACCAGGGACCCGGGTTTGCTTCCTGCTCCCTCCGTTCGCTACAATACTAATTCACCCCTCAAAAAGATCATCAATAATGAGAAGGAAGCTTGAATTAGTGCAGCCAGAACAATCCTAATTACCTGAATGGAGAAAAGAGGCTACACTTGACTACCTCCTCTCAACTGTGAGAAACAAGATGGATACTGTTTTCTTAGTTAAGGTTCTTAGTTAAGAGGCAATCCAATGTACTTTGCTTTCATTATAATGAGAAAAATGAATTAAATGTTTGTGTTTTGGGCCAGATGCTGTGTCTCTACAGGATAGGGAGCATAATCAAAGACTGAACTGATTACAGTGTGAAGAGTATTAGTGCTAGCTAGCTGCAGGGCTCAAAGTGGTTGTGTTTTGTAGCCTGGCGCAGGAGGAGGAGAAGCAACAGATTGTATTTGAATACACCATGTGACGTTAGCCACTCAGGCAATACAAGAGAATATTGGTTTGAATTATGAGGAAGGTGTATTCTGGGATCGAGAAAAAAGTGTAACAGATCAGATTTATTTTCATTAAGAGCATTCTGCAACTGGTGTGCTATAGCATTCCTATTGAGGGCTTTTGTATTGATTCGAATCAATTTGTATGATCAATTGCGTGACCAACCTTTTCTAATTGTACATAATGTTATCTGGACTTTAGTATATCAGTATTATCTGCCTGCGTTGGGATGAGCAGAGAGAGAGAGTGGTAGAAAACGCTGCTTTTCTTAATTTAAATTAATTTGCGTAGCCGGTTGTAACACATTGGGGCGTAATTAAATGATATGGCCGGGGCATCTTCGAGCCTAGGCGTATTAGATGTGGTGCCTAATGCGAGCAGGCAAATCCAATCGCTACTATTGATCAGCCACTTGATGTTCTATGCAGTGGCTCCATGCACCTGACCTCCATTTCATTCTCAAGTCATTACAGTCGCCGGGCAGAATTTAGTGTGGCTGCCGGCTATCCAATGATACATACAGAAAGAGGGGAAGGAGGGGGAGTCGTTGGTCACCCCCTTCTCCCTCACAGGTTCAGATCAATGAGGCTGGCTAATGGCTACATGCTAAATATACCTTTCCACTCCAGGCAGAACAGGAGCATCAGTTAGCGCTGCATCAGTTTTATTCTGCCCCGTCCCATAGGGTTTGAGCCGATGAAATGTGGCAGACATTTTGGAGCCAGAGTAGTTACTTATCAATAAGGAACAGATTGGATGAGGGTGGGGATGGGGGTGTGTGCAGAAGGGAAAAGACACAGAGAGAGACAACAATATTGATTACAGTTCCCATTTAAAGAGTTGAGAGTTTGAGACTTTTGGCCCTGGTCTGACAATGTTAAACAATATGATGAGTGGGAAATCGATGAGGTTGGATTGGGGTGGGGGGTGATAGGCCCATTAACCATCCAGGTGTAGGGTTGCCCTGGGAGGACAGTTGCCCAGACCAGACAGTGAACATGCATAATCAATAGGATCAGAGCAAAATATCAATCTGTCTGTGGATATAGACAGAAGAACCTTACACAAGAGAACACTTTCCACAATAAAGCTGTCTGTTTTCCATTGCTGGTGGTCGTGGTACAGACTAGGCAAGTAGCCACAGGACTACAGATGTCCACATGGGGGAAAACTGCATCACTTGGTCTACTAGTCCATTTAAAGAACTAAAGCCCTTACACCTGAGGAGATAGAGGGAAAACAGTGATGCAATCTTCACTTGTCTATTTGAGGACAAGAACCTTCCCTCAGAAACAATCGGAGACCACTAGATGAACAGAGAGCAATACTTCAACACCGTCCTCTCCTGTTGTTCCAAAGCTTCAACACTGTCCTCTCCTGTTGTTCCAAAGCTTCAACTCTGTCCTCTCCTGTTGTTCCAAAGCTTCAACTCTGTCCTCTCCTGTTGTTCCAAACTTCAACTCTGTTCTCTCCTGTTGTTCCAAAGCTTCAACTCTGTCCTCTCCTGTTGTTCCAAAGCTTCAACTCTGTCCTCTCCTGTTGTTACAAAGCTTCAACTCTGTCCTCTCCTGTTGTTCCAAAGCTTCAACTCTGTTCTCTCCTGTTGTTCCAAAGCTTCAACACTGTCCTCTCCTGTTGTTCCAAAGCTTCAACTCTGTTCTCTCCTGTTGTTCCAAAGCTTCAACACTGTCCTCTCCTGTTGTTCCAAAGCTTCAACTCTGTCCTCTCCTGTTGTTCCAAATCTTCAACACTGTCCTCTCCTGTTGTTCCAAAGCTTCAACTCTGTCCTCTCCTGTTGTTCCAAAGTTTCAACTCTGTCCTCTCCTGTTGTTACAAAGCTTCAACTCTGTCCTCTCCTGTTGTTCCAAAGCTTCAACTCTGTCCTCTCCTGTTGTTCCAAAGCTTCAACTCTGTCCTCTCCTGTTGTTCCAAAGCTTCAACACTGTCCTCTCCTGTTGTTCCAAAGCTTCAACTCTGTCCTCTCCTGTTGTTCCAAATCTTCAACTCTGTCCTCTCCTGTTGTTCCAAAGCTTCAACACTGTCCTCTCCTGTTGTTCCAAAGCTTCAACTCTGTCCTCTCCTGTTGTTCCAAAGCTTCAACACTGTCCTCTCCTGTTGTTACAAAGCTTCAACTCTGTCCTCTCCTGTTGTTCCAAAGCTTCAACTCTGTCCTCTCCTGTTGTTCCAAAGCTTCAACTCTGTCCTCTCCTGTTGTTCCAAAGCTTCAACACTGTCCTCTCCTGTTGTTCCAAAGCTTCAACTCTGTCCTCTCATGTTGTTACAAAGCTTCAACACTGTCCTCTCATGTTGTTCCAATGCCTCAACACTGTCCTCTCCTGTTGTTCCAATGCTTCAACAATGTCCTCTCCTGTTGTTCCAAAACTTCAACACTGTCCTCTCCTGTTGCTTCAGTGTTCAACACTTTCCTCTACTGTTGCTACAGTATTGAACACTGTCCTCTCCTGTTGCTACGGTGTTGAACACTGTCCTCTCCTGTTGCAACAGTGTTGAACACTGTCCTCTCATGTTGCTACAGTGTTGAACACTGTCCTCTCCCGTTGCTACAGTGTTGCTCTTTCTAAGAGGAGAAATAGGGAGGGAAACAACATTGCTAGAGGTCAAGACAAACAGGAGACCAGGAGCGAGATGAGAGGAAGGAGGAGGTGTAGGAGGAGAGGGGGAATGAGCAAACAGAAAAGGAGAGGAGGATAGCCAAACAAAGAAGACAGGCAGGACCATGGTGAGAGGGTGGCCAACCCAGTAAGAAGAGGAGGAAAGGGAGAGAAGGGAGAGAAGGGAGGAAAGGGAGAGAAGGGAGGAAAGGGAGAGAAGGGAGAGAAGGGAGGAAAGGGAGAGAAGGGAGAGAAGGGAGGAAAGGGAGAGAAGGGAGAGAAGGGAGAGAAGGAAGAGAAGGGAGGAAAGGGGGAGAAGGGAGGAAATGGGGAGAAGGGAGGGGTTACCAGAGGTGTTACAGAGACTTCAGCTTGGTGGTCTCAGACAAGAAGACGTAGACTGGCCATAACTAGGTCCTTGATATAAATTAAACACCAAAAATATTTTTTACGTGACAATTTAGGCTGCTCACATGAGCACCACAAGGCCTAACTTCACTCATGCTCTGCCGAGGTTTTCCAGCACACAGCTTTTATCTAGTACAGTAGCTATGTTGGTCTACTGTACTTCAAACAACATCTAGGCAGGTTGCTTAGGATTCAAACCCTCAAACTTCAAACCAACTATTGAGAGTAATTAAGACAGCGAGAGACAGAGAGAGAGAGGGAGGGGGGAGGGAGGGAGGGAGATAGAGAGAGAGAGAGAGAGAGAGAGGGGGGGGAGGGAGGGAGGGAGAGAGAGAGAGAGAGAGAGAGAGAGAGAGAGAGAGAGAGAGAGAGAGAGAGAGGGGGGGGGGGGGGGGAGAAGGGGGAAGAAAGAGTAAAAGGGAGTGAGCTAGAGAATATGTGAAAATTCGGAGATAATCCAATGTGAATAGACTTTTTTTGTGTATGGGTGTATGGATGTGCTTGCATGGATGCGTGTGTGTGTGAATGCAGAATGGATGTGTGTGTACGTGCATGTGTGTGAATGCATGTGCTTTCCACTTCTTTCTCTGTACAGGCAGAACAGAACAGAACTGTATATTACGAGCGCTCATTGGACGCAGTCCCCATAATTCGTCACAGAAATCACCCTTCATGCAAGATTAATGTCCCTCTAAAAGCTTCCACTATGAAAGGTTATGAATGGGCTTTAATATAGCTTTGCCTAGAGGATAAGAATCTCATTCTAGTTAGTATACATACTCATTTCTCTTTTTCATTTTCTCTCTCTCTCTCTCTCTCTCTCTCTCTCTCTCTCTCTCTCTCTCTCTCTCTCTCTCTCTCTCTCTCTCTCTCTCCGCTCCCTTTTCTTGCTCTCTATTTCTATCACTTTCTCTCTCTCGTTCTATCTCTTTTCTTTGTCTCTATCTCCTCGCCCTCCTTCACGGCATGCATCATAAGCATGGTATGCATTCACATAATGGAAGGCG
The DNA here is from genome assembly GCF_964263955.1 of Coregonus lavaretus. Classification (NCBI taxonomy): domain Eukaryota; kingdom Metazoa; phylum Chordata; class Actinopteri; order Salmoniformes; family Salmonidae; genus Coregonus; species Coregonus lavaretus. The sequence continues at coordinate 23,624,293 of NC_140016.1, read as the reverse complement.
ATAACACATCAGAATTATACTGTGGAATGTGCTTTCATTTGTCTAACGCTCACAGAGCGTGCACTCTGAAATGGGACTTGGGTGGAAATAAAAGGGATTCTTCACATGAAAAAAATATCATTATGTAAATTAATGCGTAGCATTTCGGACACACTCGATTTATAATTGCATGTCCATGTCCTCTCAGCTGCTAGTGCTTCAAATATGACAAAAAGGGGAACATTTTGTCTACAGTCCCAGTAGAGTGATTCTACTGTCTCTAAACTGTCAGAGTATTGCTGTATGAGTGATTCTACTGTCTTTAGTCTATCAAAGTATGGCTGTGGGGGTGAATCTACTGACTCTAGTCTATCAGAGTATGGCTGTGTGAGTGATTCTACAGTCGCTATCTATCAGAGTATGGGTGTGGGGGTGATTCCACTGTCTCTAGTCTATTACAGCAATGATGTGTGGGTGATTCTACTCTCTCTACTGTATCACAGTATGGCTGTGGGAGTGATTCTATTGTCTTTAATCTATCACAGTATGGCTGTGGGAGTGATTATACTGTCTCTAGTCTAACAGAGTATGGCTGTGTGAGTGATTCTACTATCTCTATATCAGAGTATGGATGTGGGAGTGAATCTACTGTCTCTATATCAGAGTATGGCTGTGGGTGTGATTATATTGTCTTTAGTCTATCATATTATGGATGTGGAGTTGATTACACTGTCTCTATATCATAGTATGGCTGTGGGAGTGATTCTACTGTCTCTATATCAGAGTATGACTGTGGGAGTGATTCCAATATCTCTAGTCTATCACAGTATGGCTGTGGGTGTGATTGTATTGTCTCTAGTCTATCAAAGTATGGCTGTGGGGTGAATCAACTGTCTCTAGTCTATCAAAGTATGGCTGTGGGGTGAATCTACTGTCGCTAGTCTATCAGAGTATTGCTGTGGGAGTATTCTACTGTCTCTAGTCTATCATAGTATGGCTGTGGGAGTTATTCTACTGTCTCTAAACTGCCAGAGTATGGTTGTTGGAGGGATTCTACTGTCTCTAGTCTATCAGAGTTTGGCTGTGGGGGTGATTATATTGTCTCTAGTCTATCATAGCATGGCTGTGAGTGTGATTACACTTTCTCTATATCAGAGTATGGCTGTGGGAGTGAATATACCGTCTCTATATCAGAGTACGGCTGTGGGAGTGATTATACTGTCTCTAGTCTAACATAGTATGGCTGTGTGAGTGATTCTACTGTCTCTATATCAGAGTATGTCTGTGGGAGTGAATCTACTGTCTCTATATCATAGTATGGCTGTGGGGGTGATTCTATTGTCTTTAGTCTATCATATTATGGATGTGGAGGTGATTACACTGTCTCTATATCATGGTATGGCTGTGGGAGTGATTCTACTGTCTCTATATCAGAGTATGACTGTGGGAGTGATTCCAATATCTCTATTTCAGAGTATTGCTGTGGAGGTGATTCTACTGTCTCTAGTCTATCAGAGTATGGATTTGGAAGTGATTCTACTGTCTCTAGTCTATCAGAATATTGCTGTGGGAGTTATTATACTGTCTCTAGTCTATCACAGTCTGGCTTTGGGGTGAATCTACTGTCTCTAGTCTATCAAAGTATGGCTGTGGGGTGAATCTACTGTCTCTAGTCTATCAGAGTATTGCTGTGGGAGTGATTCTACTGTCTCTAGTCTATCATAGTATGGCTGTGGGAGTTATTCTACTGTCTCTAAACTGCCAGAGTATGGTTGTTGGAGGGATTCTACTGTCTCTAGTCTATCAGAGTTTGGCTGTGGGCGTGATTATATTGTCTCTAGTCTATCATAGCATGGCTGTGAGGGTGATTACACTTTCTCTATATCAGAGTATGGCTGTGGGAGTGAATATACTGTCTCTATATCAGAGTACGGCTGTGGGAGTGATTATACTGTCTCTAGTCTAACATTGTATGGCTGTGTGAGTGATTCTACTGTATCTATATCAGAGTATGGCTGTGGGAGTGAATCTACTGTCTCTATATCAGAGTATGGCTGTGGGTGTGATTATATTGTCTTTAGTCTATCATATTATGGATGTGGAGTTGATTACACTGTCTCTATATCATAGTATGGCTGTGGGAGTGATTCTACTGTCTCTATATCAGAGTATGACTGTGGGAGTGATTCCAATATCTCTAGTCTATCACAGTATGGCTGTGGGTGTGATTGTATTGTCTCTAGTCTATCAAAGTATGGCTGTGGGGTGAATCAACTGTCTCTAGTCTATCAAAGTATGGCTGTGGGGTGAATCTACTGTCGCTAGTCTATCAGAGTATTGCTGTGGGAGTGATTCTACTGTCTCTAGTCTATCATAGTATGGCTGTGGGAGTTATTCTACTGTCTCTAAACTGCCAGAGTATGGTTGTTGGAGGGATTCTACTGTCTCTAGTCTATCAGAGTTTGGCTGTGGGGGTGATTATATTGTCTCTAGTCTATCATAGCATGGCTGTGAGTGTGATTACACTTTCTCTATATCAGAGTATGGCTGTGGGAGTGAATATACCGTCTCTATATCAGAGTACGGCTGTGGGAGTGATTATACTGTCTCTAGTCTAACATAGTATGGCTGTGGGGGTGATTCTATTGTCTTTAGTCTATCATATTATGGATGTGGAGGTGATTACACTGTCTCTATATCATGGTATGGCTGTGGGAGTGATTCTACTGTCTCTATATCAGAGTATGACTGTGGGAGTGATTCCAATATCTCTATTTCAGAGTATTGCTGTGGAGGTGATTCTACTGTCTCTAGTCTATCAGAGTATGGATTTGGAAGTGATTCTACTGTCTCTAGTCTATCAGAATATTGCTGTGGGAGTTATTATACTGTCTCTAGTCTATCACAGTCTGGCTTTGGGGTGAATCTACTGTCTCTAGTCTATCAAAGTATGGCTGTGGGGTGAATCTACTGTCTCTAGTCTATCAAAGTATGGCTGTGGGGTGAATCTACTGTCTCTAGTCTATCAGAGTATTGCTGTGGGAGTGATTCTACTGTCTCTAGTCTATCATAGTATGGCTGTGGGAGTTATTCTACTGTCTCTAAACTGCCAGAGTATGGTTGTTGGAGGGATTCTACTGTCTCTAGTCTATCAGAGTTTGGCTGTGGGCGTGATTATATTGTCTCTAGTCTATCATAGCATGGCTGTGAGGGTGATTACACTTTCTCTATATCAGAGTATGGCTGTGGGAGTGAATATACTGTCTCTATATCAGAGTACGGCTGTGGGAGTGATTATACTGTCTCTAGTCTAACATTGTATGGCTGTGTGAGTGATTCTACTGTATCTATATCAGAGTATGGCTGTGGGAGTGAATCTACTGTCTCTATATCAGAGTATGGCTGTGGGTGTGATTATATTGTCTTTAGTCTATCATATTATGGATGTGGAGTTGATTACACTGTCTCTATATCATAGTATGGCTGTGGGAGTGATTCTACTGTCTCTATATCAGAGTATGACTGTGGGAGTGATTCCAATATCTCTAGTCTATCACAGTATGGCTGTGGGTGTGATTGTATTGTCTCTAGTCTATCAAAGTATGGCTGTGGGGTGAATCAACTGTCTCTAGTCTATCAAAGTATGGCTGTGGGGTGAATCTACTGTCGCTAGTCTATCAGAGTATTGCTGTGGGAGTGATTCTACTGTCTCTAGTCTATCATAGTATGGCTGTGGGAGTTATTCTACTGTCTCTAAACTGCCAGAGTATGGTTGTTGGAGGGATTCTACTGTCTCTAGTCTATCAGAGTTTGGCTGTGGGGGTGATTATATTGTCTCTAGTCTATCATAGCATGGCTGTGAGTGTGATTACACTTTCTCTATATCAGAGTATGGCTGTGGGAGTGAATATACCGTCTCTATATCAGAGTACGGCTGTGGGAGTGATTATACTGTCTCTAGTCTAACATAGTATGGCTGTGGTGGTGATTCTATTGTCTTTAGTCTATCATATTATGGATGTGGAGGTGATTACACTGTCTCTATATCATGGTATGGCTGTGGGAGTGATTCTACTGTCTCTATATCAGAGTATGACTGTGGGAGTGATTCCAATATCTCTATTTCAGAGTATTGCTGTGGAGGTGATTCTACTGTCTCTAGTCTATCAGAGTATGGATTTGGAAGTGATTCTACTGTCTCTAGTCTATCAGAATATTGCTGTGGGAGTTATTATACTGTCTCTAGTCTATCACAGTCTGGCTTTGGGGTGAATCTACTGTCTCTAGTCTATCAAAGTATGGCTGTGGGGTGAATCTACTGTCTCTAGTCTATCAAAGTATGGCTGTGGGGTGAATCTACTGTCTCTAGTCTATCAGAGTATTGCTGTGGGAGTGATTCTACTGTCTCTAGTCTATCATAGTATGGCTGTGGGAGTTATTCTACTGTCTCTAAACTGCCAGAGTATGGTTGTTGGAGGGATTCTACTGTCTCTAGTCTATCAGAGTTTGGCTGTGGGCGTGATTATATTGTCTCTAGTCTATCATAGCATGGCTGTGAGGGTGATTACACTTTCTCTATATCAGAGTATGGCTGTGGGAGTGAATATACTGTCTCTATATCAGAGTACGGCTGTGGGAGTGATTATACTGTCTCTAGTCTAACATTGTATGGCTGTGTGAGTGATTCTACTGTATCTATATCAGAGTATGGCTGTGGGAGTGAATCTACTGTCTCTATATCAGAGTATGGCTGTGGGGGTGATTCTACTGTCTCTGGTCTATCGGTTTATGGCTGTGGTGGTGATTCTATTGTCTCTAGTCTATCATATTATGGATGTGGGGGTGATTACACTGTCTCTATATCATAGTATGGCTGTGGGAGTGATTCTACTGTCTCTATATCAGAGTACGGCTGTGGGGGTGATTCTAATGTCTCTATATCAGAGTATGGCTTTGGGGGTGAATCTACTGTCTCTAGTCTATCAGAGTATGGCTGTGGGGTAAATCTACTGTCTCTAGTCTATCAGAGTATTGCTGTGTGAGTTATTCTACTGTCTGTAGTCTATCAGAGTATGGCTGTGTGAGTGATTCTACTGTCTCTAGTCTATCAAAGTATGGCTGTGGGGGTGAATCTACTGTCTCTAGTCTATCAGAGTATTGCTGTGGGAGTGATTATACTGTCTCTAGTCTATCACAGTATGGCTGTGGGAGTGATTCTACTCTCTCTAGTCTATCATAGTATGGCTGTGGGGTGATTCTACTGTCTCTATATAAGAGTATGGCTGTGGGAGTGATTCTAAAGTCTACATATCAGAGTATGGCTGTGGGAGTGATTCTATTGTCTTTAGCCTATCAGAGTATGGTTGTCGGAGTGATTCTACTGTCTCTAGTCTATCAGAGTATTTGCTGTGGGGGTGATTCTACTGTCTTTAGTTTATTAGAGTATGGCTGTGGGGGTGAGTCTACGCTCTCTAGTCTATCACAGTATGGCTGTGGGGGTGATTCTACTGTCTCTATATCAGAGTATGACTCTGGGAGTGATTCCAAAATCTCTATTTAAGAGTATGGCTGTGGAAGTGATTCTACTGTCTCTAGTCTATCAAAGTATGGCTGTGGGGTGTATCTACTTTCTCTAGTGTATCAGAGTATGGTTGTGGGAGGGATTCTACTGTCTGTAGTCTATCAGAGTATGGCTGTGTGAGTGATTCTACTGTCTCTAGTCTATCAAAGTATGGCTGTGGGGTGAATCTACTGTCTCTAGTCTATCAAAGTATGGCTGTGGGGTGAATCTACTGTCTCTAGTCTATCAGAGTATGGCTGTGGGAGTGAATATACTGTCTCTATATCAGAGTACGGCTGTGGGAGTGATTATACTGTCTCTAGTCTAACATTGTATGGCTGTGTGAGTGATTCTACTGTATCTATATCAGAGTATGGCTGTGGGAGTGAATCTACTGTCTCTATATCAGAGTATGGCTGTGGGTGTGATTATATTGTCTTTAGTCTATCATATTATGGATGTGGAGTTGATTACACTGTCTCTATATCATAGTATGGCTGTGGGAGTGATTCTACTGTCTCTATATCAGAGTATGACTGTGGGAGTGATTCCAATATCTCTAGTCTATCACAGTATGGCTGTGGGTGTGATTGTATTGTCTCTAGTCTATCAAAGTATGGCTGTGGGGTGAATCAACTGTCTCTAGTCTATCAAAGTATGGCTGTGGGGTGAATCTACTGTCGCTAGTCTATCAGAGTATTGCTGTGGGAGTGATTCTACTGTCTCTAGTCTATCATAGTATGGCTGTGGGAGTTATTCTACTGTCTCTAAACTGCCAGAGTATGGTTGTTGGAGGGATTCTACTGTCTCTAGTCTATCAGAGTTTGGCTGTGGGGGTGATTATATTGTCTCTAGTCTATCATAGCATGGCTGTGAGTGTGATTACACTTTCTCTATATCAGAGTATGGCTGTGGGAGTGAATATACCGTCTCTATATCAGAGTACGGCTGTGGGAGTGATTATACTGTCTCTAGTCTAACATAGTATGGCTGTGGGGGTGATTCTATTGTCTTTAGTCTATCATATTATGGATGTGGAGGTGATTACACTGTCTCTATATCATGGTATGGCTGTGGGAGTGATTCTACTGTCTCTATATCAGAGTATGACTGTGGGAGTGATTCCAATATCTCTATTTCAGAGTATTGCTGTGGAGGTGATTCTACTGTCTCTAGTCTATCAGAGTATGGATTTGGAAGTGATTCTACTGTCTCTAGTCTATCAGAATATTGCTGTGGGAGTTATTATACTGTCTCTAGTCTATCACAGTCTGGCTTTGGGGTGAATCTACTGTCTCTAGTCTATCAAAGTATGGCTGTGGGGTGAATCTACTGTCTCTAGTCTATCAAAGTATGGCTGTGGGGTGAATCTACTGTCTCTAGTCTATCAGAGTATTGCTGTGGGAGTGATTCTACTGTCTCTAGTCTATCATAGTATGGCTGTGGGAGTTATTCTACTGTCTCTAAACTGCCAGAGTATGGTTGTTGGAGGGATTCTACTGTCTCTAGTCTATCAGAGTTTGGCTGTGGGCGTGATTATATTGTCTCTAGTCTATCATAGCATGGCTGTGAGGGTGATTACACTTTCTCTATATCAGAGTATGGCTGTGGGAGTGAATATACTGTCTCTATATCAGAGTACGGCTGTGGGAGTGATTATACTGTCTCTAGTCTAACATTGTATGGCTGTGTGAGTGATTCTACTGTATCTATATCAGAGTATGGCTGTGGGAGTGAATCTACTGTCTCTATATCAGAGTATGGCTGTGGGTGTGATTATATTGTCTTTAGTCTATCATTTTATGGATGTGGAGTTGATTACACTGTCTCTATATCATAGTATGGCTGTGGGAGTGATTCTACTGTCTCTATATCAGAGTATGACTGTGGGAGTGATTCCAATATCTCTAGTCTATCACAGTATGGCTGTGGGTGTGATTGTATTGTCTCTAGTCTATCAAAGTATGGCTGTGGGGTGAATCAACTGTCTCTAGTCTATCAAAGTATGGCTGTGGGGTGAATCTACTGTCGCTAGTCTATCAGAGTATTGCTGTGGGAGTGATTCTACTGTCTCTAGTCTATCATAGTATGGCTGTGGGAGTTATTCTACTGTCTCTAAACTGCCAGAGTATGGTTGTTGGAGGGATTCTACTGTCTCTAGTCTATCAGAGTTTGGCTGTGGGGGTGATTATATTGTCTCTAGTCTATCATAGCATGGCTGTGAGTGTGATTACACTTTCTCTATATCAGAGTATGGCTGTGGGAGTGAATATACCGTCTCTATATCAGAGTACGGCTGTGGGAGTGATTATACTGTCTCTAGTCTAACATAGTATGGCTGTGGGGGTGATTCTATTGTCTTTAGTCTATCATATTATGGATGTGGAGGTGATTACACTGTCTCTATATCATGGTATGGCTGTGGGAGTGATTCTACTGTCTCTATATCAGAGTATGACTGTGGGAGTGATTCCAATATCTCTATTTCAGAGTATTGCTGTGGAGGTGATTCTACTGTCTCTAGTCTATCAGAGTATGGATTTGGAAGTGATTCTACTGTCTCTAGTCTATCAGAATATTGCTGTGGGAGTTATTATACTGTCTCTAGTCTATCACAGTCTGGCTTTGGGGTGAATCTACTGTCTCTAGTCTATCAAAGTATGGCTGTGGGGTGAATCTACTGTCTCTAGTCTATCAGAGTATTGCTGTGGGAGTGATTCTACTGTCTCTAGTCTATCATAGTATGGCTGTGGGAGTTATTCTACTGTCTCTAAACTGCCAGAGTATGGTTGTTGGAGGGATTCTACTGTCTCTAGTCTATCAGAGTTTGGCTGTGGGCGTGATTATATTGTCTCTAGTCTATCATAGCATGGCTGTGAGGGTGATTACACTTTCTCTATATCAGAGTATGGCTGTGGGAGTGAATATACTGTCTCTATATCAGAGTACGGCTGTGGGAGTGATTATACTGTCTCTAGTCTAACATTGTATGGCTGTGTGAGTGATTCTACTGTATCTATATCAGAGTATGGCTGTGGGAGTGAATCTACTGTCTCTATATCAGAGTATGGCTGTGGGGGTGATTCTACTGTCTCTGGTCTATCGGTTTATGGCTGTGGTGGTGATTCTATTGTCTCTAGTCTATCATATTATGGATGTGGGGGTGATTACACTGTCTCTATATCATAGTATGGCTGTGGGAGTGATTCTACTGTCTCTATATCAGAGTACGGCTGTGGGGGTGATTCTAATGTCTCTATATCAGAGTATGGCTTTGGGGGTGAATCTACTGTCTCTAGTCTATCAGAGTATGGCTGTGGGGTAAATCTACTGTCTCTAGTCTATCAGAGTATTGCTGTGTGAGTTATTCTACTGTCTGTAGTCTATCAGAGTATGGCTGTGTGAGTGATTCTACTGTCTCTAGTCTATCAAAGTATGGCTGTGGGGGTGAATCTACTGTCTCTAGTCTATCAGAGTATTGCTGTGGGAGTGATTATACTGTCTCTAGTCTATCACAGTATGGCTGTGGGAGTGATTCTACTCTCTCTAGTCTATCATAGTATGGCTGTGGGGTGATTCTACTGTCTCTATATAAGAGTATGGCTGTGGGAGTGATTCTAAAGTCTACATATCAGAGTATGGCTGTGGGAGTGATTCTATTGTCTTTAGCCTATCAGAGTATGGTTGTCGGAGTGATTCTACTGTCTCTAGTCTATCAGAGTATTTGCTGTGGGGGTGATTCTACTGTCTTTAGTTTATTAGAGTATGGCTGTGGGGGTGAGTCTACGCTCTCTAGTCTATCACAGTATGGCTGTGGGGGTGATTCTACTGTCTCTATATCAGAGTATGACTCTGGGAGTGATTCCAAAATCTCTATTTAAGAGTATGGCTGTGGAAGTGATTCTACTGTCTCTAGTCTATCAAAGTATGGCTGTGGGGTGTATCTACTTTCTCTAGTGTATCAGAGTATGGTTGTGGGAGGGATTCTACTGTCTGTAGTCTATCAGAGTATGGCTGTGTGAGTGATTCTACTGTCTCTAGTCTATCAAAGTATGGCTGTGGGGTGAATCTACTGTCTCTAGTCTATCAAAGTATGGCTGTGGGGTGAATCTACTGTCTCTAGTCTATCAGAGTATGGCTGTGGGAGTGAATATACTGTCTCTATATCAGAGTACGGCTGTGGGAGTGATTATACTGTCTCTAGTCTAACATTGTATGGCTGTGTGAGTGATTCTACTGTATCTATATCAGAGTATGGCTGTGGGAGTGAATCTACTGTCTCTATATCAGAGTATGGCTGTGGGTGTGATTATATTGTCTTTAGTCTATCATATTATGGATGTGGAGTTGATTACACTGTCTCTATATCATAGTATGGCTGTGGGAGTGATTCTACTGTCTCTATATCAGAGTATGACTGTGGGAGTGATTCCAATATCTCTAGTCTATCACAGTATGGCTGTGGGTGTGATTGTATTGTCTCTAGTCTATCAAAGTATGGCTGTGGGGTGAATCAACTGTCTCTAGTCTATCAAAGTATGGCTGTGGGGTGAATCTACTGTCGCTAGTCTATCAGAGTATTGCTGTGGGAGTGATTCTACTGTCTCTAGTCTATCATAGTATGGCTGTGGGAGTTATTCTACTGTCTCTAAACTGCCAGAGTATGGTTGTTGGAGGGATTCTACTGTCTCTAGTCTATCAGAGTTTGGCTGTGGGGGTGATTATATTGTCTCTAGTCTATCATAGCATGGCTGTGAGTGTGATTACACTTTCTCTATATCAGAGTATGGCTGTGGGAGTGAATATACCGTCTCTATATCAGAGTACGGCTGTGGGAGTGATTATACTGTCTCTAGTCTAACATAGTATGGCTGTGTGAGTGATTCTACTGTCTCTATATCAGAGTATGTCTGTGGGAGTGAATCTACTGTCTCTATATCATAGTATGGCTGTGGGGGTGATTATATTGTCTTTAGTCTATCATATTATGGATGTGGAGGTGATTACACTGTCTCTATATCATAGTATTGCTGTGGGAGTGATTCTACTGTCTCTATATCAGAGTATGACTGTGGGAGTGATTCCAATATCTCTATTTCAGAGTATTGCTGTGGAGGTGATTCTACTGTCTCTAGTCTATCAGAGTATGGATTTGGAAGTGATTCTACTGTCTCTAGTCTATCAGAATATTGCTGTGGGAGTTATTATACTGTCTCTAGTCTATCACAGTCTGGCTTTGGGGTGAATCTACTGTCTCTAGTCTATCAAAGTATGGCTGTGGGGTGAATCTACTGTCTCTAGTCTATCTAAGTATGGCTGTGGGGTGAATCTACTGTCTCTAGTCTATCAGAGTATTGCTTTGGGAGTGATTCTACTGTCTCTAGTCTATCATAGTATGGCTGTGGGAGTTATTCTACTGTCTCTAAACTGCCAGAGTATGGTTGTTGGAGGGATTCTACTGTCTCTAGTCTATCAGAGTTTGGCTGTGGGCGTGATTATATTGTCTCTAGTCTATCATAGCATGGCTGTGAGGGTGATTACACTTTCTCTATATCAGAGTATGGCTGTGGGAGTGAATATACTGTCTCTATATCAGAGTACGGCTGTGGGAGTGATTATACTGTCTCTAGTCTAACATTGTATGGCTGTGTGAGTGATTCTACTGTATCTATATCAGAGTATGGCTGTGGGAGTGAATCTACTGTCTCTATATCAGAGTATGGCTGTGGGGGTGATTCTACTGTCTCTGGTCTATCGGTGTATGGCTGTGGTGGTGATTCTATTGTCTCTAGTCTATCATATTATGGATGTGGGGGTGATTACACTGTCTCTATATCATAGTATGGCTGTGGGAGTGATTCTACTGTCTCTATATCAGAGTACGGCTGTGGGGGTGATTCTAATGTCTCTATATCAGAGTATGGCTTTGGGGGTGAATCTACTGTCTCTAGTCTATCAGAGTATGGCTGTGGGGTAAATCTACTGTCTCTAGTCTATCAGAGTATTGCTGTGTGAGTTATTCTACTGTCTGTAGTCTATCAGAGTATGGCTGTGTGAGTGATTCTACTGTCTCTAGTCTATCAAAGTATGGCTGTGGGGGTGAATCTACTGTCTCTAGTCTATCAGAGTATTGCTGTGGGAGTGATTATACTGTCTCTAGTCTATCACAGTATGGCTGTGGGAGTGATTCTACTCTCTCTAGTCTATCATAGTATGGCTGTGGGGTGATTCTACTGTCTCTATATAAGAGTATGGCTGTGGGAGTGATTCTAAAGTCTACATATCAGAGTATGGCTGTGGGAGTGATTCTATTGTCTTTAGCCTATCAGAGTATGGTTGTCGGAGTGATTCTACTGTCTCTAGTCTATCAGAGTATTTGCTGTGGGGGTGATTCTACTGTCTTTAGTTTATTAGAGTATGGCTGTGGGGGTGAGTCTACGCTCTCTAGTCTATCACAGTATGGCTGTGGGGGTGATTCTACTGTCTCTATATCAGAGTATGACTCTGGGAGTGATTCCAAAATCTCTATTTAAGAGTATGGCTGTGGAAGTGATTCTACTGTCTCTAGTCTATCAAAGTATGACTGTGGGGTGTATCTACTTTCTCTAGTGTATCAGAGTATGGTTGTGGGAGGGATTCTACTGTCTGTAGTCTATCAGAGTATGGCTGTGTGAGTGATTCTACTGTCTCTAGTTTATCAAAGTATGGCTGTGGGGGTGAATCTACTGTCTCTAGTCTATCAGAGTATTGCTGTGGGAGTGATTATACTGTCTCTAGTCTATCACAGTATGGCTGTGGGAGTGATTCTACTCTCTAGTCTATCAGAGTATGGCTGTGGGGGGATTCTACTGTCTCTATACAAGAGTATCGCTGTGCTAGTGATTCTAAAGTCTGTATATCAGAGTATGGCTGTGGGAGTGATTCTATTGTCTTTAGCCTATCAGAGTATGGTTGTCGGAGTGATTCTAATGTCTCTAGTCTATCAGAGTATTTGCTGTGGGGGTGATTCCACTGTCTTTAGTCTATTAGAGTATGGCTGTGGGGGTGAGTCTACTCTCTCTAGTCTATCAGAGTATGGCTGTGGGGGTGATTATACTGTCTCTATATAAGAGTATGGCTGTGGGAGTGATATTACTGTTTGTATATCAGAGTATGGATGTTGGTGTGATTCAACTCTCTAGTCTATCACAGTATGGATGTGGGGGTGATTCTATTGTCTCTAGTCTATTAGAGTATGGCTGTGGGGGTGATTCCACTGTCTCTATATCAGAGTATGGCTGTGGGAGTGATTTTACTGTCTCTATATCAAAGTATGGCTATGGGAGTAATTCTACTATCTCTATATCAGACTATGGCTGTGGGAGTGATTATACGGTCTCTAGTCTAACAGAATATGGCTGTGTGAGTGATTCTACTGTCTCTATATCAGAGTATGGCTGTGGGAGTGAATCTACTGTCTCTATATCAGAGTATGGCCTTGTGGGTGATTCTACTGTCTCTGGTCTATCACACTATGGCTGTGGGGTGAGTCTATTGTCTCTAGTCTATCATAGTATGGCTCTCGGGGTTATTACACTGTCTTTTTATCAGAGTATGGCTGTGGGAGTGATTATTTTGTCTAAAGTCTATCACAGTATGGCTGTGGGAGTGATTATACTGTCTCTAGTCTAACAGAGTATGGCTTTGTGAGTGATTCTACACTCTCTATATAAGAGTATGGCTGTGTGAGTTTTTCTACTGTCTCTATCTATCAGAGTATGCTTGTGGGGGTGATTCCAATGTCTCTAGTTTATTAGAGCAATGCTGTGGGGGTGATTCTACTCTCTCTAGTGTATCACAGTATGGCTGTGGGAGTGATTCTATTGTCTTTAATCTATCACAGTATGGCTCAGGGAGTGATTACACTGTCTCTATATCAGAGTATGGCTGTGGGGGTGATTCTATTGTCTTTAGTTTATCATATTATGGATGTGGGAGTGATTCCAATATCTGTATTTCAGAGTATTGCTGTGCAGGTGATTCTACTGTCTCTAGTCTATCAGAGTATGGCTGTGGAAGTGATTTTACTGTCTTTAGACTATAACAGTATGGCTGTGGGAGTGATTCTACTGTCTCTAGACTATCACAGTATGGCTGTGGGAGTGATTCTACTCTCTCTAGTCTATCAGAGTATGGCTGTGGGAGTGATTCTACTGTCTCTAGTCTATCAGAGTATTGCTGTGTGAGTGATTCTACTGTCTCTAGACTATAACAGTATGGCTTTGGTAGTGAATCTACTGTCTCTATATCAGAGTATGGCTGTGGGAGTGAATCTACTTTCTCTATATTAGAGTATGGCTGTGGGGGTGATTCTACTGTCTCTGGTCTATCAGAGTATGGCCATGGGGGTGAATCTACTGTATCTAGTCTATCAGAGTATGGCTGTGTGAGTGATTCTACTGTCTATAGTCTATCAGAGTATGGCTGTGGGGGTGATTCTACTGTCTCTAGACTATCACAGTATGGCTGTGGGAGTGATTCTACTCTCTTTAGTCTATCAAAGTATGGCTGTGGGGGTGAATCTACTGTCTCTAGTCTATCAGAGTATGGCTGTGTGAGTGATTCTACTGTATCTACCTATCAGAGTATGGTTGTGGGGGTGATTCCACTGTCATTAGTATATTAGAGCAATGATGTGGGGGTGATTCTACTCTCTCTAGTGTATAACAGTATGGCTCTGGGGTTGATTCTACTGTTTGTACTCTATCAGAGTATGGCTGTGGAGGTGAATTTACTGTCTCTATATAATAGTATGGCAGTGGGAGTGATTCTACTGTCTATATATCAGTGTATGGCTGTGGGGGTGATTCTACTGTCTCTATCTATCAGAGTATGGTTTTGTGGGGGATTCCACTGTCTCTAGTCTATTAGAGCACTCCTGTGGGGGTTATTGTACTCTCTCTAGTGTATCAAAGTATGGCTGTAGGGGTGATTCTATTGTCTGTAGTCTATCATACTATGGCTGTGGGTGTTATTACACTGTCTCTATATCAGAGTATGGCTGTGGGACTGATTCTACTCTCTCGAGTCTATCATACTACGACTGTGGGGGTTATTACGCTGTCTCTATATAAGAGTATGGCTGTGGGAGTGATTATACTGTCTCTATATCACAGTATGGCTGTGGGGTTGGTTCTACTGTCTCTATCTATCAGAGTATGGTTGTGGGGGGGATTCCACTGTCTCTAGTCTATTAGAGCAATGCTGTGGGGGTGATTCTACTCTCTCTAGTGTATCACAGTATAGCTGTGGGTGTGATTCTTCTGTCTGTATTCTATTAGAGTATGGCTGTGGGGTTGATTCTAATGTCTCCGGTCTATCAGAGTATGGTTGTGGGGGTGATTCTACTGTCTCTAGTCTATCAGAGTATGGCTGTGTGAGTGATTATACTGTCTATAGTCTATCAGAGTATGGCTGTGGGGGTGATTCTACTGTTTGTACTCTATCAGAGTATGGCTGTGGGGGTGAATGTACTGTCTCTATATAAGAGTATGGCTGTGGGAGTGATTCTACTGTCTGTATATCAGTGTATGGCTGTGGGGGTGATTCTACTTTCTCTAGTCTAACAGAGTATGGCTGTGTGAGTGATTCTACTATCTCTATATCAGAGTATGGATGTGGGAGTGAATCTACTGTCTCTATATCAGAGTATGGCTGTGGGGTGATTCTACTATCTCTAGTCTATGACAGTATGGCTGTGGGGGTGATTCTATTGTCTTTAGTTTATCATATTATGGATGTGGAGGTGATTACACTGTCTCTATACAATAGTATGGCTGTGGGGGTGATTCTACTGTCTCTATATCATAGTATGACTGTGGGAGTGATTCCAATATCTCTATTTCAGAGTATTGCTGTGGAGGTGATTCTACTGTCTCTAATCTATCAGAGTATGGCTGTGGAAGTGATTCTACTGTCTCTAGTCTATCAGAGTATTGCTGTGGGAGTGATTCTACTGTCTCTAGACTATCAAAGTATGGCTGTGGGGTGAATCTACTGTCTCTAGTCTATCAGAGTATTGCTGTGGGAGTGATTCTACTGTCTCTAGTCTATCATAGAATGGCAGTGGGAGTTATTCTACTGTCTCTAAACTGTCAGAGTATGGTTGTTTGAGGGATTCTACTGTCTCTAGTCTATCATAGCATGGCTGTGAGGGTGATTACACTTTCTCTATATCAGAGTATGGCTGTGGGAGTGAATATACTGTCTCTATATCAGAGTACGGCTGTGGGAGCGATTATACTGTCTCTAGTCTAACATAGTATGGCTGTGTGAGTGATTCTACCGTCTCTATATCAGAGTATGGCTGTGGGAGTGAATCTACTGTCTCTATATCAGAGTATGGCTGTGGGGGTGATTCTACTGTCTCTGGTCTATCAGTGTAAGGCTGTGGGGGTGATTCTATTGTCTCTAGTCTATCATATTATGGATGTGGGGGTGATTACACTGTCTCTATATCATAGTATGGCTGTGGGAGTGATTCTACTGTCTCTATATCAGAGTACGGCTGTGGGGGTGATTCTAATGTCTCTATATCAGAGAATGGCTGTGGGGGTGATTCTACTGTCTTTAGTCTATCCAAGTATGGCTCTGGGGGTGAATCTACTGTCTCTAGTCTATCAGAGTATGGCTTTGGTAGTGATTATACTGTCTCTATATCAGAGTATGGCTGTGGGAGTGAATCTACTGTCTCTATATCAGAGTATGGCTGTGGGGGTGATTCTACTGTCTCTGGTCTATCAGAGTATTTTCTTGGGGGTGAATCTACTTTCTCTAGTTTATCAGATTATGGCTGTGTGAGTGATTCTACTGTCTATAGTCTATCAGAGTATAGCTGTGGGGGTGATTCCACTGTCTCTAGTCTATCAGAGTATGTCTGTGGGGGTGATTTTACTGTCTCTAGTCTATCAGAGTATGGCTGTGGGAGTGATTCTAATGTCTCTAAACTTTCAGAATATGGTTGTGGGAGTGATTCTACTGTCTCTAGACTATCACAGTATGGCTGTGGGAGTGATTCTGCTCTCTATAGTCTATCAGAGTATGGCTGTGGGAGTGATTCTACTGTCTGTAGTCTATCAGTGTGTGGCTGTGGGAGTTATTCTACTGTCTCTAAACTGTCAGAGTATTGCTGTGTGAGTTATTCTACTGTCTTTAGTCTATCAAAGTATGGCTGTGGGGGTGAATCTACTGACTCTAGTGGCGCAGTGGTCTAAGGCACTGCATCGCAGTGCTAGCTGTGCCACTAGAGATGCTGGTTCGAATCCAGGCTCTGTCGTAGCCGACCGGGAGACGCATGGGGCGGTGCACAATTGGCCCAGCGTCGTCCAGGTTAGGGGAGGGAATGGCCGGAAGGGATGTATCTCAGTTGGTAGAGCATGGCGTTTTCAACGCCAGGGTTGAGGGTTTGATTCCCACGGGGGGCCAGTATGAAAAAAAATCTATCAGAGTATGGCTGTGTGAGTGATTCTACTGTATCTACCTATCAGAGTATGGTTGTGGGGGTGATTCCACTGTCTCTAGTTTATTAGAGCAATGCTGTGTGGGTGATTCTACTCTCTCTAGTGTATCACAGTATGGCTGTGGGAGTGATTCTATTGTCTTTAGTCTATCACAGTATGGCTGTGGGGGTGATTCTATTGTCTCTAGTCTATCATAGTTTGGCTGTGAGGGTGATTACACTGTCTCCATATCAGAGTATGGCTTTGTGAGTGATTCTACTGTCTCTATATCAGAGTACGGCTGTGGGAGTGATTCTAATGTCTCTATTTCAGAGAATGGTTTTGTGGGGGATTCCACTGTCTCTAGTCTATTAGAGCACTCCTGTGGGGGTGATTGTACTCTCTCTAGTGTATCAAAGTATGGCTGTAGGGGTGATTCTATTGTCTGTAGTCTATCATACTATGGCTGTGGGTGTTATTACACTGTCTCTATATCAGAGTATGGCTGTGGGACTGATTCTACTCTCTCG
Source organism: Coregonus lavaretus (assembly GCF_964263955.1). NCBI lineage: Eukaryota > Metazoa > Chordata > Actinopteri > Salmoniformes > Salmonidae > Coregonus > Coregonus lavaretus. Next base: position 23,606,747 of record NC_140016.1, on the reverse strand, counting down.
AGTCTATCATACTACGACTGTGGGGGTTATTACGCTGTCTCTATATAAGAGTATGGCTGTGGGAGTGATTATACTGTCTCTATATCACAGTATGGCTGTGGGGTTGGTTCTACTGTCTCTATCTATCAGAGTATGGTTGTGGGGGGGATTCCACTGTCTCTAGTCTATTAGAGCAATGCTGTGGGGGTGATTCTACTCTCTCTAGTGTATCACAGTATAGCTGTGGGTGTGATTCTTCTGTCTGTATTCTATTAGAGTATGGCTGTGGGGTTGATTCTAATGTCTCTATATCAGAGAATGGCTGTGGGGGTGATTCTAATGTCTCCGGTCTATCAGAGTATGGTTGTGGGGGTGATTCTACTGTCTCTAGTCTCTGAGTATTTTCTTGGGGGTGAATCTACTTTCTCTAGTTTATCAGATTATGGCTGTGTGAGTGATTCTACTGTCTATAGTCTATCAGAGTATGGCTGTGGGGGTGATTCTATTGTCTCTAGTCTATCATAGTTTGGCTGTGAGGGTGATTACACTGTCTCCATATCAGAGTATGGCTTTGTGAGTGATTCTACTGTCTCTATATCAGAGTACGGCTGTGGGAGTGATTCTAATGTCTCTATTTCAGAGAATGGTTGTGGGAGTGATTATTATTTCTCTATTCTAACAGAGTATGGCTGTGTGAGTTATTCTACTGTCTCTATATCAGAGTATGGTTGTGGGGGTGATTGTACTGTCTGTAGTCTATCAGAGTAAGGCTGTGGGGGTGATTCTTCTGTCTCTATATAAGAGTATGGCTGTGTGAGTGATTCTACAGTCGCTATCTATCAGAGTATGGGTGTGGGGGTGATTCCACTGTCTCTATTCTATTACAGCAATGATGTGTGGGTGATTCTACTCTCTCTACTGTATCACAGTATGGCTGTGGGAGTGATTATATTGTCTTTAATCTATCACAGTATGGCTGTGGGAGTGATTATACTGTCTCTAGTCTAACAGAGTATGGCTGTGTGAGTGATTCTACCATCTCTTTATCAGAGTATGGATGTGGGAGTGAATCTACTGTCTCTATATCAGAGTATGGCTGTGGGGGTGATTATATTGTCTTTAGTCTATCATATTATGGATGTGGAGTTGATTACACTGTCTCTATATCATAGTATGGCTGTGGGAGTGATTCTACTGTCTCTATATCAGAGTATGACTGTGGGAGTGATTCCAATATCTCTAGTCTATCACAGTATGGCTGTGGGTGTGATTTTATTGTCTCTAGTCTATCAAAGTATGGCAGTGGGGTGAATCAACTGTCTCTGGTCTATCAAAGTATGGCTGTGGGGTGAATCTACTGTCTCTAGTCTATCAGAGTATTGCTGTGGGAGTGATTCTACTGTCTCTAGTCTATCATAGTATGGCTGTGGGGGTGATTATATTGTCTCTAGTCTATCATAGCATGGCTGTGAGTGTGATTACACTTTCTCTATATCAGAGTATGGCTGTGGGGGTGATTCCACTGTCTCTATATCAGAGTATGGCTGTGGGAGTGATTTTACTGTCTCTATATCAAAGTATGGCTATGGGAGTAATTCTACTATCTCTATATCAGAGTATGGCTGTGGGAGTGATTATACGGTCTCTTGTCTAACAGAATATGGCTGTGTGAGTTATTCTACTGTCTCTATATCAGAGTATGGCTGTGGGAGTGAATCTACTGTCTCTATATCAGAGTATGGCCTTGTGGGTGATTCTACTGTCTCTGGTCTATCACACTTTGGCTGTGGGGTGAGTCTATTGTCTCTAGTCTATCATAGTATGGCTCTGGGGGTTATTACACTGTCTTTTTATCAGAGTATGGCTGTGGGAGTGATTATTTTGTCTAAAGTCTATCACAGTATGGCTGTGGGAGTGATTATACTGTCTCTAGTCTAACAGAGTATGGCTTTGTGAGTGATTCTACTCTCTCTATATAAGAGTATGGCTGTGTGAGTTTTTCTACTGTCTCTATCTATCAGAGTATGGTTGTGGGGGTGATTCCACTGTCTCTAGTTTATTAGAGCAATGCTGTGGGGGTGATTCTACTCTCTCTAGTGTATCACAGTATGGCTGTGGGAGTGATTCTATTGTCTTTAATCTATCACAGTATGGCTCTGGGAGTGATTCTACTGTCTCTATATCAGAGTATGACTGTGGGAGTGATTCCAATATCTGTATTTCAGAGTATGGCTGTGGAAGTGATTCTACTGTCTTTAGACTATAACAGTATGGCTGTGGGAGTGATTCTACTGTCTCTAGACTATCACAGTATGGCTGTGGGAGTGATTCTACTCTCTCTAGTCTATCAGAGTATGGCTGTGGGAGTGATTCTACTGTCTCTAGTCTATCAGAGTATTGCTGTGTGAGTGATTCTAATGTCTCTAGACTATAACAGTATGGCTTTGGTAGTGATTCTACTGTCTCTATATCAGAGTATGGCTGTGGGAGTGAATCTACTTTCTCTATATTAGAGTATGGCTGTGGGGGTGATTCTACTGTCTCTGGTCTATCAGAGTATGGCAATGGGGGTGAATCCACTGTATCTAGTCTATCTTAGTATGGCTGTGTGAGTGATTCTACTGTCTATAGTCTATCAGAGTATGGCTGTGGGGGTGATTCTACTGTCTCTAGACTACCACAGTATGGCTGTGGGAGTGATTCTACTCTCTTTAGTCTATCAAAGTATGGCTGTGGGGGTGAATCTACTGTCTCTAGTCTATCAGAGTATGGCTGTGTGAATGATTCTACTGTATCTACCTATCAGAGTATGGTTGTGGGGGTGATTCCACTGTCATTATTCTATTAGAGCAATGATGTGGGGGTGATTCTACTCTCTCTAGTGTATAACAGTATGGCTGTGGGGTTGATTATACTGTTTGTACTCTATCAGAGTATGGCTGTGGAGGTGAATTTACTGTCTCTATATAAGAGTATGGCAGTGGGAGTGATTCTACTGTCTATATATCAGTGTATGGCTGTGGGGGTGATTCTACTGTCTCTATCTATCAGAGTATGGTTTTGTGGGGGATTCCACTGTCTCTAGTCTATTAGAGCACTCCTGTGGGGGTGATTCTACTCTCTCTAGTGTATCAAAGTATGGCTGTAGGGGTGATTCTATTGTCTGTAGTCTATCATACTATGGCTGTGGGTGTTATTAAACTGTCTCTATATCAGAGTATGGCTGTGGGAGTGAATCTACTTTCTCTATATTAGAGTATGGCTGTGGGGGTGATTCTACTGTCTCTGGTCTATCAGAGTATGGCAATGGGGGTGAATCCACTGTATCTAGTCTATCTTAGTATGGCTGTGTGAGTGATTCTACTGTCTATAGTCTATCAGAGTATGGCTGTGGGGGTGATTCTACTGTCTCTAGACTACCACAGTATGGCTGTGGGAGTGATTCTACTCTCTTTAGTCTATCAAAGTATGGCTGTGGGGGTGAATCTACTGTCTCTAGTCTATCAGAGTATGGCTGTGTGAATGATTCTACTGTATCTACCTATCAGAGTATGGTTGTGGGGGTGATTCCACTGTCATTATTCTATTAGAGCAATGATGTGGGGGTGATTCTACTCTCTCTAGTGTATAACAGTATGGCTGTGGGGTTGATTCTACTGTTTGTACTCTATCAGAGTATGGCTGTGGAGGTGAATTTACTGTCTCTATATAAGAGTATGGCAGTGGGAGTGATTCTACTGTCTATATATCAGTGTATGGCTGTGGGGGTGATTCTACTGTCTCTATCTATCAGAGTATGGTTTTGTGGGGGATTCCACTGTCTCTAGTCTATTAGAGCACTCCTGTGGGGGTGATTCTACTCTCTCTAGTGTATCAAAGTATGGCTGTAGGGGTGATTCTATTGTCTGTAGTCTATCATACTATGGCTGTGGGTGTTATTAAACTGTCTCTATATCAGAGTATGGCTGTGGGAGTGATTCTACTCTCTCGAATCTATCATACTATGACTGTGGGGGTTATTACGCTGTCTCTATATCAGATTATGGCTGTGGGAGTGATTATACTGTCTCTATATCACAGTATGGCTGTGGGGTTGGTTCTACTGTCTCTATCTATCAGAGTATGGTTGTGGGGGGGATTCCACTGTCTCTAGTCTATTAGAGCAATGCTGTGGGGGTGATTCTACTCTCTCTAGTGTATCACAGTATAGCTGTGGGTGTGATTCTTCTGTCTGTATTCTATTAGAGTATGGCTTTGGGGTTGATTCTAATGTCTCTATATCAGAGAATGGCTGTGGGGGTGATTCTAATGTCTCTGGTCTATCAGAGTATGGTTGTGGGGGTGATTCTACTGTCTCTAGTCTATCGGAGTATGGCTGTGTGAGCTATTATACTGTCTATAGTCTATCAGAGTATGGCTGTGGGGGTGATTCTACTGTTTGTACTCTATCAGAGTATGGCTGTGGGGGTGATTATACTGTCTCTATATCACAGTATGGCTGTGGGGATGATTCTACTGTCTCTATCTATCACAGTATGGCTGTGGGGGTGATTCTACTGTTTGTACTCTATCAGAGTATGGCTGTGGGGGTGAATGTACTGTCTCTATATAAGAGTATGGCTGTGGGAGTGATTCTACTGTCTGTATATCAGTGTATGGATGTGGGGGTGATTCTACTTTCTCTAGTCTAACAGAGTATGGCTGTGTGAGTGATTCTACTATCTCTATATCAGAGTATGGCTGTGTGAGTGAATCTACTGTCTCTATATCAGAGTATGGCTGTGGGGTGATTCTACTATCTCTAGTCTATGACTGTATGGCTGTGGGGTGATTCTATTGTCTTTAGTTTATCATATTATGGATGTGGAGGTGATTACACTGTCTCTATACAATAGTTTGGCTGTGGGGGTGATTCTACTGTCTCTATATCATAGTATGACTGTGGGAGTGATTCCAATATCTCTATTTCAGAGTATTGCTGTGGAGGTGATTCTACTGTCTCTAATCTATCAGAGTATGGCTGTGGAAGTGATTCTACTGTCTCTAGTGTATCAGAGTATTGCTGTGGGAGTGATTCTACTGTCTCTAGACTATCAAAGTATGGCTGTGGGGTGAATCTACTGTCTCTAGTCTATCAGAGTATTGCTGTGGGAGTGATTCTACTGTCTCTAGTCTATCATAGAATGGCAGTGGGAGTTATTCTACTGTCTCTAAACTGTCAGAGTATGGTTGTTTGAGGGATTCTACTGTCTCTAGTCTATCAGAGTTTGGCTGGTGGGGTGATTATATTGTCTCTAGTCTATCATAGCATGGCTGTGAGGGTGATTACACTTTCTCTATATCAGAGTATTGCTGTGGGAGTGAATATACTGTCTCTATATCAGAGTACGGCTGTGGGAGTGATTATACTGTCTCTAGTCTAACATAGTATGGCTGTGTGAGTGATTCTACTGTCTCTATATCAGAGTATGGCTGTGGGAGTGAATATACTGTCTCTATATCAGAGTATGGCTGTGGGTGTGATTCTACTGTCTCTGGTCTATCAGTGTATGGCTGTGGGGGTGATTCTATTGTCTCTAGTCTATCATATTATGGATGTGGGGGTGATTACACTGTCACTATATCATAGTATGGCTGTGGGAGTGATTCTACTGTCTCTATATCAGAGTACGGCTGTGGGGGTGATTCTAATGTCTCTATATCAGAGAATGGCTGTGGGATTGAATCTACTGTCTCTAGACTATCACAGTATGGCTGTGGGAGTGATTCTACTGTCTCTAGACTATCACAGTATGGCTGTGGGAGTGATTCTACTCTCTCTAGTCTATCAGAGAATGGCTGTGGGATTGAATCTACTGTCTCTAGACTATCACAGTATGGCTGTGGGAGTGATTCTACTGTCTTTAGTCTATCCAAGTATGGCTGTGGGATTGAATCTACTGTCTCTAGACTATCACAGTATGGCTGTGGGGGTGATTCTACTGTCTCTGGTCTATCAGAGTATTTTCTTGGGGGTGAATCTACTTTCTCTAGTTTATCAGATTATGGCTGTGTGAGTTATTCTACTGTCTATAGTCTATCAGAGTATAGCTGTGGGGGTGATTCCACTGTCTCTAGTCTATCAGAGTATGTCTGTGGGGGTGATTTTACTGTCTCTAGTCTATCAGAGTATGGCTGTGGGAGTGATTCTAATGTCTCTAAACTTTCAGAATATGGTTGTGGGAGTGATTCTACTGTCTCTAGACTATCACAGTATGGCTGTGGGAGTGATTCTGCTCTCTATAGTCTATCAGAGTATGGCTGTGGGAGTGATTCTACTGTCTGTAGTCTATCAGTGTGTGGCTGTGGGAGTTATTCTACTGTCTCTAAACTGTCAGAGTATTGCTGTGTGAGTGATTCTACTGTCTTTAGTCTATCAAAGTATGGCTGTGGGGGTGAATCTACTGACTCTAGTGGCGCAGTGGTCTAAGGCACTGCATCGCAGTGCTAGCTGTGCCACTAGAGATGCTGGTTCGAATCCAGGCTCTGTCGTAGCCGACCGGGAGACGCATGGGGCGGCGCACAATTGGCCCAGCGTCGTCCAGGTTAGGGGAGGGAATGGCCGGAAGGGATGTATCTCAGTTGGTAGAGCATGGCGTTTGCAACGCCAGGGTTGAGGGTTTGATTCCCACGGGGGGCCAGTATGAAAAAAAGTATGAATGCATTCACTAACTGTAAGTCGCTCTGGATAAGAGCGTCTGCTAAATGACTAAATTCTAAATCTATCAGAGTATGGCTGTGTGAGTGATTCTACTGTATCTACCTATCAGAGTATGGTTGTGGGGGTGATTCCACTGTCTCTAGTTTATTAGAGCAATGCTGTGTGGGTGATTCTACTCTCTCTAGTGTATCACAGTATGGCTGTGGGAGTGATTCTATTGTCTTTAGTCTATCACAGTATGGCTGTGGGGGTGATTCTATTGTCTCTAGTCTATCATAGTTTGGCTGTGAGGGTGATTACACTGTCTCTATATCAGAGTATGGCTTTGTGAGTGATTCTACTGTCTCTATATCAGAGTACGGCTGTGGGAGTGATTCTAATGTCTCTATTTCAGAGAATGGTTGTGGGAGTGATTATTCTGTCTCTATTCTAACAGAGTATGGCTGTGTGAGTTATTCTACTGTCTCTATATCAGAGTATGGTTGTGGGGGTGATTGTACTGTCTGTAGTCTATCAGAGTAAGGCTGTGGGGGTGATTCTTCTGTCTCTATATAAGAGTATGGCTGTGTGAGTGATTCTACAGTCGCTATCTATCAGAGTATGGGTGTGGGGGTGATTCCACTGTCTCTAGTCTATTACAGCAATGATGTGTGGGTGATTCTACTCTCTCTACTGTATCACAGTATGGCTGTGGGAGTGATTCTATTGTCTTTAATCTATCACAGTATGGCTGTGGGAGTGATTATACTGTCTCTAGTCTAACAGAGTATGGCTGTGTGAGTGATTATACTATCTCTATATCAGAGTATGGATGTGGGAGTGAATCTACTGTCTCTATATCAGAGTATGGCTGTGGGGGTGATTATATTGTCTTTAGTCTATCATATTATGGATGTGGAGTTGATTACACTGTCTCTATATCATAGTATGGCTGTGGGAGTGATTCTACTGTCTCTATATCAGAGTATGACTGTGGGAGTGATTCCAATATCTCTAGTCTATCACAGTATGGCTGTGGGTGTGATTTTATTGTCTCTAGTCTATCAAAGTATGGCTGTGGGGTGAATCAACTGTCTCTAGTCTATCAAAGTATGGCTGTGGGGTGAATCTACTGTCGCTAGTCTATCAGAGTTTTGCTGTGGGAGTGATTCTACTGTCTCTAGTCTATCATAGTATGGCTGTGGGAGTTATTCTACTGTCTCTAAACTGCCAGAGTATGGTTGTTGGAGGGATTCTACTGTCTCTAGTCTATCAGAGTTTGGCTGTGGGGGTGATTATATTGTCTCTAGTCTATCATAGCATGGCTGTGAGTGTGATTACACTTTCTCTATATCAGAGTATGGCTGTGGGAGTGAATATACCGTCTCTATATCAGAGTACGGCTGTGGGAGTGATTATACTGTCTCTAGTCTAACATAGTATGGCTGTGTGAGTGATTATACTGTCTCTATATCAGAGTATGTCTGTGGGAGTGAATCTACTGTCTCTATATCATAGTATGGCTGTGGGGGTGATTCTATTGTCTTTAGTCTATCATATTATGGATGTGGAGGTGATTACACTGTCTCTATATCATAGTATGGCTGTGGGAGTGATTCTACTGTCTCTATATCAGAGTATGACTGTGGGAGTGATTCCAATATCTCTATTTCAGAGTATTGCTGTGGAGGTGATTCTACTGTCTCTAGTCTATCAGAGTATGGCTGTGGAAGTGATTCTACTGTCTCTAGTCTATCAGAATATTGCTGTGGGAGTTATTATACTGTCTCTAGTCTATCAAAGTATGGCTGTGGGGTGAATCTACTGTCTCTAATCTATCAGAGTATTGCTGTGGGAGTGATTATACGGTCTCTAGTCTATCATAGTATGGCTGTGGGAGTTATTCTACTGTCTCTAAACTGCCAGAGTATGGTTGTTTGAGGGATTCTACTGTCTCTAGTCTATCAGAGTTTGGCTGTGGGCGTGATTATATTGTCTCTAGTCTATCATAGCATGGCTGTGAGGGTGATTACACTTTCTCTATATCAGAGTATGGCTGTGGGAGTGAATATACTGTCTCTATATCAGAGTACGGCTGTGGGAGTGATTATACTGTCTCTAGTCTAACATAGTATGGCTGTGTGAGTGATTCTTTTTTTTTTTCACCTTTATTTAACCAGGTAAGCCAGTTGAGAACAGGTTCTCATTTACAACTGCGACCTGGCCAAGATAAAGCAAAGTAGTGCAATAAAAACAACACAGAGTTACATATGGGGTAAAAAACATAAAGTCAGAAATACAACAGAAAATATATATACAGTGTGTGCAAATGTAGCAAGTTATGGAGGTAAGGCAATAAATAGGCTATAGTGCAGAATAATTACAATAGTATTAACACTGGAATGCTAGATGTGCAAGAGATTATGTGCAAATAGAGATACTGGGGTGCAAAAGAGCAAAATAAATAACAATATAGGGATGAGGTAGTTGGGTGGGCTAATTTCAGATGGGCTGTGTACAGGTGCAGTGATCGGTAAGGTGCTCTGACAACTGATGCTTAAAGTTATTGAGGGAGATAAGAGTCTCCAGCTTCAGAGATTTTTGCAATTCGTTCCAGTCATTGGCAGCAGAGAACTGGAAGGAATGGCGGCCAAAGGAGGTGTTGGCTTTGGGAATGACCAGTGAGATATACCTGCTGGAGCGCAGACTACGGGTGGGTGCTGCTATGGTGACCAATGAGCTAAGATAAGGCGGGGATTTGCCTAGCAGTGATTTATAGATGGCCTGGAGCCAGTGGGTTTGACGACGGACATGTAGTGAGGACCAGCCAACAAGAGCGTACAGGTCACAGTGGTGGGTAGTGTATGGGGCTTTGGAGACAAAACGGATGGCACTGTGATAGACTACATCCAATTTGCTGAGTAGAGTGTTGGAGGCTATTTTGTAAATTACATCGCCGAAGTCAAGGATCGGTAGGATAGTCAGTTTTACGAGGGCATGTTTGGCAGCATGAGTGAAGGAGGCTTTATTGCGAAATAGGAAGCCGATTCTAGATTTAACTTTGGATTGGAGATTCTTTATGTGAGTCTGGAAGTTGAGTTTACAGTCTAACCAGACACCTAGGTATTTGTAGTTGTCCACATACTCTAGGTCAGACCCGTCGAGAGTGGTGATTCTAGTCGGGTGGGCGGGTGCCAGCAGCGTTCGATTGAAAAGCATGCATTTAGTTTTACTAGTGTTTAAGAGCAGTTGGAGGCTACTGAAGGATTGTTGTATGGCATTGAAGCTCGTTTGGAGGTTTGTTAACACAGTGTCCAATGAAGGGCCAGATGTATACAAAATGGTGTCGTCTGCGTAGAGGTGGATCTGAGAGTCACCAGCAGCAAGAGCGACATCATTGATATACACGGAGAAAAGTGTCGGCCCAAGAATTGAACCCTGTGGCACCCCCATAGAGACTGCCATAGGTCCAGACAACAGGCCCTCCGATTTGACACACTGAACTCTATCTGAGAAGTAGTTGGTGAACCAGGCGAGGCAGTCATTTGAGAAACCAAGGCTATTTAGTCTGCCAATAAGAATGCGGTGGTTGACAGAGTCGAAAGCCTTGGCCAGGTCGATGAAGACGGCTGCACAGTACTGTCTATTATCAATTGCGGTTATAATATCGTTTAGGACCTTGAGCGTGGCTGAAGTGCACCCGTGACCAGCTCGGAAACCGGATTGCATAGCGGAGAAGGTACGGTGGTATTCGAAATGGTCGATGATCTGTTTGTTAACTTGGCTTTCGAATACTTTCGAAAGGCAGGGCAGGATGGATATAGGTCTGTAGCAGTTTGGATCTAGAGTGTCACCCCCTTTGAAGAGGGGGATGACCGCGGCAGCTTTCCAATCTCTGGGGATCTCAGACGTTATGAAAGAGAGGTTGAACAGACTAGTAATAGGGGTAGCGATAATTTCGGCGGCTAGTTTTAGAAAGAAAGGGTCCAGATTGTCTAGCCCAGCTGATTTGTAGGGGTCCAGATTTTGCAGCGCTTTCAAAACATCAGCTGTCTGAATTTGTGTGAAGGAGAAGCGGGGGGGGCATGGGCAAGTTGCAGCAGAGGGTGCAGAGTTGGTGGCCGGGTTAGTGGTAGCCAGATGGAAAGCATGGCCAGCTGTAGCAAAATGCTTGTTGAGATTCTCGATTATTGTAGATTTATCGGTGGTGATAGTGTTTCCTAGCCTCAGTGCAGTGGGCAGCTGGGAGGAAGTGCTCTTATTCTCCATGGACTTTACAGTGTCCCAAAACTTTTTGGAGTTAGTGCTACAGGATGCAAATTTCTGTTTGAAAAAGTTAGCCTTTGCTTTCCTGACTGCTTGTGTATATTGGTTCCTAACTTCCCTGAAAAGTTGCATATCGCGGGGGCTATTTGATGCTAATGCTGTACGCCACAGGATGTTTTTGTGCTGGTCAAGGGCAGTCAAGTCTGAGGAGAACCAGGGGCTATATCGGTTCTTAGTTCTGTATTTTTTGAATGGGGCATGTTTATTTAAGATTGAGAGGAAATTACTTTTAAGGAACAACCAGGCATCCTCTACTGACGGAATGAGATCTATATCCATCCAGGATACCTGGGCCAGGTCAATTAGGAAGGCCTCCTCGCTAAAGTGTTTTAGGGAGCGTTTGACAGTGATGAGGGGTGGTCGTTTGACCGCGGACCCGTTACGGACGCAGGCAATAAGGCAGTGATCGCTGAGATCCTGGTTGAAGACAGCTGAGGTGTATTTAGAGGGTATGTTAGTCAGGATGATATCTATGAGGGTACCCATGTTTACGGATTTAGGGTTGTACCTGGTAGGTTCGTTGATAATTTGCGTGAGGTTGAGGGCATCTAGCTTGGGTTGTAGGATGGCTGGGGTATTAAGCATATCCCAATTTAGGTCACCAAGCAGTACGAACTCTGAGGATAAATGGGGGGCAATCAATTCACATATGGTGTCCAGGGCACAGCTGGGGGCTGAGGGGGGTCTGTAGCAAGCGGCAACAGTGAGAGACTTATTTCTGGAAAGGTGGATTTTTAGAAGTAGAAGCTCAAACTGTTTGGGCACAGACCTGGATAGTATGATAGAGCTCTGCAGGCTATCTCTACAGTAGATTGCAATTCCACCCCCTTTGGCAGTTCTATCTAGACGGAAAATGTTATAGTTGGGGATGGAAATTTCAGAATTTTTGGTGGCCTTCCTGAGCCAGGATTCAGACACTGCTAGAACATCAGGGTTGGCAGACTCTCTCTAGTCTATCATAGTATGGCTGTGGGGTGATTCTACTGTATCTATATCAGAGTATGGCTGTGGGAGTGAATCTACTGTCTCTATATCAGAGTATGGCTGTGGGGGTGATTCTACTGTCTCTGGTCTATCGGTGTATGGCTGTGGGGGTGATTCTATTGTCTCTAGTCTATCATATTATGGATGTGGGGGTGATTACACTGTCTCTATATCATAGTATGGCTGTGGGAGTGATTCTACTGTCTCTATATCAGAGTATGGCTGTGGGGGTGATTCTAATGTCTCTATATCAGAGTATGGCTTTGGGGGTGAATCTACTGTCTCTAGTCTATCAGAGTATGGCTGTGGGGTAAATCTACTGTCTCTAGTCTATCAGAGTATTGCTGTGTGAGTTATTCTACTGTCTGTAGTCTATCAGAGTATGGCTGTGTGAGTGATTCTACTGTCTCTAGTCTATCAACGTATGGCTTTGGGGGTGAATCTACTGTCTCTAGTCTATCAGAGTATTGCTGTGGGAGTGATTATACTGTCTCTAGTCTATCACAGTATGGCTGTGGGAGTGATTCTACTCTCTCTAGTCTTTCATAGTATGGCTGTGGGGGGATTCTACTGTCTCTATATAAGAGTATGGCTGTGGGAGTGATTCTAAAGTCTACATATCAGAGTATGGCTGTGGAAGTGATTCTATTGTCTTTAGCCTATCAGAGTATGGTTGTCGGAGTGATTCTACTGTCTCTAGTCTATCAGAGTATTTGCTGTGGGGGTGATTCTACTGTCTTTAGTTTATTAGAGTATGGCTGTGGGGGTGAGTCTACTCTCTCTAGTCTATCACAGTATGGCTGTGGGGGTGATTCTACTGTCTCTATATCAGAGTATGACTCTGGGAGTGATTCCAAAATCTATATTTAAAAGTATGGTTGTGGGAGGGATTCTACTGTCTCTAGTCTATCAGAGTATTGCTGTGTGAGTTATTCTACTGTCTGTAGTCTATCAGAGTATGGCTGTGTGAGTGATTCTACTGTCTCTAGTTTATCAAAGTATGGCTGTGGGGGTGAATCTACTGTCTCTAGTCTATCAGAGTATTGCTGTGGGAGTGATTATACTGTCTCTAGTCTATCACAGTATGGCTGTGGGAGTGATTCTACTCTCTAGTCTATCAGAGTATGGCTGTGGGGGGATTATACTGTCTCTATACAAGAGTATCGCTGTGCTAGTGATTCTAAAGTCTGTATATCAGAGTATGGCTGTGGGAGTGATTCTATTGTCTTTAGCCTATCAGAGTATGGTTGTCGGAGTGATTCTAATGTCTCTAGTCTATCAGAGTATTTGCTGTGGGGGTGATTCCACTGTCTTTAGTATATTAGAGTATGGCTGTGGGGGTGAGTCTACTCTCTCTAGTCTATCACAGTATGGCTGTGGGGGTGATTCTACTGTCTCTATATAAGAGTATGGCTGTGGGAGTGATATTACTGTTTGTATATCAGAGTATGGATGTTGGTGTGATTCAACTCTCTAGTCTATCAGAGTATGGATGTGGGGTTATTCTACTCTCTCTAGTCTATTACAGTATGGATGTGGGGGTGATTCTATTGTCTCTAGTCTATTAGAGTATGGCTGTGGGGGTGATTCCACTGTCTCTATATCAGAGTATGGCTGTGGGAGTTATTTTACTGTCTCTATATCAAAGTATGGCTATGGGAGTAATTCTACTATCTCTATATCAGAGTATGGCTGTGGGAGTGATTATATGGTCTCTAGTCTAACAGAATATGGCTGTGTGAGTGATTCTACTGTCTCTATATCAGAGTATGGCTGTGGGAGTGAATCTAATGTATCTATATCAGAGTATGGCCTTGTGGGTGATTCTACTGTCTCTGGTCTATCACACTATGGCTGTGGGTGAGTCTATTGTCTCTAGTCTATCATAGTATGGCTCTGGGGGTTATTACACTGTCTTTTTATCAGAGTATGGCTGTGGGAGTGATTATTTTGTCTAAAGTCTATCACAGTATGGCTGTGTGAGTTTTTCTACTGTCTCTATCTATCAGAGTATGGTTGTGGGGGTGATTCCACTGTCTCTAGTTTATTAGAGCAATGCTGTGGGGGTGATTCTACTCTCTCTAGTGTATCACAGTATGGCTGTGGGAGTGATTCTATTGTCTTTAGTCTATCACAGTATGGCTGTGGGGTGACTATATTGTCTCTAGTCTATCATAGTTTGGCTGTGAGGGTGATTACACTGTCTCTATATCAGAGTATGGCTTTGTGAGTGATTCTACTGTCTCTATATCAGAGTACGGCTGTGGGAGTGATTCCAATATCTCTATTACAGAGTATGGCTGTGGAGGTGATTCTACTTTCTCTAGTCCATCAGAGTACGGCTGTGGAAATGATTATACTATCTCTAGTCTATCCGAAAATTGCTGTGTGAGGGATTCTACTGTCTGTAGTCTATCAGAGTATGGCTGTGGGGGTGAATCTTCTGTCTCTAGTCTATCAGAGTATGGCTGTGGGGGTGAATCTGCTGTCTCTAGTCTATCAGAGTATGGCTGTGGGGGTGATTCTACTGTCTGTATATCAGAGTATGGCTGTGGGAGTGATTCTACTGTCTGTATATCAGAGTATGGCTGTGTGAGTGATTCTACTGTCTCTATCTATCAGAGTATGGTTGTGGGGGTGATTCTACTCTCTCTAGTCTATCATAGTATGGCTGTGGGGGTGATTGTACTGTCTGTAGTCTATCATAGTATGGCTGTGGGGGTGATTCTACTGTCTCTATATAAGAGTATGGCTGTGTGAGTGATTCTACTGTCTCTATCTATCAGAGTATGGTTGTGGGGGTGATTCTACACTCTCTAGTGTATCACAGTATGGCAGTGGGAGTGATTCTATTGTCTTTAGTCTATCAAATTATTGCTGTGGGGGTGATTCCATTTTCTCTAGTCTATCATAGTATGGCTGTGAGGGTGATTACACTGTCTCTATATCAGAGTATGGCTATGGGAGTAATTCTACTATCTCTATATCAGAGTACGGCTGTGGGAGTGATTATACTGTCTTTACTCTAACAGAGTATGGCTGTGTGAGTGCTTTTACTGTCTCTATATCAGAGTATGGCTGTGGGAGTGAATCTACTGTCTCTATATCAGAGTATGGCCTTGTGGGTGATTCTACTGTCTCTGGTCTATCAGAGTAAAGCTGTGGGGGTGATTCTACTGTCTCTATATAAGAGTATGGCTGTTTGAGTGATTCTACTGTCTCTATCTATCAGAGTATGGTAATGGGGGTGATTCCACTGTCTCTAGTCTATTAGAGCAATGCTGTGGGGGTGATTCTACTCTCTCTAGTTTATCACAGTATGGCTGTGGGGGTGATTCTATTGTCTTTAGTCTATCATATTATGGATGTGGGGGTGATTACACTGTCTCTATACCATAGTATGGCTGTGGGGGTGATTCTACTGTCTCTATATCACAGTATGACTGTGGGAGTGATTCCAATATCTCTATTTCAGAGTATTGCTCTGGAGGTGATTCTACTGTCTCTAGTCTATCAGCGTATTGCTGTGGGAGTGATTCTACTGTCTCTAGTCTATCAGAGTATGGCTGTGGGAGTGATTTTACTATCTCTATATCATATTATGGCTGTGGGAGTAATTCTAATCTCTCTATATAGAGAATGGCTGTGGGAGTGAATGTACTGTCTCTACATCAGAGTATGGCTGTGGGTATGATTCTACTGTCTCTATATCAGAGTATGACTGTGGGAGTGATTCCAATATCTCTATTTCAGAGTATTGCTGATGAGGTGATTATACTGTCTCTAGTCTATCAGAGTATGGCTGTGGAAGTGATTCTACTGTCTCTAGTCTATCAGAGTATGGCTATTGGGGTGATTTTACTGTCTCTAGTCTATCAAAGTATGGCTGTGGGGTGAATCTACTGTCTCTAGTCTATCAGAGTATTGCTGTGGGAGTGATTCTACTGTCTCTAGTCTATCATAGTATGGCTGTGGGAGTTATTCTACTGTCTCTAAACTGCCAGAGTATGGTTGTTGGAGGGATTCTACTGTCTCTAGTCTATCAGAGTTTGGCTGTGGGGGTGATTATATTGTCTCTAGTCTATCATAGCATGGCTGTGAGTGTGATTACACTTTCTCTATATCAGAGTATGGCTGTGGGAGTGATTCTACTGTCTCTATATAAGAGTATGACTGTGTGAGTGATTCTACTGTCTCTATCTATCAGAGTATGGTTGTGGGGGTGATTCTACACTCTCTAGTGTATCACAGTATGGCAGTGGGAGTGATTCTATTGTCTTTAGTCTATCAAATTATTGCTGTGGGGGTGATTCCATTTTCTCTAGTCTATCATAGTATGGCTGTGAGGGTGATTACACTGTCTCTATATCAGAGTATGGCTATGGGAGTAATTCTACTATCTCTATATCAGAGTACGGCTGTGGGAGTGATTATACTGTCTCTACTCTAACAGAGTATGGCTGTGTGAGTGCTTTTACTGTCTCTATATCAGAGTATGGCTGTGGGAGTGAATCTACTGTCTCTATATCAGAGTATGGCCTTGTGGGTGATTCTACTGTCTCTGGTCTATCAGAGTAAAGCTGTGGGGGTGATTCTACTGTCTCTATATAAGAGTATGGCTGTTTGAGTGATTCTACTGTCTCTATCTATCAGAGTATGGTAATGGGGGTGATTCCACTGTCTCTAGTCTATTAGAGCAATGCTGTGGGGGTGATTCTACTCTCTCTAGTTTATCACAGTATGGCTGTGGGGGTGATTCTATTGTCTTTAGTCTATCATATTATGGATGTGGGGGTGATTACACTGTCTCTATACCATAGTATGGCTGTGGGGGTGATTCTACTGTCTCTATATCAGAGTATGACTGTGGGAGTGATTCCAATATCTCTATTTCAGAGTATTGCTCTGGAGGTGATTCTACTGTCTCTAGTCTATCAGCGTATTGCTGTGGGAGTGATTTTACTGTCTCTAGTCTATCAGAGTATGGCTGTGGGAGTGATTTTACTATCTCTATATCATATTATGGCTGTGGGAGTAATTCTAATCTCTCTATATAGAGAATGGCTGTGGGAGTGAATGTACTGTCTCTACATCAGAGTATGGCATTGGGTATGATTCTACTGTCTCTATATCAGAGTATGACTGTGGGAGTGATTCCAATATCTCTATTTCAGAGTATTGCTGATGAGGTGATTATACTGTCTCTAGTCTATCAGAGTATGGCTGTGGAAGTGATTCTACTGTCTCTAGTCTATCACAGTATGGCTCTGGAGGTGAATCTACTTTCTCTAGTCTATCAGAGTATTGCTGTGGGAGTGATTCTACTGTCTCTAGTCTATCATAGTATGGCTGTGGGAGTTATTCTACTGTCTCTAAACTGTCAGAGTATGGTTGTTGGAGGGATTCTACTGTCTCTAGTCTATCCAAGTATGGCTGCGGGGGTGATTATATTGTCTCTAGTCTATCATAGCATGGCTGTGAGGGTGATTACACTTTCTCTATATCAGAGTATGGCTGTGGGAGTGATTATACAGTCTCTATATCAGATTACGGCTGTGGGAGTGATTATACTGTCTCTACTCTTCAGTTGAGCTGAATCTCGGGAGTGAGTCAAAGAACTACACTTCCCAGAGTGACCAGCAGCAGCAAACTGGCTGCTTGTCACCTGATCAGTCATTTTCACTGATTTGGAGCACCTGTGAAGGCATGGAGGGGCTCAGTCATTCAGAAGAACAAACTTCAGAGAGAAGACTCCAAGTTCACTCACAGGTTCAGTCCAAAGACGCCAATGGTAAATGGTTAATTCATTTAAGTTATTTAGAATGTTTATTTAAATGTTTAAACTAATTTAAGTTCATTAAAATGTTTAATTAAAATGTTAACTTTTTGTTCTGTCTTTAAAGGTTTACAACCTAATTTACTGGCTAATTTACTGGACAGACCAATCAACTGAAAGCAAACTAAAAAATAAAAAAGATTGAGTCGGAAATTTGAGTTGTCCCTGTGTCCTTTGGATGGTGAACAAGAGGAGGACTTGACAGTTGTAAACCACGCGGAGCGGCCTGGCCCTGAGGATAAATGGCTTCAGATCCAGAAATAAGCTGTTGACGCAGAGGACGTCAAGATGGCGGAAGATGTCCTGGGGAAGTCGGTCCAGCAGCTCAAAAAGGAGAGGACCACTGCAAAAAGCAGCTTCACCAGACAAGCCAACTTCATTTCAAGAGGAGCAAGCAGCATGCTTCAAGTGGAGTTAAAGGAGGAATTCGCTAAGCTTTCAGATTGTTTCAGAAAGATGCTCGATGCCAACGATGACTACAGGATTGGACTGGAGGCTGACATGACTGAGGATAAGGAACCAGGTCTTAATGAACAGCAAGAGGCTGACATTGATATATCTGTAAATGAAGGTGAAACAAAGTTGGCGGAAATAAGAGACATTGTTCAAACAAACCTGTGGTCGAGGTATGGAAGGAGTGAACTTCTTGTGGCAATCCTGGAAGCAGAAAAAGCCAATGATAAAGCAACTGATGTACCTGTGGAAAGTGCCAATTTAGAGGGCTATGAAGTGCACCTCGCTCTCTTGGACAAGAGAATAAAAGAGGCCATCTCAGCAATGTCAACATGGGAGCGATGGATCCCTGTAGGATTAAAGGACGAATTAGATGGAAGAGTCAAGGACGTAAGAGCATTCTACTACAGGCTTGAGTTAAGGAGACCTGAATTTGCCACTGCACGGACGATCAATGAGCAAGGCACAGGAGTGAAACTACTACCCCAACCGGCAACATCCACACCAATAGTGAGAATCAAGCCAATCTCTCTACCTATCTTCAATGGAAGCAAGAGAGAATATCACAGATGGAGGAAAGACTGGGAAAGGCTGCAAAAGCAGGGAGAGCCATCCGGATCAACTGAAGTTAAGAAAATTCAACTCCTGGAGAGTGTGGATGACAAAATCACAAAAGACCTCAGACTTTCAACCTACACAACTGCCGATGACATGTTCAGAGTCCTGGAGAACAGGTATGGCAACAAGTCAACCATCATAGTGGAAATCCTGGAAGAGCTGGAGAAGATGCCACATGTGAAAGGGAACCAACCAAGAAAGGTCATTGATCTCATACAGTCAGTGGAGAAGGCTCTAGCTGATCTCACAGAGTTAGGAAACTCTGGAGCCATAAATAACCCACTGGTAATTAGATCCATTGAAAGCAAGTTGCCTGACTTCATTAAAAGAGACTGGGTGATGTTCATGGTTGAACCCAGAAACAATGTCACATCAGACAACCACTTTGTCATGCTCTTGAAGTTCCTGAAAAGTCAAGAAGAAATACTAGAGAGACTCGAACAGCTCAGAACTGTGGAGAAGGTGGAAAAATCAGATTGTTTGGACAAGAAGTATGACAGAAAGATTGCCTCAACAAAAACCACAAAGAAAGAAGAGCTTGGTGAGGTATGTGGTGATAGTGGGCACAACAACAAAATCTTCTTCTGTAGAAAGTTCAAAAGACTTAAGCTACCTGAAAATAAAACTGTATTGAGAAAGCTGGGAGCATGCAGAAAATGTCTCGGATGCCATGATGAAGATGGATACTGCAGAGACACTTTCCTATGCAGAAACAAAGACTGTAAAAGGGAAGGTGGTGCCCCAGACCACCATTTTTTCCTCTGCCAAAAAGGAGAAGTCAAAAGAGGGGAAGAGAGAAAGAGTGGAAAAGACGGCAAAGGTGAAAGCAAGCTAACGGAGGAACAAGAGGAGATCTTGTCTTAACTTTCCCAGGAAATGGCAGATCGATGCAGAAAGGCTTTCACCAACACCAACAAAACCGCAGTGACACCCGATGCTTCAGGCCAGTCTGAGCTACTGCAGAGAAATGGGCTCTCTGAACTTCCTGTCATCATGATGTTGATGCAAGTCACGGGAAACGCAGGGCAGAAGATTGGGACTTTAATTGACCTTGCTTCAGACACAAACTACATTACCCATAAGGCTGCTGAAAGCCTGAGGTTAAGACATGAGAAGATAACTTTAGTTGTGCATGGGGTTGGTGATATGACCATGGAGGTGAACACACAAAGGTATCTCCTCAAAGTCAGAGTCAAGACACCTAACGGGACAGAGAGAGCTCATGAAATGGTCTGCTACGGCTTGGATGAAATCGTCAGAGTGCATCAAGTAATTGAACCTGAGAAGTTGAAAAAATTATTCCCAGAAGTCAAACTTACAGAATTGGAAAGGCCAGAAGAGGTTGAACTCATTAGCCACCAAGAGGGAAGACTCGCTCCCCAGAGGGTAAAAATCATGGGAGACCTCGTCTTGTGGGAGGTTCCATTGGGGAAAACAGTGGGTGGAGCACATCCCGACTTATTTGAAGAAGTGGAGGTTGCAGCATATGAGTCCAAAACACACTTCGCTCGCTCCATGAGGACAGCAGTTGTCAAATATCAAGAAATCACAAGTCCAACAACTGACACAGCCCAGCTACAGCAGGAGGATGTGACTCAGACCAAATTTACAGCTGCCAGTAACCGTGAGTTCCTTGAGTGGTGGCACTGGGACAGCATCGGAGCTGCATGTGAGCCAAGATGTGGAGGATGCCGATGTGGAAACTGTCCACCAGGAGGAAAGGAAATTACCCTGGCAGAGGAGAGGGAACTGGAGATCATTAAAGAAGGCCTCACCTACAAGAAGGGGGATGCTCACACACCGGCTCCACATTGAGATGCAAAGTATCCTTGGACGGTAGATCCAGCCTCTCTCCCGAACAACAAAAGTGCAGTCCAGGCTTGTTTCTTAAGGATGGAAAAGCAACTAAGCAGAGAATCAGATTGGAAAGTCGCATATGCTACCCAGATCCATGGTCGAGCGAAGCGCAGCCATAAAACTCACCAACAAAATCATGGACGAGTGGAACGGACCAGTGTGGTACGTAAGCCACCTGGTGGCACCAAACCCTCATTCGGTGACAACACCGGTTCGTATTGTATGGAATAGTAGCCAGAAATACAAAGGCGTGGGTATGAATGATCTTCTTCTGAAGGGACCAGACGTTCTCAACCCTATAAGAGCTGTCTTGCTGAGGTTCAGAGAAGGGACGTATGCATCTCTAAGAGACATCAAAAAGATGTACAACTCTGTATGGCTGGAGGAGCGTGAGATGCATCTTCACAGGTTCCTCTGGAGGGACAGCCCAGATGAAGAGATAAGTGAATATGCAATAACCAGAGTCAACATTGGGGACAGACCTGCTGGTTGCATTGCTCAGTTGGCTATGAGGGAAACAGCACGCCTGCCCAACTTTCTTCACTTGGAGGATGAGCGCAGAGTCATTGAAGAGGACAGTTATGTGGATGACCTCTTAATCTCCCAAAATGACCTGAATAAACTTGACAAGATCACAGCAAATGTCGAAGAGATCTTGAAAGCTGGAGGGTTCTTCCTCAAACCATGGGTCTGGTCAGGGCAAAGTGGGAGGCAAGGAATGGAGATGGAGGTTCTAACAAAGACACAAAGTAAAACCTTAATTTTTCCAAATCAAATGAGGGATGAAAACAACAAAGCCTTGGGTATCGGCTACCAAATGAATGAAGACAAGCTCTACATGTTAACTTTTCCAAAAGGAAAAAGAAGATGAGAGTTGGAAAAAATCTTCTCAAGGAGGAGGTGAGAACTGAGACACCTAACCCACTGACTAGGAGGGCTCTCTTAAGCCAAGTGGCTGGACTGTATGACCCAATTGGCTTAGTTACACCTGCGAAACAGAAGGGAGCAATTCTTGTTCGAAAAGCATTCCAAGAGGGAGGGGGTGGGAAACTAACCCAAGAAACCTGGGACCAACCTCTCTCAGAAAGCCTCAGAGAAGAAGCCATCCAGCTTTTTGAAGAATATGTGCAGCTTGGAGAGGTGAAATTCCACAGGAGCCTCACACCAGCTGGCTGGGAAGGGAAACCTTGGGGCATCACATTCTCTGATGGAAGTGACAAAACCTATGGAGCTGTGATGTACTTAAGATGGGAGACAAGTCAAGGCACTAAAGTTCGATTCGTTGAATCAAAAGCCAAGCTGACACCCTTGGATCAGAAGGGAGAAGCTGTAAAAGCTGAGATCTGTGGTGCTGTCTTCGCAGCCAGGATCAGGAATTATGTGGAAAAGCATGCTCGAATGAAGATCGAGAGATGGTTCCATCTACTTGACAGTCAAACGGTCTTGGGAGCCATTCAAAGAGTCAGTTATGGGTACAAAACCTTCTTTGCAAATAGTGGGTGAAATCCAGAAGGCTGGACAAGTGCAAGACTGGTGGTGGATCCGTGGGGATCTAAACATAGCTGACATCATAACAAGAGGGGGTGCTCCTGAAGATTTGAAGGAGAATTCCACATGGCAAAATGGACCAGAGTTCCTAAAGTGGCCAGTGGAGGAGTGGCCTATAAAATCAGCTGGAGAGGTTGCAGCTCATGCCAGGGAGAGTGTAAACAAGCTCCAGAGGAAGGCATTCTCAGGTGCATTAACAAGAGCTCAAGCAAGAAGTAGTCAGCAGAAAGACCTACAAGGCACTCAGGAAAGTCCAAAGAGTGAAACTCAAGAGGGAATACCTGTGGTAAACCCAACTCTTCTTAGAAGGAAGCCCACTGGCTGGGTTAAATATCTTGTGGAAGTAAGAAGATTCAGTAGCCTGTCCAAACTGGTGAGAGTCGTTCCCTGGGTTTGTCTAGCAGCCAAGCAATGGCTGAAGAGGAAGGGCCGGGCCCCTAAACAGGCAAAGAGGGAGGTAAGATCACCCAAGCAAGCTGTGCTGACTGTCAAAGAACATGAAGATGCACTCAAATACCTTTTCCTCGCAGCTCAAGAAGGTACAGATTTTTCAGACACAACTCTAAGCAGACTGACAGTGTACAAAGATGTGAACTCTGGGCTGCTAGTTTGTGGAGGCAGAATTTAGACATTCAACGAAGATAAGACAGCAGTGGCAGTTTTACCCTTTGAAGCATGGGTGTCTACACTGCTGGCACAAGAATCCCACAGAGCAAACCACGAGGGAGTGGCGGGAACCCTTCTCCGGATGCGGAAGAAAGCCTGGGTAATAAAAGGCCGTAGACTTGCCAAGAAAATGGTTGACAGTTGTGTGGTCTGCAGGAAAATTAAGGCAAAACAGTGTCAACAAATCATGGCTGACCTGCCTCTAGAGCGAACAGGCCCAGCTGCACCTTTTGAATTCCCCACCATGGACCTGTTCGGCCCTTATGAAGTGAAAGATGAGGTCAAGAAGAGAACTAGACTCAAAGTATGGGGAATAGTCTTCTGCTGCATAGCTTCCCGAGCCATACACACTGAAGTGGTGAGTGACATGTCATCTGAAGGATTCCTGCTAGCCTATCAAAGGTTCACTTCACTGAGAGGACACCCCAGGAAACTCTGGTAAGACCCTGGCACTAACTTTGTGGGAGCCAAACCCACACTTCAAAAATTCCTTAACCAACTAAACAAGTCTGAACTTGAAGACACAGCTGCCAAGCATGGTACAGAATGGTCATGGAAGATCCACCCTGCAGACACTCCCCATAGGAATGGTGCCGCAGAGGCAGCTGTCAAAGTAGTGAAGCGGGCGTTGAGCAACCTTGGTGGAGATGGTGTTTTCACGTGGGGAGAATTCCAAACTTTTCTCTTCATGGCAGCCAACCTTGCTAATGAGAGACCCATCGATGCAAGAACTCAAAGCAGAGAAGACTGTGTAGAGTACATCACCCCGAATTCTCTGCTTTTAGGACGTACCAATCCAAAGGGAGACCCTGGAGATTTCCAGTTTGATGGCTACCCTTACAAAAGACTTAAACATATTCAAGCAGAGTTAAGCCATTTCTGGAAGAAGTGGAGCCAATTGGCTGGACCTAATCTGTTCATAAGGAACAAATGGCGCACCAAAGAGCGAAATGTTGCTGTTGGAGATGTGGTCTGGTTGGCTGACCAAAACGCCCTAAGAGGACAGTACAAGCTGGCTAGAGTGGTCGGTGTCAATGCTGACAGCAAAGGCATCGTAAGAGATGTGCTTGTGAAGACTTTTCCCAGCTATCCTGTTCACATCACAAAGTCAAACAGCAAAAAAGGGCCCACAAGAGCAAACGGTGAAAGAACGAAGAGGCTTCAAACCAAAATCCCAGCCACAATTCTTCATAGAGATGTCAGACGCCTTGTCATTCTACTTCCCATTGAAGAACAAACAGAGGTGTGAAGGGCTTGTGTGACCTCTCTGGATTTGAAAAAACCAGGAGCTCAAGTGGGAGGTGTTGAGCTGAATCTCAGGAATGAGTCAAAGAACTACACTTCCCAGAGTGCACCAGCAGCAGCAAACCGGCTGCTTGTCACCTGATCAGTCATTTTCACTGATTTGGAGCACCTGTGAAGGCATGGAGGGGCTCAGTCATTCAGAAGAACAAACTTCAGAGTGATGACTCCAAGTTCACTCACAGGTTCAGTCCAAAGACGCCAATGGTTAATTCATTTAAGTTATTTAGAATGTTTATTTAAATGTTTAAACTAATTTAAGTTCATTAAAATGTTTAATTAAAATGGTAACTTTTTGTTCTGTCTTTAAAGGTTTACAACCTAATTTACTGGCTACTTTACTGGACAGACCAATCAACTGAAAGCAAACTAAAAATAAAAAAGATTGAGTCGGAAAATTGAGTTGTCCCTGTGTCCTTTGGATGGTGAACAAGAGGAGGACTTGACAGTATGGCTGTGTGAGTGATTCTACTGTCTCTATATCAGAGTATGGCTGTGGGAGTGAATCTACTGTCTCTATATCAGAGTATGGTTGTGGGAGGGATTCTACTGTCTCTATTCTATCAGAGTATTGCTGTGTGAGTTATTCTACTGTCTGTAGTCTATCAGAGTATGGCTGTGGGGGTGATTCTACTGTCTCTATATCAGAGTATGACTGTAGGAGTGATTCCAATATCTCTATTTCAGAGTATGGCTGTGGAGGTGATTCTACTGTCTCTATATAAGAGTATGGCTGTGGGAGTGATTATACTGTCTCAATCTATCAAAGTATGGCTGTGGGGGTGAATCTACTGTCTCTAGTCTATCAGAGTATGGTTGTGGGAGTGATCCTACTGTCTTTAGTCTATCAGTCTACTGTCTTCTCCCCTCTCTCTCCAGATAAAATCTTGTGACTTGTGACGGCCGGCCGCCCAACAACCTGCCCGCTTGACACTATCCCCTCCTCTCTTCTCCAGACCATCTCCCGTGACCTTCTCCCTTACCTCACCTCGCTCATCAACTCATCCTTGACCGCTGGCTATGTCCCTTCCGTCTTCAAGAGAGCGAGAGTTGCACCCCTTCTCAAAAAACCAACACTCGATCCCTCTGATGTCAATAACTACAGACCAGTATCCCTTCTTTCTTTTCTCTCCAAAACTATTGAGCGTGCCGTCTTTAGCCAACTCTCTTGCTATCTCTCTCAGAATGACCTTGATCCAAACCAGTCAGGTTTCAAGACTGGTCATTCAACTGAGACTGCTCTTCTCTGTGTCACGGAGGCTCTCCGCATTGCTAAAGCTAACTCTCTCTCCTCTGCTCTTGTCCTTCTAGACCTGTCTGCTGCCTTTGATACTGTGAACCATCAGATCCTCCTCTCCACCCTCTCCGAGCTGGGCATCTCCGGCGCGGCTCACTCTTGGATTGCGTCCTACCTGACCGGTCGCTCCTACCAAGTGGCGTGGCGAGAATCTGTCTCCGCACCACGTGCTCTCACCACTGGTGTCCCCCAGGGCTCAGTTCTAGGCCCTCTCCTATTCTTGCTATACACCAAGTCACTTGGCTCTGTCATATCCTCACATGGCCTCTCCTATCATTGCTACGCAGACGACACACAACTAATCTTTTCCTTTCCCCCTTCTGATAACCAGGTGGCGAATCGCATCTCTGCATGTCTGGCAGACATATCAGTGTGGATGAAGGATCACCACCTCAAGCTGAACCTCGGCAAGACGGAGCTGCTCTTCCTCCCGGGGAAGGACTGCCCATTCCATGATCTCGCCATCACGGTTGACAATTCCGTTGTGTCCTCCTCCCAGAGTGCGAAGAGCCTTGGCGTGACCCTGGACAACACCCTGTCATTCTCCGCTAACATCAAGGCGGTGACCCGATCCTGTAGGTTCATGCTCTACAACATTCGGAGAGTACGACCCTGCCTTACACAGGAAGAGGCACAGGTCCTAATCCAGGCACTTGTCATCTCCCGTCTGAATTACTGCAACTCGCTGTTGGCTGGGCTCCCTGCCTGTGCCATTAAACCCCTACAACTCATCCAGAATGCCGCAGCCCGTCTAGTTTTCAACCTTCCCAAGTTCTCTCACGTCACCCCGCTCCTCCGCACACTCCACTGGCTTCCAGTTGAAGCTCGCATCTGCTACAAGACCATGGTGCTTGCCTACGGAGCTGTGAGGGGAACGGCACCTCTGCACCTTCAGGCTCTGATCAGTCCCTACACCCAAACGAGGATATTGCGTTCATCCACCTCTGGCCTGCTGGCCCCCCTACCTCTGCGGAATCACGGTTCCCGCTCAGCCCAGTCAAAACTGTTCGCTGCTCTGGCACCCCAATGGTGGAATAAGCTCCCTCACGACGCCAGGACAGCGGAGTCACTCACCACCTTCCGGAGACACTTAAAACCCCACCTCTTTAAGGAACCCCACCCCAAAAAAAATCTAAAAAATATTGTAAATTGGTTATCCCACTGGCTATAAGGTGAATGCACATATTTGTAAGTCGCTCTGGATAAGAGCGTCTGCTAAATGATGTAAATGTAAAATGTAAATGTATCAGAGTATTGCTGTGTGAGTGATTCTACTGTCTCTATATACGAGTATGGCTGTGGGAGTGATTCTACTGTCTGAATATCAGAGTATGCCTGTGGGAGTGATTCTATTGTCTTTAGCCTATCAGAGTATGGCTGTTGGAGTGATTTTACTCTCTATATATCCGATAACACCTGTGGGAGTGAATCTACTGTCTCTACATCAGAGAATGGCTGTGTGAGTGATTATACTGTCTCAATCTATCAGAGTATGGCTGTGTGAGTGATTCTACTGTCTCTATATACGTTTATGGCTGTGGGAGTGATTCTACTGTCTGTATATCAGAGTATTGATGTGGGAGTGATTCTATTGTCTTTAGCCTATCAGAGTATGGCTGTTGGAGTGATTTTACTCTCTATATATCAGATAACAGCTGTGGGAGTGAATCTACTGTCTTTAGTATATAGGAGTATGGCTGTGGGGGTGATTCAACTGTCTCTAGTCAGAGAATGGCTGTGGGAGTGATTCTACTGTCTCTAGTCTATTAGAACAATGCTGTGGGGGTGATTCTACTCTCTCTAGTCTATCACAGTATGGCTGTGGGAGTGATTATCCTGTCTGTATATCAGAGTATGCCTGTGGGATTGATTCTACTGTCTTTAGCCCATCTACTGTCTATGGTATGTCAGAGTATGGCTGTGGGGGTGATTCCACTGTCTCTATATAAGAGTGGCTGTGGGAGGGATTATAGTCTCTCTACATCATAGTATGGCTGTGGGAGTTATTTTAATGTCTCTATATCAGAGTATGGCTATGGGAGTGATTCCAATCTCTTTTTCAGAGTATGGCTGTGGAGGTGATTCTACTGTCTAGTCTACAAGAGTATGGCTGTGGGAGTGATTATACTGTCTCTATATCAGAGTATGGCTGTGGGGGTGATTCCAATATCTCTATTTCATAGTATGGCTGTGGGGGTGATTCCACTGTCTATATATCAGAGTATGGCTGCGGGAGTGATTTTAATGTCTCTATATCAGAAAACGGCTGTGGGAGTGAATCTACTCCCTAGTCTATCACAGTATGGCTGTGGGGGTGATTATACTTTCAATGGTCTATCAGAGTATGGCTGTGGGGTGATTCTACTCTCTCTAGTCTATCACGGTATGGCTGTGGGGGTGATTTTACTGTCTGTATATCACAGTATGGCTGTGGGGGTGATTCCACTGTCTGTATATCACAGTATGGCTGTGGGGGTGAATCTACTGTCTATCTATCAGAGTATGGTTGTGGGGGTGATTTTATTGTCTCTAGTCTATAATAGTATGGCTGTGGGGGTGATTACACTGTCTCTATATCAGATTACGGCTGTGGGAGTTATTCTACTTTCTCTATATCAGAGTATGGCTGTTGGAGTGATTTTACTCTCTATATATCAGATAACAGCTGTGGGAGTGAATATACTGTCTCTACATCAGAGAATGGCTGTGGGAGTGATTCTACTGTCTCTATATCAGTGTATGGCTGTGGGGGTGTTTCTACTGTCTTTGGTCTATCAGAGTATGGCTGTGGATGTGATTTTATTGTATCTAGTCTATCATAGTATGGCTGTGTGAGGGATTATACTGTCTCTATATTAGAGTATGGCTGTGGGAGTGATTCTACGATCTCTATATCAGAGTATGGCTGTGGGAGTGATTCTACTGTCTCTATATCAGAGTATGGCTGTGGGAGTGATTCTACTGTCTCTATATCAGAGTATGGCTGTGGGAGTGATTCTACTGTCTCTATATCAGTGTATGGCTGTGGTGGTGATTCTACTATCTCTAGTCTATCATAGTATGGCTGTGGGGGTGATTACACTGTCTCTAAATCAGAGTATGGCTGTGGGAGGGATTCTACTGTCTCTATATCAGAATACGGCTGTGGGAGTGATTCTACTGTCTCTATATCAGAGTATTGCTGTGGGGGTGATTCCACTGTCTTTATATCAGAGTATGGCTGTGGGAGTGATTTTACTCTCTATCAGTGTATGGCTGTGGGGGTGATTCCACTGTCTCTATTCTATTAGAACAATGCTGTGGGGGTGATTCTACTCTCTCTAGTCTATCACAGTATGGCTGTGGGAGTGATTATACTGTCTCTATATTAGAGTTTGGCTTTGGGGGTGATTCTACTGTCTCTCTATATCAGAGTATGGCTGTGGTAGTGATTCCACTGTCTCTGGTCTATCAGAGTATGGTTGCGGGGTTGATTCTACTTTCTACAGTCAATCCCACCACCCCTCAGCAGCTAATACACTCGCTACATCAACATTATAAGATCATTGCATCTCATCTGTGTAGTAAACCCATTTCCTCCTCATTTCTCAAGCCAATGTAGCCCATGGAAAGCAGTACTCATTCCACCCACCTGCCTGTGGTCGGGGAGGAGGGCAATACGTTAGCAGCCAGCATGCCGGGCCTGGCCTAGCCTCTTCAGCAGAACAGGGGGATAACAGAAAGGCTGTTAGGAAGGCGAGATGCAGCCTGCCTGAACCCTAATTGAGGACTGTGAATGTGATTGCACATGTTAAAGCCCGATTAGACCCAGCCAGGGATGGTGTTTCGGGGGGAAGGGGTGGGGGGGATACCAGAGGCTAGCTCCATGATGATGAATAGATCAGGATCCATTCAGCAGGATTTAGAGCCGGGAGACGTCAGTCAGCTGGGCAGGGAGACTCACGGCTAGGGGGAGGTGGAGGGAATGAGTGGGCTCAGCGGCTCTCTCTCCCTCCATGCTCCACCGTGGCTCAATAATCAATGCAGGCTGTTTGACTTGGGGTCAGAGCAAGTCGTTAAAATCCATCACTCCCACAGTGGATACAGATCGAGACGCATAACCGATAGGCTTCATGAGAGAGATCTGCTGGTCGAACACGGATCCCCCATCGAGCCGGCTTCACCTCTCCATAAACCTTGAACTCTGACCTCTATCACTCAGGGCAAACGAGGTCGGAGGGGCCAGCGATAGTACATTGAATAAGGCGGCATTCACACCAAATTGGTTTGGAGCGGTTAGGCGTGTTTACCCCCTTAGCTCAGTTCGTTTGGACTAATGTAAACACTCTATCCACGCTCAGGAGGAGCGCACTAAACAATGCACAGTGGTTTGCTCTAAAAGAGCATTTGATGAAATGCACACAGTATCATGATATCTCTGAAACATTCTGTGTGTAAGAGCGCATTTATGAGCGCATTTGATGCAGATTAGGGGAGATCGGGCTATACCGGGATATAGGCTACTGAATTGTGCCGTTTTCTTCTGCATGTTGTTGGAAGAGCAAAGCGAAAGTAATATGAAGTATGGGATACAAGACATGCTTTTTGTCTTAATAATCATAGATGGATTTAACGTCATCATTTTTCTTCAATAAACAAATGACTTGCATGAACACGTGGTATTGTTTAGGCATTTAGTTCATTTGACATTTGGCAATGTGAAATCAGCCGGACCAAATGAAAAAAAATACAATGTAACAAATAACCAATCTCTGATTCGAAATATAGCTCGGAACTGTGTGAAAACGCTCTAAGAGGATAAATGGAAAATGGCTTTTTATCAAAAGGATGACATTTCCTCTCAGTTCTATTTCCCTGTTGATGTGGGTTTATATGGGGACACGTTTGTGTTGAAGCACATATGTTTTGAACCACTGATTATTACACAAACACTGCCTGGTGTCAAACACTGCAACACAAACACCCACTCTGGTTGCTGCTCGCTCTCTCTCTCTCTCACTCTCTCTCTCGTCTCTCCCCTCTCCTCTCTCCTCTCTCTCTCTCTCACTCACCTAACATTACACTGGGGAAAGTGAGGAAAACATTTGTTTTGTCTATTCTAAACCCCTAGGTCAGATCTCAAGAGGATGGTAAAAGTTAAATGAATGGCAACGTTAATTCAAAACCTATGTTGTTGATGTCTAGTTTTCATGTTCATTCACACTGAGAATAAATGGTGCTGAATGAAGGGAACAGAAACAATACCATCTAGTGGTTGAAAGGAGAAACACACAAACGCACACATACGCTGTTCCGCATGCACACGGTCTCTCTCTCTCAAACACACACACAAATACATGCAGAGTCATAGATAGGAGGATGGTGACTATGGCAACATACAATCTAATTGAAATACTCAGAGAATACAATGAAATATAAACAAACCATAAATTGCAGGCATTCCTGAAATGTTATTCTCAATAGTCATTGTAAAGGTAGTGAACTCCCAATACACACACACCGACATTACGAAAACAAACACACACACACTCTTTTTCCTTAAAGGGGCAATCCGCAGTTGAAACAATAAAGCAGATCCCAACCTCTGTTTTGGTAAAAAGCTGAGGGATGGGCCTGGAGAAATGTAATCACTCTCAAATTCATAGACCGAGCTATGGATGCAAGGACTGACCATCCATGATATCAAAATTATAGATTTAACCATGTTTTGAGGTTATACAGTGTTTGTTTACATTTACAATATTTGCAAATATTGGAGTGAAACAAGCTCATATTTTGGGTTCTGATGAGGTAAGGCAATTGAACTAAGCTCAAGAGGCATTTATAAGTTATATTCTTCAAGAATCAATTGGTATATATCAGTAGTTCTTTCTGCAGTTTTTTTAAACCGCCAAAAATATGGTGTTTCTATGTCAAACGGTTTTGTTATATTTCAGTCTTCTGTGATGTATATAAAGTGTAACATTGGGATGCAAACTCAAAATGGAATACATTTCAACTCTATCTATATCTGACATGGTACAGGTGTCTTCTTTTTTTAAGATCATAACCATGTGTGTGAGGTGTATACTTTCACTTCAAAGTAGATTTATTTAAGACTACCAAGAAACACTCTGTATGACCCTGGTTTTAGCCAATGCAGTAAAACTAATTTATAAGTCCAAAAATGGATGTAGAAACTGCAGATTGCCCCTTTAAGAAAGTAGAGGCCTCCACAGCAAGTGTGCCCTGTAGTTTTTAATAGAGTGAAGCCATTAGTCTTGGGCCCACAGGTGCCAGCCAGGGCTATGGTGGTATACTTAAAGAGAGAGGCATTCTAGCAGCCCATTAATCTCCTGCTCTGATCCCCCACCCCACGCCAACATATTTACCCTAATTAAACAAGACAAACGAGAGGGAGCCAAACACTCCTAAATCTCCCTGATAAACATCTCAGTGACCGGCTGCAATATGGACAATTTTGGGAGACATCATTGTTTCACCTTGTATAATTACCCAGAGATCTTCATTAATATGCACGGCTCCCCTTCGCTTCGGATTAATTCATCAATCCCAATGTATTTATTTATTTGGCATGGGGAATGAGACTGTTTATTTATTTTCTGACTGACTGTAAATAAAAGCTGCTGATGTGATTAATATTAGCGCAGTTAGATGCACATTAGTAAGTGGCGGACACACTGAAACAGATGTTAAATAGTTTGGGATAGATTAAAGTGTGCTACCAAGGATACTGTTCATTCTGGAAGGACACACACACTCACACTCTCTCTCACTCACAAACACACAGCTCCCCTTGATGGAGCAGTACAGACACCATGACTAAACAATTTCCCTCTCCATGACAGTAGATAATGTGGATAGAGTCCTCTCTAACTGTTAGATATCAGTCGGTGTTGACACGGTTCACTACAACCCTGACAGCTACAACACAGATGCTGACAATACAGTCTGTTTACAGTAATTACACAGAACCATACAGGAGACCTACTGGGAATGTCATAGATATTCAGAATAATTGTTTAGAAATATAGCCAATTTGAGGTTACTTGTCATTCACAAAGCTATCATTCTTTCTCTAACAGACGGCCTAAACTCACCAAAGGTGAGCGTGCGAGGCATGTGATTTATTTTAGAATGCATTGTTTTGAATTATAATGACCCAACCAAAGCGGGTTGTCCGCTTTGACGCCTCGCTCATTTATAACATGTATTTTTGCGTTTTATCGCTGGCGCTGTAGTCACACAAAATAATACAAACGTTGTCAATATTCACCTTTTTTTTCAGAGCTCATCTGAATTGGAAGAGGTAGCTAAGGAGTGAAGCTTTACCATACATGCTAAATTAGACCAATTCATCCACTTATGGAAACAACATCGCTATCAACAAATATAACTGGAGATATGGACTATCCTGCTAGCATACAGTTAGTCACTGCTCTGTCTGACCCGTCCTTTCCACCCGCCTCGCTCTGCTTGCTCTGCCCTCCTCGCTCTACTTGCTCCGCCCGCCCGCTTCTGTTGAGTCTTTCTCTTTCCTTGACATTTGTTCTGGGCGGTTTACTTGTCCTCATTCAAGGTGGTTCCTTCCATCTTCATCTCGTCCTCATTCTCCATGTCTTCTTTGGGCGGCCTCTAACAGAAGCAACAGCAAATTGTTCCACAGATAAACCCAAGCAGCACCGTCCAGCAAGGTGTTTACAGACATACAGGGGGATTATACTGGACTACCACAGCTAACACTGCCCCCAGAGCATACCTACCTACCACACACAAACACACACACACTGTGATGGAGACAGGTTAGCCTCCTGTACATTGGACTCCTGTCACTCAACGCTGTATTGCCTACTCGTACCCACAATATTTACCAGTCCTCTGGTTTACCTGTCCCATCACCAAAGGCATAACCCAGAATTGCTTGGCAGGTTGTAATATGTGGGAACTGAAGGTAAAATAAACATAGGCCTAAAATATATGTTCAAAAAAATTATCAATAAGTTCCCCCCTTTTCTGAGAACTAGTAGTTAGCTGGAAATGAAGGGTTGCCAGGTATTTTGAGCACAATGGCTACCACCAAAACAGCCACAAACAAAAATAGTTATTCTTCTTCGATGAGATTTAATTGAGGTTGGCAACCAATAAATGTAGCATCACTGCTTCCTACTGGGCTGGAGTATAACACCCTTATACTTTATGTGAAAAAATAAATATATTTAAATACATTTAAAAAATACCCTTTGATCTAACCCTACACTCATTAAAAACTCACCACTCTATTCCACTATTTAAACCTACAGTGGGGAGAACAAGTATTTGATACACTGCCGATTTTGCAGGTTTTCCTACTTACAAAGCATGTAGAGGTCTGTAATTTTTATCATAGGTACACTTCAACTGTGAGAGACGGAAAAATCCAGAAAATCACATTGTATGATTTTTAAGTAATTCATTTGCATTTTATTGCATGACATAAGTATTTGATACATCAGAAAAGCAGAACTTAATATTTGGTACAGAAACCTTTGTTTGCAATTACAGAGATCATATGTTTCCTGTAGGTCTTGACCAGGTTTGCACACACTGCAGCAGGGATTTTGGCCCACTCCTCCATACAGACCTTCTCCAGATCCTTCAGGTTTCGGGGCTGTCGCTGGGCAATACGGACTTTCAGCACCCTCCAAAGATTTTCTATTGGGTTCAGGTCTGGAGACTGGCTAGGCCACTCCAGGACCTTGAGATGCTTCTTACGGAGCCACTCCTTAGATGCCCTGGCTGTGTGTTTCGGGTCGTTGTCATGCTGGAAGACCCAGCCACGACCCATCTTCAATGCTCTTACTGAGGGAAGGAGGTTGTTGGCCAAGATCTTGCGATACATGGCCCCATCCATCCTCCCCTCAATACGGTGCAGTCGTCCTGTCCCCTTTGCAGAAAAGCATCCCCAAAGAATGATGTTTCCACCTCCATGCTTCACGGTTGGGATGGTGTTCTTGGGGTTGTACTCATCCTTCTTCTTCCTCCAAACACGGCGAGTGGAGTTTAGACCAAAAGCTCTATTTTTGTCTCATCAGACCACATGACCTTCTCCCATTCCTCCTCTGGATCATCCAGATGGTCATTGGCAAACTTCATACGGGCCTGGACATGCGCTGGCTTAAGCAGGGGGACCTTGCGTGCGCTGCAGGATTTTAATCCATGACGGCATAGTGTGTTACTAATGGTTTTCTTTGAGACTGTGGTCCCAGCTCTCTTCAGGTCATTGACCAGGTCCTGCCGTGTAGTTCTGGGTTGATCCCTCACCTTCCTCATGATCATTGATGCCCCACGAGGTGAGATCTTGCATGGAGCCCCAGACCGAGGGTGAATGACCGTCAACTTGAACTTCTTCCATTTTCTAATAATTGCGCCAACAGTTGTTGCCTTCTCACCAAGCTGCTTGCCTATTGTCCTGTAGCCCATCCCAGCCTTGTGCAGTACAATTTTATCCCTGATGTCCTTACACAGCTCTCTGGTCTTGGCCATTGTGGAGAGGTTGGAGTCTGTTTGATTGAGTGTGTGGACAGGTGTCTTTTATACAGGTAACAAGTTCAAACAGCTGCAGTTAATACAGGTAATTAATGGAGAACAGGAGGGCTTCTTAAAGAAAAACTAACAGGTCTGTGAGAGCCAGAATTCTTACTGGTTGGTAGGTGATCAAATACGTATGTCATGCAATAAAATGCAAATTAATTACTTAAAAATCATACAATGTGATTTTCTGGATTTTTGTTTTAGATTCCGTCTCTCACAGTTGAAGTGTACCTATGATAAAAAAATACAGACCTCTACATGCTTTGTAAGTAGGAAAACCTGCAAAATCGGCAGTGTATCAAATGCTTGTTCTCCCCACTGTATCTAGTCCTACCTCAGGCCAACGGCCTGGAAGGACGGGACACCACCACTCAACACACCCTGCAACTCTTCTGACGTCAAGTCTCGTACACCTAAATACTTCTCTGCAGCTGCCACCACAACCTCTATTTTCTGTGACTTACAGTGCCTTCAGAAAGTATTCACACCCCTTGACTTTTTCCACATTTTGTTGTGTTACGGCCTGAATTTAAAATTGATTAAATTCAGATTTTGTGTCACTGGCCTACACACAATACCCCATAATGTCAAAGTGGAATTATGTTTTTCGAAAAAGAATTACAATGAATAGAAAATGAAAAGCTAAAATGTATTCAACCCCTTTTTTATGGCAAGCCTAAATAAGTGCAGGAGTACAAAGTTGCTTAACAAGTCACATATTAAGTTGCATGGATGGACTCACTCACTCTGTGTGCAATAATATTGTTTAACATTATTTTTGAATGACTAACTCATCTCATCTGTAAGGTCCCTCAGTCGAGCACTGAATTTCCAACACAGATTCAACCAAAAAGACCAGGGAGGTTTTCCAATGCCTCGCAAAGAAGGGCACCTATTGGTAGATGGGTAAAAAAAAAAGCAGACATTGAAAATCCCTTTGAGCATGGTGAAGTTATTAATTACACGTTGGGTGGTGTATTAATACCCCCAGTCACTACAAAGATTGCCGGAGAGAAAGGAAACAGCTCAGCGATTTCACCATGAGGCCAATGGTGACAGAGTTTAATGGCTGTGAAAGGAGAACACTGAGGATGGATCAACAACATTGTAGTTACTCCACAATACTAACCTAATTGACATAGTGAAAAGAAGGAAGCCTTTAGAGAATCAAAATATTCAAACAATGCATCCTGTTTGCAACAAGGCACTAAATTAATACTGCAACAAAGTTTTATGTTTGGGGCAAATCCAATACAACACATTACTGAGTACCACCATCCATATTTCCAAGCATAGTGTTGTATACATCATGTTATGGGTATGCTTGTAATCATTAAGGACTGTGGAGTTCTTCAGGATAAAAAATAAATGGAATGGAGCTAAGCACAGACAAAATCCTGGCAGAAAACCTGGTTCAGTCTGCTTTCCACCAGACACTGGGAGATGAATTCACCTTTCAGCAGGACAATAAACCAAAACACAAGGCCAAATCTACACTGGAGTTGCTTACCAAGAAACAGTGAATGTTCCTGAGTGGCTTAGTTAGAGTTTTGAATTAAATCTACATGAAAATCTATGGCAAGACCTGAAAATGGTTTTCTAGCAATGATTAACAACCAATTTGACAGCTTGAATAATTTTTAAGAGAATAATGGGCAAATGTTGCACAATCCAGGTGTGCAAAGCTCTTAGAGACTTACCCAGAAAGACTCGCAGCTGTAATAGCTGCCAAAGTGGCTTTTACAATGTATTGACTCAGGGGAGTGAGATATTTCTGGATTTGTGTGAGATATTTCTGTATTTCATTTTCAATAAGAAATGTAGAATTTCTAAAAACATGTTTTCACTTTGTCATTATGTGGTACTGCGTGTAGATGGGTGAGCATTTTTTTTTCAATTCAGGCTGTAACCCAACAAAATGTGGAATAAGTCAAGTGGTATGAATACTTTTTGAAGGCACTGTACGTTCCATCCCTGCGGTACAGTTGATAACCATTGCTATGAATGCTAAAAAGCCAATCTCATTGGCCTATCCTTCTGTACTGGCACAGACCTACTACTCACACGAATCCTCTCAGGATCCCTCCCCCTTGACCCATCTTCCTCTACTTTCTTCATCGCCTCAGCATACGACACCCTCTGCACTAATCTAACCCTGGTAACCTCAACCTGCTTCTCTCGCACCGGACACTTCTGATCCCCAGCCCCATGGGCACCCCCACAATTAACCCATACTGCTTCTTTCCCCAATACCACACATTCCTTTGTCTCGTGTCCTTCTGCACACTTCTCATACCTAGGAACCTCCCTCCTACACACTGCTGCCACATACCCATAAGCTTGACACCTGTAACAACATAATGGATACGGCACAAAAGCTTGTACGGGATAATTGAAATACCCTAACATCACTTTGTCGGGCAAAGACTCAAGATCAAAACTCAAAAGAACAGACAATGACTCTTCTGTTTCACAACTCACGCCACCCTGTCTGCGTTGCACCAAACGAAGAGCTTCACAAACACCGGAAATCTTCCCCTTCAGTTGGTCCACTTTCACATTTACCGCTACCTCAGTAATCACTCCTTTCAATGGCGCCATTTGTGTGGCGTGGAGCGCCCGTTCCCTCTGTCCGGCAGAAACACAAACAATTATCACAAGACCTCTTCGGGTTACCTTCACCGATTCCACAGCACCCAACTCCGTTTTCACCCACCCTGAAACCACATATGGATCAGCCAAAAGGCAGGTGTCCACAGATTCATCTTTATCCTGACCATCGGTGCAAGCCTCGGGCTCTGAGAACTTCACCACACCTGCCACCTCCGATAATTTGCCCTCATTCAATTCCATTTCACCTCCAGACCTCACGGCTCACTCTGCTTACACTTCCCATCGTTCTTCAACAAACCATTTCCCTTTTTTCCGCCATCTTCAACTGATTCAAGCTCACCCTCTTCCTCCCTCACTCTCTTCGACCTCCTATGCCTCTCTTTTTCCCTCCATTCCTCCTCCGTATTCTAATTATATGTCTCCTTATAATACTGCACTTCTCCTGACATACATCTCATTCTTGTCCTCTCAAGGGACTCCTTCAGGGTACTGCCCAAAAAAAACACATGACACCATGGAGCTAGTTACTTGTGATGCACACCTGGCAACCGCCCTGACAACTTGTGGTGTATTAATTAGTCAGATTCCATTGCAAAACGTTTGGTCTGTTGCAAAACGTTTTGCAACGGAAACAGTTTACTCCATACGGAAAATGTTTTCCAACGAAAATTAGAGTTTCTATTGGACACATTTTTGTTCGGTCCCTCCCCGTTTCTTTCCGTTTGCTCTGTTTGCTTCTATTTGCTTCCTAGAGTAAACGGTTTGCAACGGAATCCAACTAATGACTACACCCATCCTGTCATTAGCAACTCTGCAGCTCAACGAGCAGAGGGGGCACCTCGAAAAAGGCAGTTTTACAGAGAATTCATTAATTTTATTGATAATTTTGGGACAATGGTTTAGCCTACATTGTTAGTATTTCTGCTTGGCTAACAGCTGTACTTTTGGGAATTTGTTTGGGAATGCAAGCAGACAGACATCCAGCTGAACAATTTTCAAATTATGTTGCATAGGACTAGGCCAGGAAAAAAAGGCCTACACTACAGTGAAGTTGTATTCCATTAAACTAATATTCTCCAACTTTGCTACTGATTTTAAAGAGCCACTGAACACGTTGGTTAGCACGTGTGTTTTTCTGTTGC
Source organism: Coregonus lavaretus (assembly GCF_964263955.1). Taxonomy (NCBI): domain Eukaryota; kingdom Metazoa; phylum Chordata; class Actinopteri; order Salmoniformes; family Salmonidae; genus Coregonus; species Coregonus lavaretus. Next base: position 23,567,877 of record NC_140016.1, on the reverse strand, counting down.
TCATTAGAAAAATGAGATTTCATTCTTGGAGGTGTTTCCTGACATTTGCCTATTTCACTTCAACAAAATACCCAGAATGAATCTAAGATAACTCAAGAAATCTGTAATTAATTGACGTTTTAGATTTAGTTGCGTAATTTTACATCTAACTAAGGTGTTTGGCGCTGTATTTCTCAAGTAAAATGTTTTGCTATGTGCTGTCTTATGTAAACAAAGTCGGAGCTGCTGGGCAAGTCTGTCTCACTGTCTATGCTATTGGATAGAGAGCAATAACTGCAGCTGTTCACCCCATGTTAGTGGGCAAATGGACATCATCAAATCAAAACCCAACCTTCATTTACCCGTTGTGACGCACTGATGTTCCAAACTCTGTTTTAAAGAAAACTGACTTCATGACCAAAATTATCCTATTTACACTTTGTAGTACATTTTGACACTAGAATAACTGTTTCTGACTTATATCGATGCCACATAGGTCGTTTTCGAAGGGATTCGTTGCTTTTTAAGGGCAGTCCTCTTTAAACAACTGCTAAATGCCTCTGTAATTCGAGTGAAATTGCTTTCCTTCAGTTTGTGAATTTATTTTGAGTGTTTACTTTGTGTTTGTCTTGTGTGTTGCCACTTCTTGAAGTACCGCTTGTGCACATTTGGCGAGCCCGCGGACTTGTGTGTACTGGCATGCTTGAGAAGCGAGCACCCCTTTCCCCCACGGATTATGTTATTGTATGATGGTTCACCCCTGCTAATTGTGACTATGGTTTAGCCCAGGAAGTGGAATTTGCTATTTCCAGAGATATGTATTCTAATGCTATTTCCACCTGTCTTTGCCAGTGTTCTGTAAATTCTGATGAGGAGAGTGTCCGTGTGTGTGTGTGTGTGTGTGTGTAATGTGTGTGTGTATGTGTTTGCGTTGTATCGATGTGCGTGTTTGTGTTATGTGTGTGTGTGTGAGCGTATTTATGAACGTTTACACACACACACAGACACTACCCACCTCCGCCAGAGAGATGATGGTGATGAGAGGTGCTGGCTGGCTGGTTAGCGGAAGGTTAGGGTCCATCAGCAGCATAATAAACAGTGATTGTCTCTCTGGAGTGTCTCTCACATGTGTGTCCATATCCCAATGCTCCCATCCACAGCTCTTGGCCCACAGCATGGCTCTCCAACAACTGGCTAGGCCTGCTGTGGAAACACATGAAGAAACAACACAGGAGATGAACTGAAGACCCACTGACTGACAACACACTGACAGGCAACAGAGTAACACACTGACAGGCAATGGAGTAAGCCCTGAATGGCAGACAAACAATAGTCTGGTTATACAGGAGAAAAGGTACAGCGCCTATGGAAAGTATTCAGATCCCCTGACTTTTTCCACATTTTGTTACATTACAGCCTTATTCTAAAATGGATAAAATTGTTTTTTTTTCCCTCATCAATCTACACACAATAACCCACAATGACAAAGCCTAAACAGGTTTTTAGAAATTTGTGCTAATTTGTTACAAATAAAAAACTGAAATAACACATTTACATAAGTATTCAGACCCTTTACTCAGTACTTTGTTGAAGCCCCTTTGGCAGCGATTACAGCATCGAGTCTTCTTGGGTATGACGCTACAAGCTTGGCACACCTGTATTTGGGGAGTTTCTCCCATTTCTCTTTGCAGATCCTCTCAAGCTCGGTCAGGTTAGATGGGGAGCGTTGCTGCACAGCTATTTTCAGGTCTCTCCAGAGATGTTCGATCGGGTTCAAGTCCGGGCTTTGGCTGGGCCACTCATGGACATTCAGACACTTTCTCTGTTCATCTTTGCCTCTATCCTGACTAGTCTCCCAGTCCCTGCCGCTGAAAAACATCTCCACAGCCAGCACCATGCTTCACTGTAGGGATGGTGCCAAGTTTCCTCCAGACGTGACGCTTGGCATTCAGGCCAAAGAGTTCAATCTTGGTTTCATCAGACCAGAGAATCTTGTTTCAAGGTGCCTTTTGGCAAACTCCAAGCGGGATGTCATGTGCCTTTTACTGAGGAGTGGCTTCCGTCTGGCCACTCTATCATAAAGGCCTGATTGGTGGAGTGCTGCAGAGATGGTTGTCCTTCTGGAAGGTTATCCCATCTCCACATAGGAACTCTAGAGCTCTGTCAGAGTGACCATCGGGTTCTTGGTCACCTCCCTGACCAAGGCCCTTCTCCCCCGATTGCTCAGTTTGGGTGGGAGGCCAGCTCTAGGAAGAGTCTTGGTGGTTCCAAACGTATTCCATTTAAGAATGATGGAGGCCACTGTGTTCTTGGGGATCTTCAATGCTGCAGAAATGTTTTGGGTACCCTTCTCCAGATCTTTGCCTCGACACAATCCTGTCTCGGAGCTCTACGGACAATTCCTTCGACCTCATGGCTTGGTTTTTGCACTGACAAGCACTGTCAACTGTGGGACCTTAAATAGACAGGTGTGTGCCTTTCCAAATCATGTCCAATCAATTGAATTTTCCAAAGTTGTAGAAACATCTCAAGAATGATCAATGGAAACAGGATGCACCTGAGCTCAATTTCGAGTCTCATAGCAAAGGGTCTGAAGACTTATGTAAATAAGGTATTTCTGTTTTTATTTTTATAAATATGCAAACATTTCTACAAACCTGTTTTCACTTTGTCATTATGGGGTTTTGTGTGTAGATTTTTTTTTATTTACCAAATTTTAGAATAAGGAAAAAGTCAAGAGGTCTGAATACTTTCCGAAGGCACTGTATATCTGATTAAGTACTGTTACCTTGAAAATGGCTGAAGATTATGGACCAGATGGCCTTGCTTTCTTTTCATGACGAATGACTTTAATCAGTCTGTTTCTGTCGTGTGAGTCTGTGTGCGAAGTCAATACAAATGTGGATGCTGTTGAAACGTCAGATCAGTCCCAACAAAACCTCACAGATTATGACTCCACGTCTAGTGCAGCTGGACCTTGACAGTATTGAGTGAAGATAATATGGGGTTCAGTTAGATGGGGTAAATTGCTGGGTGCAGTCATCTGCAAAGGGGTGAGAGAGAAGGGAGGGAATGTAGTCAGAGAGGATATGTTAAGCAGCATTCAGGAAAAACAGCTGACAACATGAAAAGCCAAACGCTGGCATCCTTTTACACAACAGACTCCGGTGTACAGCTCTGTGTTCTCCTAACAATACCCCGCTGTCTTTCCCTCTCTCTATCCCTGCCTCTCTCGCTCTCTGTGTTTCTTTATCATTCTCTTTCTCCATCCCTCCCTCTCTCTCATTAGCCCTCTCTCTCTCTCTCTCTCTCTCTCTCTCTCTCTCTCTCTCTCTCTCTCTCTCTCTCTCTCTCTCTCTCTCTCTCTGTTTATCATGCTCTCTCTCTATCCCTCCCTCTCTCTCTCTATCCCTCCCTCTCTCTCTATCCCTCTCTCTCTCAATCCCTCCCTCTCTCTATCCCTCCCTCTCTCTTTATCTATCCCTTCCTCTCTCTCTATCCCTACCTCTCTCTCTATCCCTCCTTCTCCCTCTATCCGTCCCTCTCTCTCTATCCCTCCATCTCTCTCTATCCCTCCCTCTCTATCCTTCCCTTTCTCTCGATCCTTCCCTCTCGCTCTATCCCTCCCTCTCTCTCTCTATCCCTCCCTCTCTCTCTCTATCCCTCCCTCTCTCTCTATCCCCCCCTCTCTCTCTATCCCTTCCCTCTCTCTCTATCCCTCCCTCTCTCTCTCTATCCCTCCCCCTCTCTCTCTATCCCTCCCTCTCTCTCTCTATCCTTCCCTCTCTCTCTATCCCTCCCTTGCTCTATGTAGGTATCTGTCATTCTGCTCTACCTCCCTGCAGTCCATCTCTGTTTTTACCTCTCACTCCCTCTTGCTATCTCTGTCACAGGCACACTCGCTCTCACATTTTCTCTCCCACTACCTCTCTCGTCCTCTACCGCTGCCTCTCATTGCCTCCATCTAGCACTCACTCGTTCTCTCCTGCTACCTCTCCCTGCCTCTTTCACTCGCTCTTCCACTAGAAAAAAAAGGCCTTTAACAGTAGCTACCTAGCTGAGATGAACAGGCTCATGTGTAAACATTAACTTGAGGCGAGGTAGAAACACAGAAAACAATGAGCTGCTGATAATTGTGTTGTAGCTCTAGTGGTTTCTTCTATCTCACATTGTCTTTGCAAGAAAAGAGTGAATGATTTAAGCAGGTAATGGGCTCAGTCTGGGAAAAGTACAATCCATGTACAATGGGTAAAATACGGAAGGGTCAAATATAGACCCACAAAGGTTTAGAGGTCATAGAACATCTGCTAAATGACTAAAATGTCTAATGTACATATACAACCACACCAAATGTTTACTCGTACGGTACAGTTAACCTCATCTGGTTTATTTCGACATACTGAATGAGTGAGTGAATGTCTTTGGTTTGTAGGTAGCTCCATGTTTGAGTGTCTGTGAATTATTTTGACTACATGGTTGAGAGCGCCTAGTGAATTCAGCTCCAGCTGCTTGCCGCTGTATGAACATGCTCATGCAGTACTTCAATCTAGCCTCCAGGGGGCTCTGTTCTGTTTCAAACTGAGCCTCAGACCTTCAGATGGGCAAAGTCATCAGAAGAAGCAGCAGTAAGTGGTGATGATAGAACCAAGGTATTTGAGTGCACTATTAACACCTGTAGGTATTGTATCAGCCATCCACCAGGAGGAAAATAGGAGGGAACACTATATTTGCATGAAAAGCCTCCCTCCAAATATCTAGGACTTGAATAGGAGAAGCTCTGACTGTTACATTCAAGAGCAGTGTGCTGGAGTAGACCTAACCACTATTGGACCAATAGTGATCTATTTTTACCAATAGGGCAAGCTCATATTTATCTCTTCTCACAGAAATCTAAATCAATAAAATCAAATTGCGTTTCTCACATGCTTCGTAAACAACAGATGTAGAATAACAGTCAAATGCTTACTTACGGGCCCTTTCCAACAATGCAGAGTGAAAAAACGTAATAATTGAAAAATAACAACACAATAAATAAATACACAATGAGTTACCAGTACCGAGTCGATGTGCATGGGTACGAGGTAAGTATGGAAGTAGTTTTGTGCCTACACAAAAAAGGGTTAAATATGTGAAAAATATATATACATATATTTCCTCAGCTTTCTTATATCTCATTGATATAGGACAGATACTCCAAAACCTTCTTACAATTTAGCAATGTTATTCAATGTGTTTCTATGGGATTTGGTGCTAAAGGCCAAATTCTATATTTTATACCATAAGAAAATCATATTTTATTTTGATACCTAAAGGGGTCCTAAAATCCTAAATCAAATAGCTAAATGATCCATGGTTTGACCATCTTAAAACAATTCCATATGTCAACTTTTTGAAGATCATGGGCCCATGGAACTTGAATCTCTTGACCCGCACCACTACAGCCCCGTCGATATGGATGGGGGCATGCTCGGCCCTCCGTTTCCTGTACTCCACGATTAGCTAATTTGTCTTGCTGACACTGAGGGAGAGGTTGCTGTCCTGGCACCACACCGCCAGTGCTCTGACCTCCTTCCTATAAGCTGTCTCATCATCATCTGTGATCAGGCCAACCACTGTCCTGTTGTCAGCAAACATAATGATGGTGTTGGAGTCATGCGCGGCCACGCAGGAAGTACAGGAGGGGACTAAGCACGCACCACTGAGGGGTCCCTGTGTTGAGGGTCAGCGTGGTGGATGTGTTGTTGCCTACCCTTCCGTCAGGAAGTCCAGGATCCAGCTGCAGAGGGAGGTGTTCAGTCCAAGGGTCCTGAGCTTAGTGATGAGCTTGGAGGGTACTATGGTGTATAACGCTGAGCTGTGGTCAATGACCAGCATTCTCACATAGGTGTTCATCTTGTCCAGGTGGGAGAGGACATTTTGGAGTGCAATAGAGATTGTGTCTTCTGTGGATCTGTTGGGGTGGTATGCGAATTGGAGTGGGTCCAGCGTGTCTGGGATGATGGTGTTGATATGAGCCATGACCAGCAAATCTAGACAGCAGTTCAATGTTGTGCTATCAGCATCCCTTTGTAGAAATATACATTCTCTCTCACACAGACACACACATACATACACACACACACACACACACACACAAACAAACACGATACCAAGCCCATGCCTCTAATATCCTTATGTATGGCAAATGTTGGAGATCAGCGAAGGTTCTCAACCTCCTATGGAAACATTTAATTCATACTGAACAAAAATATAAATGCAACATGCAACAATTTCAAAGATTTTACTGAGTTACAGTTCATATAAGGAAATCAGTCAATTGAAATATCTTAATTAGGCCCCAATCTATGGATTTCACATGACTGGGCAGAGGCCCACCCACTTGGCAGCCAGGCTCACCCACTGGGGAGCCAGGCCCAGCCAATCAGAATGAGTTTTTCCAGACAAAATGGCTTTATTACAGACAGAAATACTCCTCAGTGCAGTTAATAGATCTGTATCTGACATCCTTCTTCTAATACAATGACAACATTAGTCAAAGATTAAACATAGAGACAAACTCATATTAGATCTGTCTTTCCACTTTTATTTGTGTTTCTCCACAAGTTCCCACAATGCACCACAAAGACTTGTGTCCAATAATGAATATATTCATGTATACATATAATAATAGTTACATAAAAAACATTTCACAAAAGACAATATTAAATATGTAGATTTTCAGTTGCATGTCAAAATCTTGATTCTTTTTTTTCCCCATTTAACATGCATTAAATATATAAAAATATAATTCTGATTGATTAAGTTTATATACATTTTTTGAAATAAATATAAGAATACAAATGTATTTTTAAAATACAAAGATAAATACAGTCACATTGTGTACAGTGTGTACCAAACCAGAAAATACAAACATTATTTGGATATTTAGCATTCACAAAACACAAATACGTTAGAAATGCAACTTTAATGACAATTGCAGGTCTATGTCTTTCGTTCGTTTCACTTTTCTTTTTTCCTACCCAGACTCCTCAGCTCCCACTCCATACACATGGCAGGACTCCTGACAGGAAGTCAGGAAGTTGGAGGTCAGAGTTCAAAGGTGTTGAGTGGAGGGTATTTAAGAATGTCTAGCTCTGGCGGACATCCTGTAACAGTTTATTGATCTCAGCCACCAGCTCGCTGGCGTCCATCAGCTCATGGCGGCTGTCGCTCCTCTTCCCCTGCAGGTGTCCCAGCTGCCCCAGCACCGAGTCAAACTCATCCTCCTCAAAGTTCTCTGGGATCTCCTCCATGGCTGGGAGCCACTTACCGCACGGCCCTGGGAGGGGGACAGGGACAGGAATGGGGGCAGGGGCCAGGGAGGGTACCACCAGGGTGGGGCTAACCAGGGCAGTGAGGAGAGGGCTGTTCTTGGGGGTGGGGGCGTGCTGTCCGTGCCCAACGACTTGGTTCTTGTGGTTGTTCTGGGGGCTGAGCTTGGTGCTGGGTTTGAGGGTGTGGTAGCTGCCGTTCTGGGGGTGTGGGTGGCCTGAGGGCCCGATGTTAGATCCGGGGTTCTGGAAGTGGGTGTTGGCGGCCCACGCTGCCACACCTTGCTGGTGGGCAGCAGCACTGGGCTTACCTGGCAAGTGACCCCTCCTCCTGTCCAGTGAACCCGTCATGGGGACACCTACACCCCCCACACTCACACCTCCCTTCTGGGTCTCACTGACCTGGACGTAGGAGTCCAGAGACGGGGGGAGGAGCCTCTGGAACACGCTGCTCATCTCTGACAGCAGGGAGGTGGTTCCACACAGGTCCTCCTCCTCCTCTCCCCCATCTTCCGCCTCTCCCTCCTCGGCTCCCTCCTGGTTGTCCTTGCCGAAGGTGGAGAAGCTCTGGTTGCTGCGTTGGGCATGAGGGTGGGCGGGGTCGGAGGGCTGGGGGGGCTCCTGAGGGTCGCTGGCCTGGCGGGGGTCCTCTCCTGGGATGAAGAGGTTGCTGCGGTAGTCAGAGGAGGCTGGGGAAGGCAGGGGAGGCATCCAGCACTGGTCAGAATGACCCAGGACACGACACTCCTCAGTGCATAGTCTCATCGCTACAGAGAGAGGGAGAGAGAGAGACATGGTCAGGGATATAGAGTCACAAGGCACTGCATAGATGAAATACACAGAAGATGGGCCCCATATGGCCATGCGTTTAAACATACACACACCATAGATTGTTCTGGGTATTACTGTTCTTTTGTTGATAGACTTGTGATGAGGGGAGATGGTGATGAGTAGCTATAGAATTAGGATTGGTTTTGAGGGGAGGAGATGAGAGATTGTCTTTCATACAGTCTTTTAACATCAAACATTTGATCTCCATTCATCCTTAAACACAGTTGTGTGATCTGGGTTCAAACATGGGTTGAAATCTAAGCTAATTAGATAGCATAGCACTCTGTGGGAGTGAGCACGCTACCTATAAGATGCAATTAACATGTCGGGGCAATTCACTGGGCCAGATCAATGGCTACTATTACTCATTCAAAAGCCTGCATTTTTCCCTTTCATGTCGTGTCTATTCAATATTAAATCTTCAAATGAAAAATCTCTGAAGAATAAATTAGACAAATCAAATATGCCAAGTTAAAGCTTTCATTAAAGAGCGCTGGTTTTTCACTCATACTATTCAGGGACTTCATTACGCTCTCATTACCATAAAAGGACAATTTATAATACATCTTAGAGCTGATGAAGGAAGAGTGCATTGGGGAACATTAGAAAAACAGCAGCCTCGGCCATGCAGCAGATTGGCTCCCCCGCTGATGAAAGATTAACCGGACTGATTGACAAAAAACGCCTTTCAAAGCTGTCAATAAACCACTCCAACCTGCCTCTCCACCTGCCTGCCTGCCCAGCTGACTGCCTGGTTGCCTGATCGCACTCTGAAATAATTGTGTTGTGGAGGAGATTAGAGCTTTTTTTCATCAGAGAAACGGGTGATAATTCTACCTCTTTTCTCCCTCCACAGTCCCATCCAGTCACTGTGCTGATAAGCAGCTGGGAAGTGGATCTCTCAGAGGTGTTGGGGATGAGGGGTGATTGAGAGTGGGAGGGGTGAGGTGATGTGATGGGGAATAGCTCAGTGGAGGCCTGTAGTGTAGGGGTAAGAGCTAAGATGGGTGAGAGGAGTGACATGGTCAAAGGGGTGAGGATGGTATACCTGCATGCAGTATGTTGGTAGAGTTCAGCAAAGAACTGAGGTGTAGAGTAAGGGAGTTGATATTTGATAGGTGGAGAGTGGTGATGGGTGAGGGTTTTGAGACGAGGTGAGGGGTGATGAGGTGAAGGGTGTATACCTGCATGCGGATGCTGTGGATTTGGTCTGTGTTGGCCGTCAGGGGGGTATAGCTCAGTAAAGGCCTCACCCAGGAGCCTGTCGATGGGAGACTCTCTCCCTGCCTCGTAGTCACTGTCCCCAGCCTCGCTATCACCACGACCACTGTCCTTCAGACTAAACTTATCCATGTCGTTCAGAGCATACCTGGAGATGGTGAGAAGAAATGCTGGTTAAACTTCCATAGAAAGCAACATTGGAGAATGGTTCAAGGCTTATGCATATATCGAAACTAAGTGCAGTGGAGGTTTTTGCATACAATTATTAAGGTTGAGTCCTAAAATAGAACAAGGCACATATAGGCCTAAGAGGGAATACTGCCAAAAGCTTTTTAGGAATATGTAAAGCATTGTAGGATATGCCTTAGCACCTTACTGAGTTATGCACACATTCTTAAACATGTACATTCTGATTCCCTTCCGGTGTGTTTATTTTAAGATGTAGGTACATGGTGTTATTACCTGTAGCTCCTGGTGTATTTGTTTCCACGGAAACTTGGTCGTGGCTGGTACTGGCCCTGATGGAGCATGGACAGAAGCTGTGAGACTTGCTACAATCCCCCCAAAAAAAGAAAAAGAAAAAAGAAAAAAGAAAGGATAGTGAAAATAAAGGGGAAAATGAAAAGGGAAAATGAATAAATGAGTACCGATGGGAGCAGACAGACATAAGGATACATGAGGTGGATGAATGTTGATATGACGGATTCTAAAACATGACATGATCATGGGAAATAAGGGACGGAGAACTGAACATAACACACCGTGGGGCACACATTCAGAACAAATACTGAACATAAAATATATAACGCAAAAATAATTAATATTCAATTCAATTCAATTCATCATTAGATTTCTATATCACCATAATATAAGGCAAATCTTAAACTCAGTCATTCTTTATTCTATAGATCCATAGTTGATGGTAGTCTATTTTATTCCAAAGGCATTTAAGAGATTCAAAGACTACCATTAGCAGATAACATATTCATGTAACCATATAGTAATACATTACTAAGGACTTAGGACATGAAATTAAACCTTCTCTCTCTCTCACTCTCTTCCTCTTACCTCGACAGGGGGCGTGGCATGGGCCAGTTCCAGAGCAAAATTATCTGCAACGTGATTGGAGGAGATGGTGACTAGGCTGTTAAGCGACTGGTGGCTGTGTTGGCTCTGCCGGCTGCCCATGGTTCCCCTCTCAGGGACAGGCGACGCAGAAGGTGAGCGTGGGTGTGCCCGTACGGGCAGGGTGCCGTTGACGGTGGGGACCAGGGTGATGTCTCCCTTGTGGATCTGCCTAGAGGGCTTCTTTGGGTGGTTCTGGTACGTGTTCTCAGCCACCCTGCAGTTGTACGAGTTGCGTGGGTCCTTCTTCTCCCTGTTGCAGCGTGCTGTGGTGAACATCACCATGACCACCAGCAGCAGGGCACACACGGCCCCCAGGGAGATTATGATTATGAGGGACAGGTCCAGCGGTGGCTGGCTGGGGCCTGTGGGGAGGCCTGGGGGCAGGATGTCCATGTTCTCCTGGAGAGAGAGGCGGAGCAGGGCCCCCGTGGACAGGCGGGTGGTGCCCCTATCCTGCACCTCCACCCTGATCTCCAGTATGTCCTTGGGAACCCCTTCCAGACTGCCATTGGTCCGCAGCTCGCACCGCCGCGCGTCCATCACAAACAGGCCCTCCTCGTTGCCCCCGATGATGGAGCAGCTCAGCTCGCCGTTGGCACCGGTGTCGCGGTCGGTGGCCTTGATGATGGTGACCAGCTGACCAGCGGAGGCGTGTCTCCAGAGAGGTAGATCGGCGGTGTGGTTCCGTAGGGGTGGGGACTGGATGATGGGCGGATTGTCGTTGTCGTCGAGCACGGTCAGAAGGACGGTGGCGTTGGAGGAGAGGGCGGGGTTCCCTCCGTCGCGTGCCTGGACTGTGAAGGCAATGCGGCTGATGTCCTCGTGGTCAAAGCTCCGTAGAGCATAGATGGCGCCGTTGGACGGGTCAATAGTGACGTAGGTGGAGATGGGGCTTCCCTGGACCAGAGCTTCCACTACCGTGTAGGTCACCTGACCATTGGTGCCCAGGTCAGGGTCGGACGCCACCACTGTCATCAGGTAGGCCCCGGGAGAATTGTTCTCTGACTTGAAGACCTCGTAGCGACTCTTCTCAAAGTGGGGCGGGTTATCATTTTCATCCAACACCTGCACAGTGAAGTGTTTGACTGTGGAGAGGCTTGGAGAGCCGCGGTCCTCAGCTATGACTGTCAGACTGTACTCTGACCTCTTCTCTCTATCCAGAGACACGTTGGTGAGGATCATGTAATTCTTCTCATAGGTCTTCTGCAGCCGGAAGTGACCGTGGCCGTGCAGGCGGCACACCACGTCACCGTTGAGCCCTGTGTCACTGTCGTCCACCCGCACCAGTGCTATGAAGGTGTCCACTGGCGCGCCCTCCGAGATGTAGGCCACCTCCTCCTTGCCAGGAGTCATCAGGTTAATGTTGATCTCAGGTTTGTTGTCATTCACGTCCACCACTTTGATGACGATTTTACAAAGTCCGGGGATGGAGTTGGGACCCAGATCCTGTGCCTGAACGTCCAGCTCATAAGATGAAGTAGATTCATAGTCCACTTTTTTAATCAAAGTGATTTGACCATTTTCTGGGTTAATTTTAAACGTCTCCAGTATTTTGGGAGAGACATGACTGCTGAAAGAGTAAACTATTTTACCGTTAGTGCCCTCATCCGGATCCGTGGCATTTAAATCAATCAGTAGAGTCCCGAGTGGTGAGTTTTCCAGGAGATTAATAACGTAAGCCTGCTCGTCAAAAGCCGGACTGTTGTCATTAGAGTCCGAGATGCTTATCTTGAGCAGAGTGGAGCCGGACTTCGGGGGGACTCCATTGTCTGAGGCCGTTAGCTGCAGCTGGTAGTTGGACTGCACCTCCCTGTCCAGCTCTCTCACCACAACAAGCTCTGCGTATTTGGCACCGTCGGTTCTGGTCCTAATGTCGATTTTGAAAAAGTTATTCGGGGTCAGGGAGTAAGAGTAAAGGGAGTTATCTCCCACGTCAGGGTCCGTGGCGCTGTCCAGCTGGATCCGGTTGCCCACAGATGCACTCTCGGAGATCTCAATGGGGATGATGGCACGAGAGAACTGTGGTGAGTTATCGTTAATGTCCAAGACTTCCACCTCGACGTGGAAGAGCTGAAGGTATTCAGTAGGCAGAGTGATAACGTCAAATTCGATAGAACAGTTGAGGTTCTTTTCACAAATCTTCTCCCGGTCAATCTTGGTCCCTATGGTGATTTCACCGTCCTCCTCCCGAACCGACAGAAACGGTGTGCTCCCCCGCTGCATAGCACGGAACAGAAAGGACACTGAACTCGGTAATTTAGACAGAACACCCGCCACGTCTTCCTTTAGCCTTGCAATCACTGTGCCCACTTTTTGCTCTTCATAAACTTTATATTTCAAAGTCTTACCAGAAACGTCCTGCATAATTGCAACCAAAAATAATAATAATGCAGTGGAAAATACTATATTCCCTTTGGGTGTATTCATTTTGGCACCCATCTTCAGCACCCAGGCTAGGGCTACAGTTCCACGGAAGAGCAAGGTCTGAAAAAATATGCTTTCTCAAAAGTCTGGCATGTTCCTCCAGTTAAGTCACCGTCGGTGAAAAGTCGCACAAAACGACTTGAAGATGGAGATTGGAGAACCCAAGATGAACCGGGTCACAGTTCTCTTTCGGCTTCGATTTTACACCAAAAAACAACAACTCAAATGCAGTTTTTCTTGCTATCGTAGACGGATCTGTTGCATACATCCACTTACGCCGTTTCTGTGTGTGAGTGTGTGTCTGGAAATCTGAGCGAGGAGAAAAGGCGCAGCTCCGCTTGTGTTGCTGTGCGCTCTGCTCTGTCGCGCGCTCCTGCCGTCTGTGTCTCGTATCAGTAGACAGACTGGCCCTGATAGCCCGCCCCTCACCCAAACTGCGTCTTTTTCCTCAGCTCACACAAAAACATTCCCCACCCCTCCCCTCCTCCCCTCTCCTCTTCACCCCACCCTAAATCAAGTGCTGCCCCTTCGCTGCATCCAGGATATCCACTCACAACACAGAGGGCCCATTGATTCCAGAAGCCGGGAGGACCAACCCAAAGACGTAGTTGTAAAGTGTGCCACAACAATAGGTAAGGGGGATTATTCAGGGCGAACTTTAAACATGTCCAGATTGACCCAAGGCTGCCTCGGCACTCGCATGTTGTTATAGCTGCAATTCACCAACGTGTGCCACTGTCCATTTTCCCCCCCTACATTAAAAATGAAAAGAACTTTAACATTCCATATAATATCCCCCAAAATAGCCCTGTTTGCGTTTTATGCACTGGTTATAAGCAGCTGTCAGTAAAAATTCACAATTTATTTTGAGGTGAATTGTATATGTGGTTGTCTCGTATATTTAACTGGAAAACATTGCACAAAATATGTAACATTGGACACAATATGTAATGGGGTATTCGAGTTGGTTACAGTGGATACAATTAGGTTACCAATTTTGTTCCTAAAGTCATGGTGATGAGAAGGTTGCATAGCCTCATATTTCCAAGCCACCAGTGTGGAGAGAGGACTATAAGAGTGAAGGTTTGTGGATCCCTAAATCTTGCTTTTTACTGAGTGAGGGTAGAAGACCTCTGTACGCCCTCACTATTGTGTGTTCCACCAGGGTTCCGCGTGTGGCGAATCTCTGAAAGGATTCCCTGGAGCTGAATGCGCCTCGAGGCGGGTCACGCGGGCAAACACTTTTCACCCCGTGCATAATACTGCTTTAGAATCTCACATTAGCATCCTCAAACTCGCGCTCAAAGAGCAAACACGAGCAACTGGATCTTTAAGAAGGCACCAGACCATCTGCGCGAGGTTCAGACAACCCAAACCCATAATTAGGCCTACGTCAATTTCGGTCCCGCGAGCCTAAACGCCCTTTCAGATGGAACTCGCACCTTGCCTTGATAAATATCTAAAAAATGGTTGGCCCCATTCAGCGCGTAATTAGACACAAGCATGCCACATGCATTCCCACTAAGCTATTTGATGTGGTAAACCGGAGCACTAAGGTATTCTTGTATCACTGATGGCTATTTAAGGCCAATGGACAAACTTTTTTTTTTTCTCTCTATAAAATTGGATAGAGTATATTTACGGAGGTTCGCTGCATTTAAATTCCTGGAGTGACTCGTGGGAAAAAGGAAAACGCAGCAGAGGAGATGCGCTCGCTCTCTCTGCCATCTGTCTCCATGAGCACGCACACATGGACATTGATTCAGCAGAGCTGTAAATCAATATAGCGCTCTCCCTAATGATTCAGCACATATCATTTATACATATAAAAGACAATTACCAGCTAATAAACACATTTTCTGTGTTTGATTTTGTGATTTTAGTAAGATCATCACATGTGCTACAGTAATATGTGGCATTAGAACAATATAAATGTGACCCAAATATTTGTTTTAGGCGATGCGTAAAAAGGTCCTCAACGCAGCATCCAACATAAGCGCTCAAACGTTCAATGAAAGAAGTGGTGCCAAATAATTTTTTGGCGGGCGCTGGGGAGGCCGGAACAGCAATATGCCTAAAATCTTCCCTCACAAGGGCAGACATGACACCGTTCGCTGTGTGAAATGTAGCTAGGGAGCCTGGGTGAAAACTCCCCGCTAACGTTTAACAATGTTAGCCACGGGCGGGTGCTTCGATTCTCTCCGTCTCTGAGAAATATCATTACTGCCGTGGGGAATGTAAGCTAATCACATTTCCTCCACGAAGAAGACCAACACAGCTCGAGCTTAAACAGAACGGGTTTTATTCTAATAATACCCATGGAAACACAACATCAATGGGGTATGTTTGCCGAAAGCAGATGCATTTAGATACGCTCTTCTCTGGGTTAATATGTAGGAACTATATTTTTAGAAACATATACCAAGTCTATGTTAACCTTAAGTCGAGGGCTTAGATGGCAGGTGCGGTGACAAAACAGTTAACTTCATCCAAATTGCCTTATGCCATGGTTGGCAATACAATTATAAGAACTATAGGCTGTAGACTACATAAATTAGCCTAAGCCAGATATTTACATTTCAGTGTTGTTATGTAAAATAATCAGATTAATATCTCAAAGCAAATGGCTATTTGGTAATGCAATTAGCTAGGCTATAGCTTGCCAATAGCTTCCCTACATAAATGATCTCAAATACCAAATCAACATTTAACACAACTCTAGATGCAATTTTATGCTAAGATGCTGTTTCAATCATAGGGCTGCGTATATTACTTCAGAAAATGTTCCATTGTGTTATTTTGGCGAAGTCAGTCTTGCCTCCTCATATGGCACTCTCTGTGGATGGAGAGGGGGTGCAGTGATTCAACCCACTGGGGTCGTAAGTTACTTCTGGGAAGCTGGTGAGATGGGGGAGGGGAGAGCTGAACTTTCATTGAAATGAAGGAGATCCCAATGACAAAAGCGCTTAGCAGGTGTAACCAGACCGCCCCGGGGTCCACCAAAAACTAAAACCGGCGGGGGAGCTGCGTGCGCGAGCCACTCACAAAAGGGAAAGTTTCTCCCCCACCCCCTCCCAGTCTATGCGCCAGCCGGCGGAATGCGCCTGCTCTGGCGCGCGCCGGGGTCGCGGGCGTTTGTAAAGGCATCCAAGCATCTGCCGCCTCCGCTCTCATTATCATTCTGTTAGCTCGCGCGGATCTCTCGCGAGGATATGATTGTAGACGAGCTGGGTGAGGAGGTGAGAACACGGGTCTCTTCCGTGTGGCCTCGCGACAATGCTTATTGTTATTCATCCCCAGCAAGAATCGCAGTGGTTACTAGGGGGTTTATTGCCATAAGACACGTGCAGCAGAGCGGGTATATGGCCAACACGAAGACGGACACTGTCATATAAATAGTTACAATAGTCTCCTCTGTCATTCAAGGTGGCCCATGCAGAGTTTACAACAACTTGTATCAACATTTACATCACGCACGCCCACTGCGCCTTTCTTCTGAGACATGTCCATGATTTGGTTCAAATGAATGGTATGGAATTAGTGGTTTTTAATAAATCCCAGCTATTTGTGCACTATAATACAGGTTTTACAAATGTATAACTTCACCTAAGTATATTATTCCCCAAGAACTGCAGTTTGCAAATAGGCCTATCTAGATAACAACGCAATGCATAGGCTACCCACAATTTCATTCATGATGTCACGTTTTATTGTAGGGCCTATCCCATATGGAAATCATAAATGTCATCATTTTTGAATGTATATATCTGAGTTGCTTCACATAGCCTACATTGAAATAGGCACCCATGTCTCGAGGATTCGAACCAGCGATCTTTCGGTTACTGACTCAACGCTCTAAACCGCTAGGCTACCTGTTTGCCCTTTCTTTATACACTGAACAAAAATATAAAAGCAACATGCAACAATTTCAAAGATTTTACTGAGTTACAGTTCATATAAGGAAATCAGTCAATAAAAAAAAAAAAATTAGGCCCTAATCTAAGGATTTCACATGACTGGGAAGGGGCGCAGCCATTGGTGGGCCTGGGAGGGCATAGGCCTACCTAATTGGGAGCCACGCCCAATCACTGAGGAGCCAGGCCCAGCCAATCAGAATACGTTTTTCCCCACAAAAGCGCTTTATTACAGACCGAAATACTCCTCAGCACCCCCTCCATCCCCTTAGACGATCCCCCAGGTGAAGAAACCGGATGTGGAGG
This sequence comes from Coregonus lavaretus, assembly GCF_964263955.1. NCBI lineage: Eukaryota > Metazoa > Chordata > Actinopteri > Salmoniformes > Salmonidae > Coregonus > Coregonus lavaretus. The sequence continues at coordinate 23,550,764 of NC_140016.1, read as the reverse complement.
TCCTGGGCTGGCGTGGTTACACGTGGTCTGCGGTTGTGATGCCGGTAGGACGTACTGCGAAATTACATTCCTGCAGTCAGCATGCCAATTGCACGCTCCCTCAAAACTTTAGACATCTGTGGCATTGTGTTGTGTGACAAAACTGCACATTTTAGAATGGCCTTTTATTGTCCCCAGCACGAGGTGCACCTGTGTAATGATCATGCTGTTTAATCAGCTTCTTGATATGCCACGCCTGTCAGGTGGATGGATTATCTTGGCAAAGGAGAAATGCTCACTAACAGGGATGTAAACACATTTTTGCGCACAATTTGAGAGAAAAAAGCTTTTTGTGCCTGTGGAAAATATCTGGGATCTTTTATTTCAGCTCATGAAACATGGGACCAACACTTTACATTTTGCGTTTATATTCTTGTTCAGTGTAGTTAAACTGCACCCTCTGTCAGTCTTTCTCTCTTTCCCTTATTATCTCTGTCAGACCCTCTGAGAGGACGGTCATCATATCTTCCATGACCGTATATCCTTCTCTTCTCTACAGTGCCATGTGTTCCATCCCTGTGAGCTGAGCGATAGAGAGGAAGAAATACCAGGCCACTCCGAGAAATACAGTACCACAGAGACCACTGATGCTCTTCACCAAAAAGAAGTACAGGGACCAGTACAAAAGAAGGTATTGCTTCATAGCTCTTTGTTGACACTAGTGAGGAATTGTGTCCTGAGTCATGGCTGTTCAGTGGTACCAGTGGGGAATTCTAAATAACCAAATATCCCCACCACAACTCTGCTGAACCATGCGGTAGCTGGTAGCTTAGACACTGTAGCTGTGTTGTGTTTGTTCACCACTTGTCCCTTATCAGGCCCCATTGTCTTGGCTGTGATTACGGTCTCATCTGTTGGGTCCCTTTGCTACTGTGCTGTCCCTCTGTAAAAGTCCCCTATAGGACTGTCTGAAGGACCTCCTTGACTCTGGCTGTTTCTCTGTGTAGTATATAGGGCAATGTACTTGTAGTGTGGTGTGTACTTCATGGTATGTACCTGCTGCTGTTTATAAATGTATGACCTTAATTTGATCACTCTTTTGTTGATGAGAATGTTCCTGCACAGCAGGAAATGCAAATGTGTTGTGTATTGAAGGTTTAAAATGGCTTCTTAAGTTTGTAATTTCCACATACAAATGTCAGACTTGATTTGCTCTAACGTAAAATGTATCAACCCTTACAAAAAAGATCAATAAATTATAATCCACATAACAATTCACATTTCCTGTTTCTGCAGGATTATGTTTCTGCTGTAGCAAACTGGCTCAAATTAAGATCCGACATCTGTTTGTGGTGTTTACTTTCCAGGGTTTGAAAAGAAAGTGGGGTTCAGTAGCCATTCACTCATTAGGTCCGGTTACAATGGAAATACTTCCATAGAGAGGGCAATAGACTAGGCCTTGTCTGTGTAGCATAATTTGTAAACAAATAACTATTTTCAAAATGTATTCTCCTCATGGGGATGTATTTTAAATGAATACCATGCAAAAATAAGTACTGAGATTCCCTGTCAGCACATCAACGCAATTGACAGAAGTTTTCAGTGACCCTGTTGAGAAAGAGAAAAGTGCATAGCAAGGTCTATCTTGGCTTTTTTTGTTCTTTTGCTTCAATCACAAACTGACTCCTCCAGTCGCCAACAGAAGCCTATAGTAATATAAGCTTCATGCATAGACAATATGAGCAATATGATGAACTTAGAAGGAAATTATATCTGGGCTTCCACCCTGAATTCATGTTATGATGGAGCAAAGCTCCGCTCCCTGATCGACACACGTCTGGCATATGCTGTGCGGTTACCCGATCACTTGTTTTTGAAGCGGTACAATATCTCACGTCCGCTTTTGATATCGCAGACAGAGATATCCAGTGTCAGCCAGAGGTGACCCAGTTTAATAACTGGAGATCTTCTCTTCTCTTTCCCCCCTCCTCTTATTCTCTCTTCCTCTCACTCTGTCTATCTTCTAACCAACATTTCTGAGGATTTCCAACAGGTGTGGAACAAAGGGAAGGTTTTGTTGTTCCTAATAGAAATAATGATCAGGTTTCAAATCATCTTTATGTGCTTGTTAAGTTACAATTAAGGGAAGAGAGATTGACTTTCCCTTTCAAAATGGATGTTCATTAAGCAATAAGGCCCAAGGAGGTGTGGTATATGGCCAATATACCACGGCTAAGGGCTGTTCTTAAGCACGACGCAACGCAGAGTACCTGGATACAGCCCTTAGCCGTGGTATATTGGCCATATATCACAACCCCCCGAGGTGCCTTATTGTTATTATAAACTGGTTACTAACGTAATTAGAGCAGTACAAATAAATGTTTTGTCATACCCATGGTATACGGTCTGATATACCACGGCTGTCATCCAATCAGCATTCAGGGCTCGAACCACCCAGTTTATAATAAAGTATAATACACATACAAATATAATAATTGTATACTGTGATAAAATGTGATTGCCACGTTTCCGTAAGTTCCTCCTTAGACGGTGCTGTTAAATCCTAGATAGCTTGACAACTATCTAGTTAGAAGTGTGCCATCTCAATAGATTACAACACAATACTCCTATTTAAAGTGTCTCAAAGATTGGGGATCGATGCATGCAGCCAGGACAAAGAAACAACAACAGCCACAATGTAGTTGTTCTTTGCTGACCCATGCTGCATCTGTTTAAGAAGAGAAAGAGTGAACAATAGCCCTCCTATGTGGGTTGTGTTGAATGTTCCCCACGTGCAGGGTCTCGGGGTGACATATTTTTGGGGGTGCTCATTCAATAGGGAGAAGATTTACTACTCCCCCGTCCCCCCAAACCTTCCCCCATCTATTTGTCTTGGCAGATGTGATGCAGGCGAGACCCAGGCTCTTTTTTGGGGGGTGCTGCTGCCTCGTTGTCAGGCTGTGTTGCCGGGGTCGACGCCACGTGTTCCTAATTTTGGGCCATTTCCGTGGAAACTCTCATGGATCCCCGGATCGCGTTTCACAGAGCTGCAGAAATATCCCCCTCTGTTGTTCTACGGGGTTTAGGGTGGTGTGAGCCATAGCCTGGGACCCATTTATCTTTAAGGGTGACCTCAAGCCACAACCATTATTCTTTAACTTCAGTTTGTAGTCTATTTCTGAGGGGCAGGAAGAGATCCCAGCACTAACACATTAAACTGTGAAACAATGAATTTTTGATTGAAAGTGAGCTGCTGCAGTCTGTTTGAAGCCCACTGGATGGATTTGATGTATTAAAGATGTTTATTTCCTGTGATATCCTTTTTCAGTTCAGACAAGCCAAGTCAATACTCATAAATCATTTAAAAGGTTAAACACCAAGAAAGTGCTTCAAATCTGCACCTCTGAAAACAGCAGAGCTCTGTTTAGGATTACTAAGTATCTAGCAGAAAGTTTCAAGTTTTAATGTCAATGCACAAGTACAGTGAAATGCCTTTCAGTACTCACTCTTCAGAAGGAACTACACAGTCACTACAGAAGTAACTCTCTCCTATAAAATTAATAAAAACTAGTAAGCTGGTGGGGCCCTGTTAGTTATCACTGCAGGGTCTTACTTTATGACCCCAATTAAGTGGGCCAGACAGTAAAAACAGGACTTGTGTTTATTATCCATCCTGCTGGTGGGGAAGGGAAGAGGTACATATTGCACGCTTCTATGACTACAGGAGCATAATGGCTCCCAGACCAGGGCTTTATCTAAGCACTCTGCCTGCTCGGGTTGGTTGGGGTTGAGGAACGGTGGTGGTGTGTGTGTGTTTGCGTGTGTTTGAGTCACTCGACGAACCTTGAACGCTCCGGAATGTGCCGGCTAATGACCCCTTGGGGGATTCTCAGGGTTGACATGTATTTGACATCCTTCAGTAGTAGGATCCAGGGAGGAAATTAGGGTATGTCTTTAAAGTCAGTGAAGCCAGGGAAAGGCTTTAATCAAACACCATTAAAGAGACGGAGACCATCGGTGCGTTGGTGCGTGTTCGGCTCCACGCCAACTCTGCCATTTTACCTCAGGGTTCCACAGAGTTTAGGTTCACCCCTTAGAAGAACAACTCAAAGTCGTATTTACTTCTAGTCCAGACCTTGACTGCACTCACAAGTCTCTCCGGATACGTAAAAGAAACACATAAAGGAAAAGCAGATACATGTTTTGAATAGAAATGAGGGAGTTTGAGAGTGAGTGCACTGTACAAATCAAAAGTAAACAAGAGTTCTGACAGCCAGAGAGTCTCGAGCGTCAACAAAAACGTGTGTTTTCTACAAACCCGCTGAGGGGAAGAGCGTCAACAGCCCCTGGATTAACGCTTCATATAGATGTAGCTGCCGAGCAGAAATATAGAGCCAACGTCACTCTGATGAGGGAGGACATTAAAAGCAGTGCATATACACATTATAGCTGCAAACACTTAGCATTGGACTAACTGATGAATCATTCATAAGCATCCCGCTGTATGACTTCTTAGTCTGAGAGAGGGAGAGAGAGATTTTGCAAATTTGCATTAGACAGAAAGTTGAAATGTCAAACTACTAAGTGTTGCTTTATTGGCGAGGACTTACCAACCCTTTTCCTGTGCACGAAGGAGAGAGCTGGAACGTGTATGCTAATTGTTTGTCTAATAGCCTATTAATTCAAATCAGAGCTCGCGCAGGATAAATAAAAATAACTTTCAAAACACGCTAATGATCTGATTTTACTGGCCCGCTCTCCTTGCGAGCTTTCCTCGATGGGGACTCAAGGCACGCACGCATGCACACACACACACACACACACACACACACACACACACACACACACACACACACACACACACACACACACACACACACACACACACACACACACACACACACACACACACACACACTCCAAGTATAGCTTAGTCCCAAGAGTCTCATCAGAACACTCTCTGAGAGAGAAAGAGTGAAAAGAGAGGGAGCGAGAAAGAAGAGAAAAGCAACAGAAGAGTCTAGTTTTCGTGGCTGTGTTTAAGCTAATGAAAGAAAACACTAATTACACTGCTAGTGTTCATTTCCAGTAGAAAGCTCTACTACACTGCACCTTATTTATTAGTCTTGTCTAGTTCCCCTTCCCCCTATCCTTCTCTTCCCTCCATCTCACTCTCCTCTTTCTCTCCCATCTCTCCGCTCTCTGCTTCCTCCTCCTCCCCTTGCTTCATGGATGGTGAGGATATCCTAATACCGGTATACCAATTCTGTGTATTACACATACATGCAGAAGATATGCTGTACGTTTGGCTAGCCACTCACTGACTGTGCAGACGGACACAGACATGCTTTTGTCGCTGTTATGTCAATGGTCTGTGTTTCCAATCAGAATCAATGAATTGCCATGAATGGATGCAAGGGAATCTATTTGAATCTCAGTAGACCACTCAGCTGTTGGATAGCTACAGATGGATGGCTACCGATACAGATGGATTTCTACAGCTGTCTAACACAGTCTACCATCCCCCCTCTCCCCCATCCCCTCTCCCCCATCCCCTCCCCACCACCCCCTCTCCCCCCTCACCACCACCCCCTCTCCCCCCATCCTCTTTTCCCACTCATCACCATCTCTCTCCAAGGCTCTTCTGGCCTCTCTTCCCTCCTGCTGAGGGATAAGTAACACTCTGTCTCTCTCCGTGGTGTCCAGATGCTGATCCATCATTGTTAATGCCAGGCCAGGGACTATGGTAATAAGCAACTCTCCCCCTACCCCAGCCCCCCTCCCGACACACGCACTGACTTTTGTGACGGCTCGGGCCCTTTGTTAAGCCCTGCTGACCCCCTGACCCCTCAGCCCTCCTCCTATGGGAACAGGAGGAGAGGAGACAACAGGGGGTCTGGCACATAGTCACACACACACATATACACCCCCCAACACACACACACACATATACACCCCCCAAACACACACACACACACATATACACTCAAACACAAGCATTCGTGCACACACAGGCATATGCGCACACAGACTCACACACCGACACAGACGTTCACTCACACACACAGAGACGCTGACACACTCACTCAAACACACACACATAGACAGACGTTCACACGCACACAGACTCACACACCGACACAGACTCTTACACACACAGAGACATTGACACACTCACTCATTCATTCTCCCTCTCCTTTTCTTTCTTTCTGTCGTTCTTTTTTTCTTTGTGGGAGGTAAGATCCCTCCAAGTCATTAGCAAGCAGAGTGTGTTGAGCATGAGATTAAGAGAGACTCTTTTTAATTAAAAGCCAGAGAAAGAGAGACGGGGAGAGAAGAGGGAGAGAAAGAGAGATGGAGACACACAGTTAAACTCATTTAACTCTGGGCTCAGTCAACTGAATACCTCTCACACAACTGAACTTATCCTTCAATCAGTCTAAGTCAATCTGTCTATCTTCTTATTGTTGACGTCGGTGAGAAAGAAAATCCTCGGCAACAACATTACATTCCCCACTGATTAACGTTTCAACAAGCCTCAGAGCCAAGATTACACATGAACTTTCTTTGTAAACCACAAACCTGTCAAGTTCTCTCCCACTGCTATCAAATTGTTTTTTTTTAGCGGAGAGGGTTGAACATGTGGCCTTGATTTCTTTTCACTCTAGATAGCCACATTCCTAAGTGAAAAATGTGTGTTCAACATCTTAGAGTTAGAGAATGCTTTCAGAAAATCAGAGGTATTGTACAGTATATTCCACATTGATTCACTCCGAGTGGAATATTGGAGAAGGTGATCAGAACTTGTTATAGAAAAGAGCAGAAATGAGGGAGAGAGAGAGTGAGAGAGCGAGAGAGATTCATTGAGACAGAGGGCCAGTGAGAGGTAGGGGTGATAGGACGGGGACGCGGGGGGGTCCCCCACCTTGTCATCCCTGAGGCAGACGTAGAATTTCCCCCTACCCAAATCGGGACACCCTGACCTACCTCCCCCAGTCTCCCCCTGAAAGAAAGAAAGAAAGAAAGAAAGAAAGAAAGAAAGAAAAAAAGAAAGAAAGAAAGAAAGAAAGAAAGAAAGAAAGAAAGAAAAAAAGAAAGAAAGAAAGAAAGAAAGAAAGAAAGAAAGAAAGAAAGAAAGAAAGAAAGAAAGAAAGAAAGAAAGAAAGAAAGAAAGAAAGAAAGAGGGGTCTTTTATGGCTGGATATTGATGTAGAGCCAATTTAGCAGCAGCCTACTTTCCATCAAACCAACATCAAAACCAACATCAAACCAAGATCAAACCAACCAGCTCAACACTGACCTCCTTTCTACTTTTCTTCTTTCCATCACTTTGTCTGGGTTGGAAATTACCTTCCAGAACTCTGTTTTTACAAGGGTTAGCTAATAAGATGGAGATTTTAGAGGGAAATTTAGCTTGGTTTCTTAATCATGGTCAGATTACCAATAAGGGTTAGATTGTAGGGTAGTTAAGTCATATTGGTCTTCATTTGGGTGAAATCATGCAGACCTGTCTCACTACTGCATCATTAGAAAGATAAGATAATCTACCATGATGACATTACATATTAAATGCTTGGGAGAGACTTGAGAAAACCCTTGTTCATCTGTAATCGTTGAATTTATTCTGTTATAGAAAGAGAGAGATAGAGAGGGAGAGAGAGAGGGAGACGGAGAGGGAGAGCGAGAGAGAGAGGTGCTATATCTCTCACACTTGTAGTAATAAATGACATTCTCTAATGTTTTTGTCTTGGTGATGTGGACTCTGATGAGAAACGGGATGGAGAAACGTTGGTATAGGAGCGTTTGATCTGATGTGTGTAGACTGAAATGGGTTAGGGACAGGGTCTAGACTGGGGAGGGTGTTCAGTACTGGACAGGACACAGGTACTGTCTTCCTATTGTCTTACTGAAGTACAGGCTTTATGCAGTTTGGTTAAATTTGGACCTTACTACTTGATGCAAATAAATAGCAAGTGGGAGTGATTGTATGACAAAGCATCTGTTGTTATTGAAGCTACGTATGCCATAATCTTTGCCTGTGTTTCACAATCACCTTGAAAAGATGAGTCAACAAGATGAGATGTGAGAGGATAGCAGAGACAGGATAGCAGAGACAGGATAGCAGAGACAGGATAGCAGAAACAGGATAGTAGAGACAGGATAGCAGAGTCAGGATAGTAGAGACAGGATAGTAGAGACAGGATAGCAGAGACAGGATAGCAGAGACAGGATAGCAGAGACAGGATAGCAGAGACAGGATAGTAGAGACAGGATAGTAGAGACAGGATAGCAGAGACAGGATAGCAGAGACAGGATAGCAGAGACAGGATAGCAGAGTCAGGATAGTAGAGACAGGATAGCAGAGACAGGATAGTAGAGACAGGATAGTAGAGACAGGATAGCAGAGACAGGATAGTAGAGACAGGATAGCAGAGACAGGATAGCAGAGACAGGATAGCAGAGACAGGATAGCAGAGACAGGATAGTAGAGACAGGATAGCAGAGACAGGATAGCAGAGTCAGGATAGTAGAGACAGGATAGCAGAGACAGGATAGTAGAGACATGATAGTAGAGACAGGATAGCAGAGACAGGATAGCAGAGACAGGATAGCAGAGACAGGATAGCAGAGACAGGATAGTAGAGACAGGATAGCAGAGACAGGATAGTAGAGACAGGATAGCAGAGACAGGATAGTAGAGACAGAATAGTAGAGACATGATAGCAGAGACAGGATAGCAGAGACATAGATTGGTAGGGAGGCTGTACAAAGCAACTGTAACTGTAGAGCTGAAAAGTCTTTAGTCAGGGAGTAATTTGAAACAAAACACAAAGGAAACGGCTCAGCATTGCCCTGCAGCAGACAACCTCACATAGCGGCCAGAGCAACAGAGAGGGAGAGAGGAGAGAGGAGGTAGAGCAGAGAGAGAGAGAGAGAGAGAGAGAGAGAGAGAGAGAGAGAGAGAGAGAGAGAGAGAGAGATGAGAGAGAGAGAGAGAGAGAGAGAGAGAGAGAGAGAGAGAGAGAGAGAGAAGGAGAGAGAGAGGAGAGAGTGGGGGTGAGAGAGCAGAGAGAGAGAGAGATAGAAGGAGTTGAGAGAGCAGAGAGAGAGAGAGATAGAAGGAGTTGAGAGAGCAGAGAGAGATAGAGAGATATAAGGAGTTGAGAGAGCAGAGAGAGATAGAAGGAGTTGAGAGAGCAGAGAGAGATAGAGAGGGAGAGCAGAGAAAGAGCAGAGATAGAAAGACAGAAAGCAGAGATAGACAGAGAAAAGGAGAGTAGGGGTCTGAAGTGCAGATCAGTAATTAGAGTGTGCAGACTCTCTCTTTATCTAGCCGAGCAGCGCTAGCTAATCAGCTCAGCAATCAGCCTATGTGTGTTAGCGCTACAATTCATTCCACTCCATTTGCCCTCGCTCCCCAACCCTCCTTTCACATTCTGTCCCTCATTTCTCTCCTCCCCTTTCTCTGAAGGAGACACCCCGTGAACAGGCTGTCGGCTTGGCGCTCACAGAAAGTGGGTTATATTTCAAGGCCACCACACAACCAGTAAGGGGGGGGTACACGCACACACAAGCGCACACACATGCACACATACGCATGCATGAACACACACACACACCAGCTCAGCACCTAACCTGACCCCCCCCCCCCCCCCCCCCCAATTATTTCTATTTTTCTCATCCCTAGCTCTCTCTTTCTATATTTTCTGTCTCTTTCTTTCTCTCATTCCCTCTCTTTTTCTCGCCTCTTTCACACACACACACACACACACACACACACACACACCACACACACACACACACACACACACACACACACACACACACACACACACACTTCAGGGAGTTAGCTGTTCAAACACAATTGATGTTCCATTACTCTACCCCCCACCTCTCTCTCTCTCTCTCTCTCTCTCTCTCTCTCTCTCTCTCTCTCTCTCTCTCTTGCTCTCTCTGTCTGTCTCTCTCTCTCTCTCCTTCTCTCGCTCTCTCTGGGCTGGTGTGGTCCCACGGCCTGGCCTGCCATATGTCTGGTGGTAGAGCAGGCTGGCTGGGGCGTGATATGAGGTTTCACCCGAGGACAAAGGCAGGCCTGATGCTCAATGAGCTCTATGAAGGCATGGGGTCACAGTGACAGAGGCTGGGGACGGAGGAGGTAGAGGGAGACTGGGGGGAGGTAGGTCAGGGTGTCCCGATTTGGGGAGGGGGAAATTCTACGTCTGCCTCAGGGATGACAAGGTGGTTGACCCCCCCGCGTCCCCGTCCCAACACCCCTACCTCTCACTGGCCCTCTCTTTCTCTCTCTCTCTCACTCTCTCTCTCTCTCTCTCCCTCTCTCTCTCTCTCTCTCTCTCTCTCTCTCTCTCTCTCTCTATCCCTTTCTTTCTCTCTCTTTGTTTCTCTCTCATGCACCCCTTCGCTGACACTCTTTCTAGCACTCCCATTCTTTTTTGTTCTATTCACTTGGCTGTCTCCTTTTCTCCTGAGAGGGAAGTCCAAAAGTGTGGCGCATGGATGGTGGCAAATGCAATGTGTGCATGTGTGCGTGCATGTGTGTGTGTGTGTACACGTGTGTGTGAATGTGTGTGTTGGCTGTTGCAGTGGGACAGAGGGGCACGAAGACGCAGTGTGGAGTCCACCAGCTGGACAGATTATTTTACCCTCTTTAATGGTGTGTGGAGACATGGTTAAACACACACACATGACACACGCCATTTCTCATACCCTTTCCATTTAAGCTGACCAGATTATTTTCCCCTGACAGAGCAGCTTCTCTTTAAAAAGGTACTTATGTCCACTTCTCCTGTCTGTCTCCCTCAGTTAGGAACATAATCACGTAGACCCTATAAACCCAAGCATGGATCCCAGGCTTTTTATCTGTCCCCTTTTTATGACATCAGACTGACTGTTATTTGTCCTTTATGAGTTTCCTCCCTCTCTGTCGGTCGTCACTAGTTACCCAGCCACAAAGTCATAAACCCTGCCCATTTCTGCAACCTCTCTTCTTGAAATCTGATTTTAAACCTAACCCTAACCTTAACCCTAACCTTAACGACACTGCTAACCGTATGCCTAACCATAACGTAAAATCAACACCAAAAAGCACATTTTAGTTTTCATGAATTTTTACGATATAGCCAATTTTGACTTTGTGGCTGTGGTAACTAGTGACAACCCTGTCTGGTTAGGGTCTGAAAGGGCAGAGTTATCCATGCCATAAAATGGCTTGTTGTGCTGATTTAAACATAATGATATGTTTGCCTTATGAAAATCAAGGAAGATTCTTCATAGAGAGGGCATATGCATGGCTGAATCCAAGGGCTTTTCCGGTCGTACTATAGCATACGAAATGGAAGACGTAACTTATTGTACGTCTTGGAGAACAAATAATATTGCATGTCTTTATCTGAGACCAGGTTGCTTGTTGTATTTAGGAGAACTAAAACGACAAAGGTTAGGTGAATTTGCGTAGCAGGTTAGGTGAATTGGGTTAAGTTTAGAATAAGGGTTAGGTGAAGGTTTAGCTAAAATGCTGCAGTTGTCCCAGACGCGACTCGAACATGCAACCTTTGGTTTGCTAGACTGTTGCGGATTACGCCCACCCTGACCAACCTCCCTACTTTAGTTTCTGTCTCAAGTAACTAGACCATTAGTAGGTATCATACTTTTGCAGTGGTGGAAAGTACTTAAGTATTTTGTTGGGGTATCTGTACTTTACTTTACTATTTATTTTTACTTTACTATTTTACTTTTACTTCACTACATTCCTAAAGGAAATATTGTAATTTCTACTACATACATTTCCCCTGACAACCAAAAGTACTCAATATATTCTGAATGCTTAGCAGGACAGGAAAATGGTCAAATTCACGCACTTATCAAGAGAACACGTGGTCATCCCTACTGCCTCTGGTCTGGCGGACTCACTAAACACAAATGCATCTTTTGTAAATAATGTCTGAGTGTTGGAGTGTGCCCCTGGCTATCCATACATTTTAAAAACAAGAAAATGATGCAGTCTGCTTTGCTTCATATAATACATTTGACACTTAAGTATATTTTAGCAATTACATTTACTTTTAATACTTAAGTATATTTAAAACCAAATACTTTTAGACTTTTACTCAAGTAGTATTTTACTGGCTGACTTTCACTTTTACTTGAGTAACTTTCTGTTAAGGTATCTATACTTTTACTAAAGTTTGACAATTGGGTACTTTTTCCACCACTGTACTATTGGAGGTGCTCAGACATACGTGTAAAGTATATTTTGTATGGCTCTGAGGCCAGGCTGTCTGCATAGAGTTGGAGAGAGAGAGAAAGAGAGAGAGAGAGAAGAGAAAAAAGAGAAGTATGGATTTAACTGAAGCAGCAGAATTCCTTTGTAAGAGCCTGTTGGAGCTGGGTTTAGTTTAGTGGGAACGGGGGTGGAACAGGGGGGGGGGGAATATTTCCTATGGAAACTGTTGAAGCTGAACACTGTCTGGAAGCCACAGCAGCAGTCGCCCCCCGTTCAACCAAAATGGACCATTCCACTTCATTTAAAACAGACCCCCCCCCCCCTCTCTCTCTCTTCTCTCTAAGTCTTCCTCCCTCACTCTCTCTTGTAGATAGCTGGGCAAAGGCAGAACAATGAGGCCTTTTATCCTCCTCCCTCTCTCTCTCGCTCTCTCTCTCTCGCTCTCTCATCCCCTCTCACATCTGTTTACATGGCTTCTGCCCCTCCTCCCCCTTCTGTCCCTGATCCCAACCCATAGACTGGGGAAAGTCCAGCTCTCTCCCCTTGTGTTACTCCTCAAAGACTCTGTAGTGGCCAAACACACCCAAAGATACAAATTGGAACCGCCACCACCCTCTGTTCCCAATGCCAATGGACACACACATGATACAAAACACACTAGAACCTTCATGCCAACAGTTGTGGTCTCTGGCTCTGGAAGAACACTCTTCCCACAAAAGAGCAAACTTCCTCATGTGTGTGTGTGTGTTTGTGTGTGTGTGCGCACATGCATGCGTGTGTGCGTGTGTGTGTTCATCCGCATACATGTGTGTGCGCGCACGCGTGTGTGTGTGTGTAAAGTGGGGGGATTCTGTGTTCATAAAGCATGTTTGCAGAAGCAGCAGGGCTAGGGTCCAGTTGACTGACAGCCCACCCTGCATATGGACTTCTCCTTTCCCAGCCTTCCTTCCCACAATCCTACTGGCCTCAAACCCCTGGCCTCCCTCTGTAAACATACCTCTCTCTCTCTCTGCATGGAAACTCAAATGAAATGATGACTGAAGTGTTCTGAAATGGGTCATAAATGGAACCCTAGTCCCTATATAGAGCACTAAGTTTGACCAGGGCACAATGGGTTCTGCTCAAAGGTAGTGCACTATAAATGGAATAAGGTGCCATTTTGAATGCAGACCTGGACAACCAGAACCCACTTGCACTAAGCCTCATGTGTACATTCAGCTTTTTCTCTCACTTCTCATTTTACATCAAGATTTTGTTTTTATTTTTATAAAACCAAATCGAAAGTTGCCCTGTTCGGATGTATAAGAATCAGGATGTTGTGCAATGAAACAACTATATAGTGCCTTCAGAAAGTATTCAGACCATTTACTTTTTTCACATTTTGTTACGTTACAGCCTTAATCTAAAATGGATTAAATAAATAAAAATCCTCAGCAATCTACACACAGTACCCCATAATGACAAAACAGGTTTTTAGAAATGTTTTGAAATGTATTAAAACAAAAAAACAGAAATAACTTATTTACGTAAGTATTCAGACCCTTTGCTATTAGACTCGAAATTGAGCTCAGGTGCATCCTGTTTCCATTGATCATCCTTGAGATGTTTCTACAACGTGATTGGAGTCCACCTTTGGTAAATTCAATTGATTGGACATGATTTGGAAAGGCACACACCTGTCTATATAAGGTCCCACAGTTGACAGTGCATGTCAGAGCAAAAACCAAGCCATGAGGTCGAAGGAATTGTCCGTAGAGCTCTGAGACAGGAATGTGTCGAGGCACAGATCTGGGGAAGGGTACCAAAACATTTCTGCAGCATTGAAGGTCCCCAAGAACACAGTGGCCTCCATCATTCTTAAATGGAAGATGTTTGGAACCAACTCTTTGGCCTGAATGCCAAGCTTCACGTCTGGAGGAAACCTGGCACCATCCCTACTGTGAAGCATTGTTGTGGCAACATCATGCTGTGGGGATTTTTTTCAGTGGCAGGGACTGGGAGACTAGTCAGGATCGAGGCAAAAATGAACGGAAAGGTACCAAAAAATGTCTGCAGCATTGAAGGTCCCCAAGAACACAGTGGCCTCCATCACTCTTAAATGGAAGAAGTTTGGAACCATCAAGACTCTTCCTAGAGTTGGCCGCCCGGCCAAACTGAACAATCTGGGGAGAAGGGCATTTGTCAGGGAGGTAACCAAGAACCCGATGGTCACTCTGACAGAGCTCTAGAGTTCCTCTGTGGAGATGTGAGAACCTTCCAGAAGGACAACCATCTCTGCAGCAATCCACCAATCAGGCCTTTATGGTAGAGTGGCCAGACGGAAGCCACTCCTCAGTAAAAGGCACATGACAGCCCGCTTGGAGTTTGCCAAAAGGCACCTAAATACTCTCAGACCATGAGAAACAAGATTCTCTGGTCTTATGAAACCAAGATTGAACTCTTTGGCCTGAATGCCAAGCTTCACGTCTGGAGGAAACCTGGCACCATCCCTACTGTGAAGCATGGTGGTGGTAGCATCATGCTGGGGGGATGTTTTTCAGCAGCAGGGACTGGGAGACTAGTCAGGATCGAGGCAAAGTAACCTAACACAATGTGGAAAAAGTAAAGGGGTCTGAATACTTTCCAAAGCCACTGTATTTAATCAATGTCCTTCCTCAGTGTCTTCTGTCACTGACGTAGGATGGTAAGCCCCCTCCCCCTACCCCCACATCCTGATGCACCCCAATGCCTCCTCCACCACCACTAACCAACACACCCACACACTTGTGAGACAGATCAGAGGAGCTAAATTAAGATGAATGGAGAGCATCTGATAGTAACAGGATTAAGCTGAGGAGAGGAGGGGAGGAGGAGAGGAGGAGAGGAGGAGGAGAGGAGAGGAGGAGGAGAGGAGGGATAAGAGGAGGAGGATGAGAGGAGAGGAGGAGAGGAGGAGGAGGAGAGGAGTGGAGGAGGAGAGGAGGGGAGGAGGAGAGGAAGAGAGGTTAGAGAGGAGGAGGAGAGGAGGGGAGGAGGAGAGGAGGAGAGGAGGAAAGAAAGAGGCCACTGTCTTAACAACAGATTCAGACCTCCTTTATCCATTTTAAAACTACTTCATCTCAGGAAATGTAACATGCAGAGTCCGTCAGTGTGTCCATGAACACTCCTGACATCACTCAAAACAAATATTTTAATAGTAACCGTCACCAAATTCCAGCTCCGTGGTTTTTAAAGAATCTGCAATTTGAGAATAGCATGGAGCCAGTTAGACTCCCACTGCACCCCCCCCCCCCCCCCCCCCCTCTCTCTCTATTCCCCCTTCTCCCTCCCTTCATCCCCCATAGTATTTTTTCTTTTTTTTTCTGTAAGTCTTCGTGTCTGGAGCTGGGATCCCTAGAGGTTACAGCGGTGTTCTGCTGAATGTGGCATAAAAGCATGAACTTTATAAACATGTGTGTGTGTGCTTGAATTGGAAGGCCCGTGTCGAGGTCTGTGGTTTGAAAGAGTCCCTCTAGGACTAGGAGCGAGTGAGAGAGGAAACGAGGGAGAGAGAAAGAAAGAAGGAAAGAGAGAGAGCTTCATGTGAACCACATGAAAGTGATCAAGCTATGGACTCTATCCCAGACTGTAACTCTCCAAATGCACAAGGGCCCACTGCTTTCTGGGTAATTTCATTATTTTGGTCCTCTTGGTGAAGTATGGTGGTTTGATAGAAGAACAACATAGCTTTGAGGGTGTGTGTGTGTGTATGCATGCCTTTGTATGTGTGTGTGTGCGTGCTTGAGTGTGTATGCATGCATGTGTGCTTGCCTGTGTGGGTGTGTGAGTGCTCAGCAATTAGTTAAATATGGCTAGGTTCAGTCCATTTGAAATCTATTCTTGCCTGGCTGCGGGGAGGGAAAGGAATGCAGTCACAGTCCTATTTGGGACTTCAGGCAGGATGCTTCTAGGTCTCTTTACTTGGAACATACTACTAGGCTTTCTTTCCACTATCGAGGAAACAGTCACATTGTACTGCAGTATGATAAAACATTTAGATATATAAACCCATAAACTATGTAAGGAAGAAACAGTGTACAATCCTACTGGCTAAATATCTTCATAGATAACCCTAAAAGATGGCAAGGATGAGAGAATGCAGACCTGACCTGTCGGCCAAATATCTTCACTCGTGACTACACTAGAGAGCCAAATGTGCATCCTATCTAGGGTTGCAAAATTACGGAATCTTTCCAAAAATACTGTAAGCTTTTCCAAAGTTTTCAAGAAATCCTGGTTGGAGGATTCCGGATATGTAACTTTTGTAAATAATTTTTATTGAATATTTAAAATATACAATCTACCTGCAGTGAAGCCGCTCAACATTTACATTACATTCAGTCATCTAGCAGACTCCCATCCAGAGCGACCCACAGGAGCAACTAGGGTCAAGCACCCCGCCCAAGGGCACGTCAACAGATCTCCCACCAAGTCAAATCAGAGCCCTGAACCAGCAACCTATCGGTCACTGGCCCAAGCTCCCAACCACCAGGCCACCAACCATCGAAGATCCCTCCACAGTTCCCTGAGAGCTGCCCCTCAACCATCCGAGACCCACCTCCCACAGTCCCACCCCCCGAGCCACCAACAAAATGAACAAAAGAGAAACAAGATAACAACTGCAATGCAAAAATATGTTACTTATTCTCTTCTTAGTAGGGAATCTTCCAACCGGGATTTCTGAAAAACCTGGGAATTTTGGGAAAGTTACCAGAATTTTGCAACCCTAATCCCATCACATTCACTCTCCCTCACATACCTCTCCCAAACAGAGCAAAGTTCAAAGATATCCTCTTTCCTCCAACACGACCCTGACATTGGAGGGAAGGAAGAATGTGAGGCATGTGAGAGAGACTGCATGTGTTCTTCACCGTTTGTGTGTGTACATTAATCTGTGTGTGTGTGTGTGTGTGTGTGTGTGTGTGTGTGTGTGCGTGTGTGTGCGTGTTTGTGTGTGTGCATGCGTGTGTGTGCGTTCGTGAGTTTTAATTCAGTATGTTGTCTGCACATCAGCAAGCCTCCTGACCGGACATTAAATTATACCCCCTTTTCATCCCCTCTCTCCCTCCATGACTCCCTCCTTACATCTCCCCATCACCTGATGGCGTGTGAGAGGAGGAATGAGAGGAGATCCAGGCCAGGAGCTGGGGTCAGGGGGAGTCCAGCAGGAGGAAGCCCAGCAGGGCAGCTCTCAGAGCGGGGAGGGTCAGGGAGGTTGCTGGGTTGTCTGGAGGACATAAGAGACATGACGGGGGCAAGAATCATGAGACCTGGATCAAATCATCTAATTATGCATAATTGATCAAGGAAATTCAACCTGAGGACTATTTAGAAAATGAGTACTAGTGCAACAACCAGCAGCATTGTCAATGTATTCTCAGTCTCTAGGCTGTAATGGAACTAAAAGTTTCAGGAAAAACACTGTTCTTATGTTTTTATGATCAAAAGTTGGATCGGGAGTTTTGAAAAATATCCTTCTATGGGAAGAGGTTGTTAAGTTAGGTCAGTTCTGGTTATGTCAGTTCTGGTGTGTAAGAGTGAATAGTGTATGTTATTTCCTTAAACATTCATGGTTGTTTTATATACAGTGAATACTTATGTAAATAAGGTATTTCTGTTTTTTATGTTTAATACATTTGCAAACATTTTCTAAAAACCTGTTTTCGCTTTGTCATTATGGGGTATTGTGTGTAGATTGATGAGGAAAAAAGTAATTGTTTTTTTTGTACTTGTATATGAGTGTTGTGGGGGCGGTATCCTTTCATAGAGCCTCATGGTCACTCAGTCATGCACGTAATGAGGCTGCACACACACACACTCACACACACACACTCACACACTCACACACACACACACTCACACACACTCACACACACTCACACACACTCACACACACTCACACACACTCACACACACTCACACATGGGAAAAGCTCCACATTCACAAATGTAATGTAGAGTGCTACAGGGCCTGATGATGCTCTCTTCTTGAAGAAATGTTTTATTCTGATGAAATTAGTGTGTGTGTGTGTGTGTGTGCGTGTGTGCATGTGTCAATGACTGTATATATGAATGGACAAAGTATGTAAAGACTCAATAGCACATTCAAGCCAAATGGAGTGGGTTAAGATGGCATCTCATGGAGACATAACATGCACAGTTTAGCTACTCCAGGAAGTGACATTGGAGTCTAGCTCAGTGCTGCCCCCTCTCATTGAGTAACTCGAGTTGAAGGCCAACCGGGGTACTGCAGGCTGCCACTAGCAACTAAATTATCCTTATAACTTCTTCTGTGTGCGATTTAAAAATAATCGGCTCAAGTACATACATCTGGTGTATTAGAAGCAATTATCGGTACCATGATTGTTTTCAAAATTGTATTTTATTTACACGAAGATTGACCACGAAGATGGACATTTTTCCATTCGCTATAGTGGGGGATCCTGTTTTCTGCGAACAATGCCTGCAATACTACGGTCGGCCTTGAACCTCCGCGGCTTCAATGAGAGGGGGCAGTCGTTCTCCCCTGGTGTGTGTGTGTGTGTGTGTGTGTGTGTGTGTGTATGTGTGCCTTTACTAATTAAAATGGTCAAAAAGGCACACAAATAGCTTCTTAGCAAAGAGCCTTTTCTCAAGCAAGAATTTAGCTAGGACTGTCTGGGAGTGGTCTGAGTGGAGAGAAAAACTAGCTGTTATTGGCAGAGAGGTTTGGAACTCTCTTTCTTATTGGTCTATTAACTAATTACCCCCTGGTGATGTCACCGGGCAGGCCAAAACTCCATCCCACCAAAATAGGCAGAAATTTCAGGCGTTCTTTTCAAACAGCTCTTACACTAAAAGGGCATTATCATACTTATTACAATTTCTCAGTATTATTCCAACCTCATTGTGTGGAAATATAAAAATAAAATAAAATTTCATTTGTCACATACACGTGTTTAGCAGATGTTATAGCGGGTGTAGCGAAAAGCTTGTGCTTCTAGCTCCAACAGTGCAGTAATATCTCACAAGTAATATCTAACAATTTCACAACATATACCCAATACACACAAAACTAGTAAGGAAGGGATTTAAGAATATATACATATATGGACAAGCAATGACAGAGCGGCATGGACTAAGATACAGTAGAATATTATAGAATAGAATGCAGTATATACATATGAGATGAGTAGTGCAAGATATGTAAACATTAAAACACAGCACAATCACGTTTTTGACTGCACTGGGCCTTTAAGGCTTATACCCTGCTGCCCACGCACACTATAGACACTAGTGGCTCTGTAGCCATGACCCCCTCAACCCCTCTCTGATCCCTGACCCCTGATCTCTCTGCACATGCTTATATTGACAGTGAAAAGGGCATCTGTCAAAGCCAGCTCTCTTTCCCTCCATACTCACCGTCTGTCTCGTTCACACCAGCTCAACTCATGCAGATCAATGATTTCTCTTCCCACAATTCATACGCCAGAATTGGATTTAGGCTGAAGGCAAAAATGTACTGTCTGAGCGTACTGTGCAGCAATGCAGCCTGTATTCTACACAGCTGCCTGTGTACTGTACAGTGTGTGTGTGTGTGTGTTCGTTGTTTGTGTGTGTGTGTGTGTGTGTGATAGAGAGAGAGGTGATCCACTTTTCAAAACCATATGCCC
This sequence comes from Coregonus lavaretus, assembly GCF_964263955.1. Taxonomy (NCBI): domain Eukaryota; kingdom Metazoa; phylum Chordata; class Actinopteri; order Salmoniformes; family Salmonidae; genus Coregonus; species Coregonus lavaretus. The sequence continues at coordinate 23,530,875 of NC_140016.1, read as the reverse complement.
CTCAAACATAGTGCCCGATTGCATTCACATGCACTTGTGCACGTGCACACACACACCTACACATGTGCACACACACACCCTCCCATACATACAGATCTGTGTTGATCTGACATTACCTATAGAATAGAGCAGTACAATGCTGTCCCACCAGACTGTCACTGTTATACTGTTTTCATTGTTTACCCCCCCCCCCCCCCCCCCTCTTTCTCTCTCCTCCCTCTGTCAGAGTTCCCGCTGTGTTCTCCTGTCTTACCTCCTGTTACCTGCCTCACCGAGTACTGCAACACCTGTCGCAGGCAGACACACCCCTCACACAGAGGGAGGGAGGGAGGGAGGGAGGGAGGGAGGGAAGGTGGGAGGGAGGGAGGGAGGGAGGGAGGGAGGGAGGGAGGGAGGGAGGGAGGGAGGGTGGGTGGGTGGGATGGAGGGAGGGAGGGAGGGAGGGAGGGAGGGAGGGAGGGTTGAGACAACCCTAGAATATCTACTGTTTGCATGAACATATCAGAGTGAAGCTCTATCAAGAGCCAGTGTGAATGTCACAACGATACAGAATACACACAAGGGCTTCGTTTGTGTGTTCTAGGTTTTGAATTCTTGGTTTGATGATACTGAATGCTGATTATGATGATGGGAAGGAGACCAAATTAAAATGTTGTTTTCATTTGGTAATGCCTGGTATTATTACAAGTTTTGCTTTTATTACTGTTATGGTCAGAGTGCCAGGTTTATGCTGGAGACTTTTAGACGTTGTGTCTTGGCTGTAGTCCTATGGGTCTGAGCAGCGTGGCCATTACCTAGTAAATCCTTCAGCCAAACATACATTTATAGTACAGGGATTATTACCTTAGTGTTTTTATGTATGTCTGAGCATGTGTGTGCGTGCGTGTGTGCATTAGTGCGTGTGTGCGGCCTGTAGATGTCTAAAGTCTGGGTCTAATCCACCAACTACAGGAAGTATAATGTTATTATCTGTCTCCTCACCTCTCTCTCGCCTCCCCCTTTCTGTCTCTCCTTCCCCTCCCTCTGTCTCCCCATCTCTCTCCTTCCCCTCCCTCTATCCCTCCCTTCCTCCCTGTGTCCCTCCCTTCCTCTCTCCTTTTCTGTCTCTCCCTCCCATTCTCCCTTTCTCCCTCTCTCCCTCCCTTCCTCCCTCTCTCCCGCTCTCCCTCCCTTCCTCCCTGCGTCCCTTCCTTCCTTCCTCTCTCTGACAGTTATTCATCATAGCTGTGGTGTGCACTTTTCAAACACATCTGCTTACATTAGTAACACATTTGAGCATCAATGATTTATTTCTTTAAACATATCTGCACATGTTTATTACATGTATTTATAGCCACTCTAACATCCTTTAGAGCACCTGTAGAGTACATTTACACCAGGCCTGATCGGACCCATCAGTGCATATGCATTCCACATTCACAGACAGGCCCACTAGAGGCCCACTAGACTAATTGCCTGTCTAAGCAAAGTTTATGTAAACTGAGATTATTTCCCCCCCCCCCCCATATAATTTTTTCAGGAAAAGGACAAAACTATTTTCTCGTTGTTTATGCAAAGTCAGCCGTTCTACAATCCGTCTCAGACTGCCGATGATATAGGACGAGAAAAGATGTGATCACTGCGGATGTGCCGTTTTTCTGCATACCTCTGCGGTATCTCAACACATATTTCTAATCTGATCGTTCCGGAAAACTGAATGTAAAATTGCAATCAGACTGTAGTGCAATTATTACCCATTCTGCAATCCCATTTCTCCTTCTGTACTGAACCATCAATGCAGAAGAGCATATTCAGCAAAAGCCTCAACAGTTGGAGAGAGAGAGAGAGAGCAGGGGAGTGCATAATAGAGAGAGTGAGAAAGAGAGTGACAGAGAGAGAGAGAGTGCACTAGAGAGAGATGGATGAAGAAATATACAATAGAAGCCATTCCAGTTGGTTTTGCTGAAACTAAAGACAGTTTCTCTTTCACCTCTAAAACTTCCTCTCGACATGAAAGAGGAGAGAAAGAACGAGTCATAGAGAGAGAGAAAGAGAGAGAGAGAGAGAGTGAGAGAGAGATAGAGAGAGAGGTGTGAAACAGGGACGGGACTCAGGGGGTATGCTAATTTGGCATAGAGCAGACCTAACTCACAAATTAATCAAAACAGGAACATTTTACATTTGGCTAGAAATTCAAAAGGAAATGATCTAAACAGAGAAAAACATCCTCATATGTGCTACCTATATCCCCCCACTAGAATCCCCATACTTAAACAGTATATTTGACCTCTCAGCTTCCCTATCAAATCTAAAAATCTCTAACAGAAAACCGAAGAAAAGTAACAACAATGACAAATGGTTTGATGAAGAATGCAATAACCTAAGAAAGAAATGGAGAAACCTATGCAACCAAAAACATAGAGACCCAGAAAACCTGAACCTATAACTTCACTATGGTGAATCACTAAAACAATACAGAAATACACTACGGAAAAAGAAGGAACAGCATGTCAGAAATCAGCTCAATGTAACCACTAAAATTGGAAAACACTAAACAAACAACAACATGAAGAGCTATCTATCCAAAACGGAGATGTATGGGTAAACAACTTGTCCAAACTTTTCGGCCCTATAACAAAGAACAAACAGCAAAAAGAAATACATGATCAAATGCAAATCTTAGAATCAGCTATTAAAGACTACCAGAACCCACTGGATTCTCCAATTACATTGAATGAACTACAGGACAAAATACAAACCTCCAACCCAAAAAGGCCCGTGGTGTTGATGGTATCCTCAATGAAATTATAAAATATACAGACTACAAATTCCAATTGGCTATACTTAAACTCTTTAACATCATCCTTAGCTCTGGAATCTTCCCCAATATTTGGAACCAAGGACTGATCACCCCAATCCACAAATGTGGAGACAAATTTGACCCCAATAACTACCGTGGGATATGCGTCAACATCAACCTTGGGAAAATCCTCTGCATTATCATTAACATCAGAATAGTTCATTTCCTCAGTGAAAACAATGTACTGAGCAAATGTCAAATTGGCTTTTTACCAAATTACCGTGCAACAGACCACATATTCACCCTGCACACCCTAATTGACAAACAAACAAACTAAAACAAAGGCAAAGTCTTCTCATGCTTTGTTGATTTCAAAAAAGCTTTTGACTCAATTTGGCATGAGGGTCTGCTATACAAATTGATGTAAAGTGGTGCTAAGGGAAAAACATACGACATTATAAAATCCATGTACACAAACAACAAGTGTGCTGTTAAAATTGGCAAAAAAAACACACACATTTCTTTCCACAGGGCCGTGGGGTGAGACAGGGATGCAGTTTAAGCCCCACCATCTTCAACATATATATCATCGAATTGGCGAGGGTACTAGAACAGTCTGCAGCACCCGGCCTCACCCTACTAGAATCTGAAGTCAAGTGTCTAATGTTTGCTGATGATCTGGTGCTTCTGTCACCAACCAAGGAGGGCCTACAGCAGCACCTAGATCTTCTGCACAGATTCTGTCAGACCTGGGCCCTGACAGTAAATCTCAGTAAGAGAAAAAAAAAACTGTGTTCCAAAAAAGGTCCAGTTGCCAGGACCACAAATAGAAAAGAGCAGTTAAATTCTATAACCACTTAAAAGGAAGCGATTCCCAAATCTTCCATAAGAAATCCATCACCTACAGAGAGATGAACTTGGAGAAGAGTCCCCTAAGCAAGCTGGTCCTGGGGCTCTGTTCACAAACACAAACAGACCCCACAGAGCCACAGGACACCAACACAATTAGACCCAACCAAATCATGAGAAAATAAAAAATGAATTACTTGACACATTGCAAATGAGAATGCTATTTGGCCCTAAACAGAGAGTACACAGTGGCAGAATACCTGACCACTGTGACTGACCCAAATTTAAGGAAAGCTTTGACTATGTACAGACTCAGTGAGCATGGCCTTGCTATGGAGAAAGGCTGCCGTAGGCAGACCTGGCTCTCAAGAGCACACTGCCCACAAAATGAGGTGAAAACTGAGCTGCACTTCCTAACCTCCTGCCAAATGTATGACCATATTAGAGACACATATTTCCCTCAGATTACACAGATCCACAAAGAGTTAGAAAACAAACCCAATTTTGATAAACTCCCTTATCTTCTGGGTGAAATACCACAGTGTGCATCACAGCAGCAAGATTTGTGACCTGTTGCCACAAGAAAAGGGCAACCAGTGAAGAACAAACACCATTGTAAATACAACCCATATTTATGTTTATTTATTTTCCCATTTGTACTTTAACTATTTGCACATTGTTACAACACTGTATATATTCATAATATGACATTTGAAATGTTTTTATTCTTTTGGAACTTCTGAGTGTAATGTTTACTGTTAATATGTATTGTTTATTTCACTTTTGTTTGCTATCTACTTCACTTGCTTTGGCAATGTTAACATACTTTTCCCATGCCAATAAGCCCTTAAATTGAAATTGAATTGAATTGAATTGAATTTAAATTGAATTGAGAGAGAGAGAGAGAGAGAGAGAGAGAGAGAGAGAGAGAGAGAGAGAGAGAGAGAGAGAGAGAGAGAGAGAGAGAGAGAGAGAGAGAGAGAGGACACTCATCTAAAACCAAATCTAAAACTTTAAACCCTTTTCCATGTAGCTTAGCTCGTGAAATATTGAAATAGCTGTAGTCTACGGAAGGAACATCCTGCTAATATGTTTGATATTTCCATGTCAAAAATAAAAGGCCTCTGAGAGGTGAATAATAGATGACTGCTTCCTAATGACCTGTGGATAATGTAGAGAGAAATGATAAAGTAGAGCAGGACGGTCTCAGGATGAGAGGAGGAGAGGAGAGGATTAGGTGGAAAAGAGGAGAGAGGAGGAGAGAGAGAGCTCATAGGGACAATGGATGTTGGGTGTGAGGCCTCTGGAAACCTGTGGTTTCTGGAATATACTGTATGACCATATTAGAGAGAATCACCTATCTACCCTGTGAAAATATAGTGGATGTATTTATTCTCAACATGAGATGACCGTTTAACCAGAGAGGAACCAAAATCTCATTAGGACTTCTCTAGAAAGTATTCAGCCTGGTTGCATATCTGTCACTGCATTTTAAAATTAACTGTATGTCCCATTGAATTAAACATCAGGAGTAGACTTGTGGAAGTCTTGTAACACTGCAGGATATCGAAATGAGGAATGCAAGTCTATGGCTGGGCCCTGGTGAAAAGTAGTGCACTAAATAGGGAATAGGGTGGCATTTGAGATGCACCCAAGTACTTTCTCAGTGCCCATTATGACCACATTCATCACACTGATGACAAGGGGAAGGATAATGAAACTTAAGAGAGAATGGCAAAAACTTTCCACTTGTTATCTGAGACAGCCAGGACTACACTGCACACTGTACTGTATTTCTGCTCCATTATATTTCTGCTCCATTATTACACACATTAGCATTTCATTTCTTTCCAGAGCAGTTGAGTGGCCAAACCAAACAGAGCAGCGAGACCCTGTGACCATGTGACCATACCAAACGCTACGGTCCAGTGCGCCTCAAATATTTTGGTGAAATGATTAAATTACTCCTTCAACAGAGCGAAACGCCAAAGAATGCAGGTCGCCGGACTGTGTGTGTGTGTGTGCGTGCGTGTTGTTGGGAATGGGACCAAATTGAGACCAGCTGTTCCACTGAAACAGTGCCGGACGGCTCCAGAGCTCGACATTAGGGGGACAAGGTGGGGGGACAGTCCAATGAGGGACGGATTATTCTAACTTCCCTCTGCACCATTTACTAGAGAGAGAAAGACAATGGAGTGAAGAGGGAGACGGCAGACAAAGGAGAGAGATAGAATCCCTTAACAAAACCTCAGCAAACAGATGAGAAGAGACTGATAGAGACAGAGTGAAAAGATTGAGTGACTAGTTAAGCACAGAGTAGAGCGAGAGAGACAGTGATGAGAGATACACGAGACAGTGGGAAAGGGAGTTGACAGACAAACTGAGCGGGAAAAAAGATTGGTAGAGAAAAAATAAGCGAGAGAGAGAGAGAGAGAGAGAGAGAGAGAGAGGAGAGAGAGAGAGAGAGAGAGAGAGGATGGAGGCATGGTTGACTGCATGTGCCTGTCTTTGTGCTTGGTACATCTCCCTCAGGCGGGCACAGTGATGGGCACATGAATCACTACCCGTCTGCCTGGAAATGGCATGGCCTGTCTACAGCCAATCAGCCCCAGCTCTGCCAAGGTAGAGAAAAGAGGAGAGAAAAAAAGAGATAGAATAAAGGAAAACAGACTCAACCGCAACGTTGACGGGCGGCAGGGGAAGTCTACCCAAATGACAAAACAGACCAGATCAAACGCATCACCAGAAAGGGCAGAGGGAGCGACTGACAACACCGCGAGAATAGAGGACAAACATGACCGCCACTCTCTCTCTCTCTCCTCTCTCTCTCTCGCTCGCTCTCGCTCTTTCTCTTTCTCTCTTCCTCCTTTTCTCGCTCTCATTCTGTGGCAGAACTGATGGGTATAGAGGGATAGATAGAGGGATAGAATGAAACTGTTTGAAATCAAACATGAAAGTGAAGTGCATACTCTAACCCTCTCGCTTTATCCTGCCACTCATTGCTATTTTTCTCTCGCCGTCTTTCATTTTTCCTTTATCTCTCTCTCTTTATTGCCTATATTCCCCCCCCCTCTCTCTCTCTCTCCTCTCTCTCTCTCTCTCTCTCTCTCTCGCTCTCTCTCTCGCTCTCTCTCTCTCTCTCTCTCTCTCTCTCTCTTTATTGCCTATATCCCCCTCTCTCTCTCTCTCTCTCTTTTTTATTGCCTATATCTCTCTCTCTCTCTTTATTGCCTAGATCTCTCTCTCTCTCTCTTTATTGCCTAGATCTCTCTCGCTCTCTCTCTTTATTGCCTATATCCCTCTCTCGTCTGTTTTGTCTTTCCAAACAGCACCATGTGAGTGTATTGAATTTTAAGGGGAGAATTTGATGATGTTGCTCTTCTGTACTTGAAGTGGTTTTGGTTGTGGTTGATGGGGGTTCAAGAGGAGGAATGTTGCTCTGTATGCATACGTGCCTGCGTACGTGCGTGCGTACGTGTGTGTGTGTGTGTACACTGTAGTGTGCCATGGTGAGCAGCCATAGAGAAGGACAAGCTTTGATCATCCATATAAAAGGCTGTCATCACATAAACTGGCTAAGCTTCATAAACACGGTGACTTCAGGTCAGAGGGGACTAGACTGTACAGCAGCTCCCTGACTCACACATCATTGCGTACACTTCTAACTATACAACCCCTAACCCTAAACTGTACCCTTACCATAACCCTAACCTTAACCCTAACCTTAACCCTAACTTAACCTGTAACCCTAACCCTAACCCTAACCCTAACCCTAACCCTAAACCTAACTCCTAACCCCTAACCCTAACCCTAAACCTAACCCCTTACCCTAACCCTAATTGTAACCCTAATCCTAACCCTAGCTCCTAACCCTAACCCTAAAACTATCCCTATCTCCTAACCCTAACCCTAACACTAATTCGTGAGGACCACTAAAATGTCCCCAGTTGGTCATTTTTCTCTTGGTTTACTATTCTTGTGGGGAATTCTGGTCCCCACAAGTATAGTTAAACACTCCCACACACACACACACACACACACACACACACACACACACAAACACACACACAAACACACACACACACACACCCCATTAGATGTACAGACACTGTGTTCACAAACTCGCACTGACACAAGTCAGTGCTTAGAAGGAAGCATAGATCACACAATCAATAACACAACAGCACAGAACAGTTAATAAAACACACGTTTACACACACACACACACAGACACATCTTGAGTCAAGTTTTCCGACAGAAAGAAACCACTTAACCCGTAACCCAAACTCCCAATAGCTTGTACAGCATATGAAACATATAAAACAGGAGAGCAAGAATAGACACATTGTTGCATGTGTATCTCTCTATCTCTCTCTCTCTCTCTCTCTCTCTCTCTCTCTGTCTCTCTCTCTTTCTTTCTCTCTCTCTCTTTCTTTCTCTCTGTCTCTCTCTCTCTCTCTCTCTCTCTCTCTCTCTCTCTCTCTCTCTCTCTCTCTCTCTCTCTCTCTCTCTCTCTCTCTCTCTCTCTCTCTCTCTCTCTCTCTCTCTCTCTCTCTTTCTCTCTCACATATTTATTGATCTTTGATGAATTTCTAATTTCTTGTTTACTCTCCAGGCTACGATTATGAGGTAACATACTGTGAAATTAATTTTCTAATCTTCTAATCAGTTGTGAATATGTATGATTTACTTGTGATTATGGATGTGGAGGTGGAGACTGATATACATGGTACATGGGGAGGGGGTGGGAGGGGGCATGGGGCATGGGGGGGGGGGGGTTGTGAGGAGAGGGTGGATGGGGATGTGGAGGTGGGGGGTCTTTGGATGAGGTAGGGTTTCAAGGTCTGGTCCTTGGGTCTACAGCTGTCTCTGAGGGGGAAGAAGGGAGGGTGGGTTGTGGTTTTAGGGGTGAGGACTGTGAATGTGAAGGTCTCTGGAGTATGGGGAGTGTGCAGAAGGAGGGGGGCTTGGTGTCGGGGTGATGACAGTCTGGCCGAGTGATGGTGTGTATTGGGGCGAAGGGGGGGAGAGGGGTCACTTGAGAAGATTGTCTGTCCACAATTTTCTTTGTCTCTTCCCCTCATATCCAAAATGGATCGTTATTACTCATAAAGTTGACTAGTGAGTATTAGAGTAACTCCATATGGCAACTATTCCCACAAGAACAGGCTGTTATTCCAGTTGAAATCCAATGGATGATTTTCAGAACTTTGCATTAGTTGCTCAAAAGACTGAAAAAGGCTTATTTTGTGCAAACATTGTGTTGAACAGCTGTGAATGTGAACTTCATCTAAATATTTTCTCTCCATTTCCATCGGTGGGAGTCGTGAGTACAGTAACAGCTACAGCTGTGGACTTGCTATCAACAAAATTCTGCCCAAGCACCAGTTAGGTCTCAAATGAGGAATTTGGGACACCCGGTTTCCATCTACACCAATCTTCTGGGGCTTCATAAACCGCTGATCATCCGTCTTATGTATTTATCCTTTTCCATCCTTTTTTTTATTTATAATTTTCCACAGCTGTGAAAAAGACAGACGTCTCTCAGCCAGATAAACATTCGTAAATTCACAGAAAGAAAAATAACATTCAACCATTTTCTTTCTTCGGTGGGATTTGAAACAGCCCGAGGTTTTGGCCCTGGTCTCCTTTCTCGGCATGCAACGACAGGGGCCTCAGCTCAGGGCTCCTAGCTCAGCTCTGTAGATATTTATACCCCTGTGCTGTGAGTCACGCCAGGGGAATCACATTAGTGATGGCTGTTGTTAGAGTCCCCGCCAACCCAGCCAGGCCTCTTCTCTAAACAGCCAGTCCCGATACACACACATGCACGCACACACAACATACGCACTCACAGCATACACACACGCACACACACACACGCACCAGGCCCGTCTATAAGCAGCAAGTTAGGCTCTCGGAGCAATTGTGAAATACTCCACAGATGTCTCTCAATGAGAGTCGCTTTGCCTACGTCGGCCATTAATAGCGTGTCATTTCCTCTCAAGGCCAGAGAGTTCTGTGTAAGCACTTTGTGGAGACAGATTAGGTGTTGGAAATAGGTTAGGGCTGGGAATGGTGGTGATGAGGAAAATTACACTATAATTGATGTAGCCTGCCTCTGCCAGTTGGGTACCGTTTGTGTGGCAGCTATGGTTCAACTTGTGCACCAGTGATCAAACTTTTTAACTTACAGTTTTGCATGATGTTGTGATGTCTCATGATTCATAAACTACTAATTCCATTTGTTGTTTGTTTGTTGTAGCTTTTTTGGTCTGCTTAAGACATGTTGGTGTTAGCCTCACAGCCATAACCCACAAAGCATTCCTCTCAGTTGTATGGTCTTGTGATTAGTTTTTTCCCTCTGTTGTAAATCAGTATCATCTCTCTCCTCCAGACCATCTAACAATTAACCCCAGGTCTAATACGATGCCCTGGTTATCTCCTTACACAGACACATACACACACACCCTGAGCCTGAGTTTCTCAGCAGCTGAGGGGATCAACCACAAGCCGTGCGGCGGCCCCAATGAGTTTGTTCTCACTCTGTTTAACGAGCCGCTGCTCCTTCATTATCCGCTTGGTTTGGTCTACTGCAAGACTGGGAGACTACATCCAAAATGGCACCCTATTCCTTAGATAGTGCACTACCTTTGACCAGGGCCCACTGGTCAAAGGTAGTGCACTATGTAGGGAATAGGGTGCCATTTTGGACGCAGCCTAGGACTGCAGACCCACAGGCCCTCCTCACCCCCCAGTCTATTTATCTTTCTGTGTTTACTTTGCTACATACAGTGCATTTGGAAAGTATTCAGACCCCTTCCCTTTTTCCACATTTTGTTACGTTACAGACTTATTCTAAAATGGGTTAAATAAAATGTTTTCCTCATCAATCTACACACAATACCCCATAATAACAAAGCAAAAACAGGTTTTTAGAAATTGTAGCAAATGTATTAAAAATAAAAAACAAAAATACCTTATTTACATAAGTATTCAGACCGTTTGCTATGAAACTTCAAATTGAGCTCAGGTGCATCCTGTTTCCATTGATCATCCTTGAGATGTTTCTACAACTTGATTGGAGTCCACCTGTGGTACATTCAATTGATTGGACATGGATAATTGGATGATTGGAAAGGCACATACCTGTCTATATAAAATCCCACAGTTGACAGTGCATGTCAGAGCAAAAACCAAGCCATGATGTCGAAGGAATTGTCCGTAGAGCTCCGAGACAGGATTGTGTCGAGGCACAGATCTGGAGAAGGGTACCAAAAAATGTCTGCTACATTTAATATCCCCAAGAACACAGTGGCTTCCATCATTCTTAAATGGAAGAAGTTTGGAACCATCAAGACTCTTCTTAGAGCTGGCGGCCCGGCCAAACTGAGCAATCGGGGGAGAAGGGCCTTGGTCAGGGAGGTGACCAAGAACACGATTGTCACTCTGACAGAGCTCCAGAGTTCCTCTGTGGAGATGGGAGAACCTTCCAGAAGGACAACCATCTCTGCAGCACTTCACCAATCAGGCCTTTATGATAGAGTGGCCAGATGGAAGCCACTCCTCAGTAAAAGGCACATGACAGCACGCTTGGAGTTTGCCAAAAGTCACCTAAAGGACTCTGACCATGAGAAACAAGATTCTCTGGTCTGATGATATCAAGATTGAACTCTCTGGCCTGAATGCCAAGCGTCACGTCTGGAGGAAACCTGGCACCATCCCTAATGTGAAGCATGGTGGTGGTAGCATCATGCTGTGGGGATGTTTTTCAGTGGCAGGGACTGGGAGACTAGTCAGGATAGAGAGAAAGATGAATGGAGCAAAGTACAGAGAGATCCTTGATGAAAACCAGCTCCAGACCGCTCAGGACCTCAGACTGGGGCAAAGGTTTACCTTCCAACAGGACAATGACCCTTAGCACACAGCCAAGACAACGCAGGAGTGGCTTCGGGACAAGTCTCTGAATATTCTTGAATGGCCCAGCCGGAGCCCGGACTTGAACCCGATCTAACATCTCTGGAGAGACCTGAAAATAGCTGTGTAGCGATGCTCCCCATCCAACCTGACAGAGCTTGAGAGGATCTGCAGAGAAGAATGGGACAAACTCCCCAAATACAGGTGTGCCAAGCTTGTAGCATCATACCCAAGAAAACTCAAGGCTGTAATCGCTGGCAAAGGTGCTTCAACAAAGTACTGAGTAAAGGGTCTGAATACTTACAGTGGGGAGAACAAGTATTTGATACACTGCAGATTTTGCAGGTTTTCCTACTTACAAAGCATGTAGAGGTCTGTAATTTTTATCATAGGTACACTTCAACTGTGAGAGACGGAATCTAAAACAAAAATCCAGAAAATCACATTGTATGATTGTTAAGTAATTCATTTGCATGTTATTGCATGACATAAGTATTTGATACATCAGAAAAGTAGAACTTAATATTTGGTACAGAAACCTTTGTTTGCAATTACAGAGATCATACGTTTCCTGTAGGTCTTGACCAGGTTTGTACACACTGCAGCAGGGATTTTGGCCCACTCCTCCATACAGACCTTCTCCAGATCCTTCAGGTTTCGGGGCTGTCGCTGGGCAATACGGACTTTCAGCTCCCTCCAAATATTTTCTATTGGGTTCAGGTCTGGAGACTGGCTAGGCCACTCCAGGACCTTGAGATGCTTCTTACGGAGCCACTCCTTAGTTGCCCTGGCTGTGTGTTTCGGGTCGTTGTCATGCTGGAAGACCCAGCCACGACCCATCTTCAATGCTCTTACTGAGGGAAGGAGGTTGTTGGCCAAGATCTCGCGATACATGGCCCCATCCATCCTCCCCTCAATACGGTGCAGTCGTCCTGTCCCCTTTGCAGAAAAGCATCCCCAAGAATGATGTTTCCACCTCCATGCTTCACGGTTGGGATGGTGTTCTTGGGGTAGTACTCATCCTTCTTCTTCCTCCAAACACGGCGAGTGGAGTTTAGACCAAAAAGCTCTATTTTTGTCTCATCAGACCACATGACCTTCTCCCATTCCTCCTCTGGATCATCCAGATGGTCATTGGCAAACTTCAGACGGGCCTGGACATGCGCTGGCTTGAGCAGGGGGACCTTGCGTGCGCTGCAGGATTTTTATCCATGACGGCATAGTGTGTTACTAATGGTTTTCTTTGAAACTGTGGTCCCAGCTCTCTTCAGGTCATTGACCAGGTCCTGCCGTGTAGTTCTGGGCTGATCCCTCACCTTCCTCATGATCATTGATGCCCCACGAGGTGAGATCTTGCATGGAGCCCCAGACCAAGGGTGATTGACCGTCATCTTGAACTTCTTCCATTTTCTAATAATTGCGCCAACAGTTGTTGCCTTCTCACTAAGCTGCTTGCCTCTCAGTTATAAAATCCCAGCCTTGTGCAGGTCTACAATTTTATCCCTGATGTCCTTACACAGCTCTCTGGTCTTGGCCATTGTGGAGAGGTTGGAGTCTGTTTGATTGAGTGTGTGGACAGGTGTCTTTTATACAGGTAATGAGTTCAAACAGGTGCAGTTAATACAGGTAATGAGTGGAGAACAGGAGGGCTTCTTAAAGAAAAACTAACAGGTCTGTGAGAGCCGGAATTCTTACTGGTTGGTAGGTGATCAAATACTTATGTCATGCAATAAAATGCAAATGAATTACTTAAAAATCATACAATGTGATTTTCTGGATTTTTGTTTTAGATTCCGTCTCTCACAGTTGAAGTGTACCTATGATAAAAATTACAGACCTCTACATGCTTTGTAAGTAGGAAAACCTGCAAAATCGGCAGTGTATCAAATACTTGTTCTCCTCACTGTATGTAAATGTGATATTTTAGTTTTGCTTTGTCATTATGGGGTATTGTGTGTAGAATGATGGAAAAAATATATACAAATATAATCAATTTTAGAATAAGGCTATAACGTAACAAAATGTGGAAAATGTCAAGGGATCTGAATACTTTCCTGTGTCACATTCAGTTTCTGACATTCGTCTTTCTCCATCATGTTCTCTATTACCACATCATTTGTTTTCTATATTTCTTCTAGTGATTCTACTTATGACACAGTATAGTCTGCAGTATGTCTGGGCATGTTACAACCCCCCCCCCCCCCTCTCTCTCTCTCTCTCTCTCTCTCTCTCTCGTTCTCTCTCTCTCTCTCTCTCGCTCTCTCTCTCTCTCTCTCTCTCTCTCTCTCTCTCTCTCTCTCTCTCTCTCTCTCTCTCTCTCTCTCTCTCTCTCTCTCTCTCTCTCTCTCTCTCTCTCTCTCTCTCTCTCTAACCACAGTGACATCACAGGCGTTAGCTGGTGCTGAGGAGATCATGAATATTCATGTCTGAGATAATTCTGAACGTCGTGCTAATCAAGGAAGTGTGTGGGATGATAAAAAGTTTTGAAAATCACGGCCGCTCCCCTGACAGAAAAATAAATAAATAATCACTTTCTCTCACAATCAGCCATAAAAATGTAAATACTGTAAAACTTCAATTAATAGCATGGGCGTTTATTTGCTCAAATCACTGAACACAACAGTTGCTTATTAGAGACAGGCTTCTATTTGAGCCAGGCGTCTATTTCTTTAATGAACACAGATTTTGCTCATTTGCATAGTGAGTTGTTTAATTCCAGCATTCACTTCCAGCATTTGAATCAATTTCTTAATTTCCTGCACTAATGTGTTATCATTTACACACTGTCACGTTTATTTTGTCCTAGTATGCCTCTATATAATTTTTAAAAAATCCTTGACAACATATTTTTTCCTATTTGACTGTGCATTTTCAGCCGATTTCTAGTGTTCTGTACTCCCAAAGTCGTTGACTGTTTTTGTGCTTGCCAGTTAGCTAGGAGTTCTCAGCTGTTAGCAGCCAATGGCTAGCAGTTTCTTACTGGCGATAAAAATGGTTGATTGACATCATTTCTTTGAGTAATTACTGAATTATTTATTGTAACAATTCAAACATTAAACCTCATAAACAATTCATGGTAATTCATGGTAACCTCGTAAACAATTCATTTAGACCCAGAATTTATTTGAAACTGTAGTTTATTTGCTGAAATGTGTACCGTTGCCTGGCTATTAGAAGGGACAGGCAGCTATTTGAGACTGTGTTTAATTTTACGGTACTCATGTTAATGATTGTGAACACTTAGGACACTTGAGACTCCAAACACCCTTTCTGATGAAGAGACTGATACACGCAGAAAAACACAACCGTAAATAACTGAAATATTGCCTGTAATTAATGTAATGAAAATGTGATGTAAATGAAGCAAATGCTAATTTCTCAGACGTACTGTAGTCTCCGTTTGCTAACATCATAAGGGGCCAGACGGTGTATAATAATCGCATGACCCTTGCAGAGATTAGTCGTTAGACCAATGCGACTCCCGTGAGATGGGCGACAAGTCTCTTTCCTGTAATTGCATCAGTATTTCGTTAACGATAATGCAATTAAAAGGCCCAGTAAGGGAAATTCTAGACTTGTATTTCCCCACAAGAACCGGAGGTATGTCAACATCTATTGGATTCCTCAATTATCTCCACTCAGTTTATCTGATCTGTGGAGAAAGTTCTGTGAGTAAGTTGAGAAACAGCCAACCGATGAGAGAGAACATAATAGTCTCTGCTAATGACTGATCTCTCAGCCATTTGAGTGGATCATACAGGAAATGCATGGAAAATGTCTGATTTCTCACTTATGTAAACGTATCACTTATGTCTGTGTTGACGTTGAAAACAAACTGACATGTGTCCAGCTTTTTCTTTTCTTATCAGAGTTACATAGTCACTAAAGATGTTATGTTGATGATGAATTGGATCATGTATATATCTTTGTGATTCTTACCACAGAATGATTATTATTTCATAATGGTGTTGACTGTTGTTGTTGAGAAAGAGACAGAGTGTGAGATGAAGGACATACTAGAGACAGCCCTAGAGGACAGGCACAGTCTCACGCTGTCTTCCAAAGGGGCAGACCAGACGCTTGACCTCATTACTTATGCTAATGTTATGCGCGGGCGTGAAGGGCGGTTGGCGGGTGAGTGTTGCGTGATGGAGTGAAGGAGACGTGGAGGAGACGCAGAGGAGACGGGTCCCACTCCTGTCCTCCATCCTGCCCACTCTCTCTACCCTACATTTAAACCCTGCGTCTTTTGTCCTGGCGGGACCGAGCGGATGGGCACCGCCGTGTCCTGCGTCTTAGCCACAATAACATCCATAAATTAAGACGCAGGAAAATAACCCACAGGGCTTGTTATTGTATTGTGAGGGAAAACACCAGTTGAGTGAGTGGAGGAGCTTCGTTTTGTTGTTGCCTTGTTCTTCTTATTGTTTTGTGTTGAACAAAGATGCATTTAATTTACCACTCGGCTGTATGACGGTCTTCAGGGCTGAGAAACACAATGGCTGAGGAGGAGAGAGAGCGAGAGAGAGATGGAGAGAGATGGAGAGAGAGAGAGAGAGAGAGAGAGAGAGAGAGAGAGAGAGAGAGAGAGAGAGAGAGAGAGAGAGAGAGAGAGAGAGAGAGAGAGAGTGAGAGAGAGAGAGAGAGAGAGTGGACCTAAACAATACAGAAATACACTACGGAAAAAGAAGGAACAACATGTCAGAAATCAGCTCAATGTAATTGAAGAATCCATAGACTCTCACCACGTATGCGAAAATTGGAAAACACTAAACAAACAACAACACGAAGAGTTATCTATGGATAAATCACTTCTCCAATCTTTTTGTCCCTATAACAAAGAACAAACAGCAAAAACATATACATGATCAAATACAAATCTTAGAATCAACTATTAAAGACTACCAGAACCCACTGGATTCTCCAATTACATTGAATGAACTACAGGACAAAATACGTACCCTCCAAACCACCTGTGGTGTTGATGGTATCCTAAATGAAATTATAAAATATACAGACCACAAATTCCAATTGGCTATACTTAAACTCTTTCACATCATCCTTAGCTCTGGCATCTTCCCCAATATTTGGAACCAATGACTGATCACCCCAATCCACAAAAGTGGAGACAAATTTGACCCCAATAACTACTGTGGGATATGTGTCAACAGCAACCTTGGGAAAATTCTCTGTATTATCATTAACAGCAGACTCATACATTTCCTCAGTGAAAACAATGTACTGAGCAAATGTCAAATTTGCTTTTTACCAAATTACCGTGCAACAGACCACATATTCACCCTGCACACCCTAATTGACAAACAAACCAAACCAAAACAAAGCCAAAGTCTTCTCATGCTTTATTGATTTCAAAAAAGCTTTTGACTCAATTTGGCATGAGGGTCTGCTATACAAATTGACGTAAAGTGGTGCTAAGGGAAAAACATACGACATTATAAAATCCATGTACACAAACAACAATAGTGCGGTTAAAATTGGCAAAAAAACACACACATTTCTTTCCACAGGGCCGTGGGGTGAGACAGGGATGCAGCTTAAGCTCCACCCTCTTCAACATATATATCAACGAATTGGCGAGGGCACTAGAACAGTCTGCAGCACCCGACCTCACCCTACTAGAATCTGAAGTCAAATGTCTGCTATTTGCTGATGATCTGGTGCTTCTGTCCCCAACCAAGGCCTACAGCAGCATCTAGATCTTCTGCACAGATTCTGTCAGACCTGGGTCCTGAAAGTAAATCCAAAAAAGGTCCAGTTGCCAGGACCACAAATACAAATTCCATCTAGACACCGTTGCCCTAGAGCACACAAAAAACTATACATACCTTGGCCTAAACATCAACGCAACAGGTAACTTCCACAAAGCTGTGAACGATCTGAGAAACAAGGGAAGAAGGGCCTTCTATGCCATCAAAAGGAACATAAAATTCAACATACCAATTAGGATCTGGCAAAAAATACTTGAATCAGTTATAGAACCCATTGCCCTTTATGGCTGTGAGGTCTGGGGTCCGCTCATCAACCAAGAATTCACAAAATGGGACAAACACCAAATTGAGACTCTAATGCAGAATTCCTCAAAAATATCCTCAGTGTAAAATGTAAAACACCAAATAATGTATGCAGAGCAGAATTAGGCCGATACCCGCTAATTATCCATATCTGTTCAATTCTACAACCACCTTAAAGGAAGCGATTCCCGAACCTTCCATAACAAAGCCATCACCTACAGAGAGATGAACCTGGAGAAGAGTCCCCTAAGCAAGCTAGTCCAGGGGCTCTGTTCACAAACACAAACAGACCCCACAGAGCCCCAGGACAGCAACACAATTAGACACAACCAAATAATTACTTGACACATTGGAAAGAATTAACAAAAAACTGAGCAATCTAGAATGATATTTGGCCCTAAACAGAGTGTACACGGTGGCAGAATACCTGACCACTGTGACTGACCCAAACAAAAAGGAAATCTTTGACTATGTGCAGACTCAGTGAGCATAGCCTTGCTATTGAGAAAGGCCGTCGTAGGCAGACCTGGCTCTCAAGAGAAGACAGGCTATGTGCACACTGCCCACAAACTGAGCTGGAAACTGAGCTACACTTCCTAACCTCCTGCCAAATGTATGACCATATTAGCGACATATTTCCCTTAGATTACACAGACCCACAAAAAATGTGAACACAAATCCAATTTTGATAATCTCCCATATCTATTGTGTGAAATACCACAGTGTGCAATCACAGCAGCAATATTTGTGACCTGTTGCTACAAGAAAAGGGCAACCAGTGAAGAACAAACACCATTGTAAACCCATATTTATGTTATTTATTTTCCCTTTTGTACTTCAACTATTTGCACATCGTTACAACACTGTATATAGACAAATGTCTTTATTCTTTTGGAGCTTTTGTGAGTGTAATGTTTACTGTTCATTGTTTTATTATTTCACTTTTGTTTATGATCTATTTCACTTGCTTTGGCAATGTTAACATATGTTTCCCATACCAATAAAGCCCTTTTAATTGAATTGAATTGAGAGAGAGAGAGAGAGAGAGAGAGAGAGAGAGAGAAGAGAGAGAGAGAGAGAGAGAGAGAGAGAGAGAGAGAGAGAGAGAGAGAGAGAGAGAGAGAGAGAGAGAGAGAGAGAGAGAGAGAGAGAGAGAGAGAGAGAGAGAGAGAGAGAGAGAGAGAGAGAGAGAGAGAGAGAGAATACCTCATCAGAGTAAGGACTAAGCCCTGATGATGCAAATCTGAAACCAAAAGGAGAATGAATGAATGAAGAAGAGAATGGGTATTTGGGCCTTTCCTAAGGGCACTACAAGACACCCCTGTTGTTAAACGCCACCATGCCACACTACCCCCCACCCACACACACACACACACACACACATACATACACACGTGGCGAGGATTGAGATATGGTATAATCAGCATGGTGGCTTAATCCTTTACATGAGAAACAGTAGACATAGAGATGCTAAAGGCCAAGAGGACTGGGAGGATGAGAGGATGAGAGGAAGATGGAGAAGGGATGCTAGAGAGGGCAAAGGGAAAGGACGGGTGACACAAACAAGGGAGGGATGAGAAGACAGAGATGCATGCAGGCAAGGGGAATGGAAAGATGAGCAGGGAGAGATGAAGGTGACAGAAGGATACCAGGGGGATGAAGGGATGAGTGGGAAGGAGCGATGGAGGGATGCTAGGGTGTCCCTCTGTCAGAGGTTAGCCATGACAGGAGCAGGCATTAGTGCTAGTGTCAGAGCTGGGTCCTACAAGCCCAGAGCTCAGCCCCTTAGTCCACCCCAGGCCTCCATTACACAACACAGCCCAGAACTCCACACTAGCACTAAAGACAAGAGGGAAGAAAGGAGAAATGAATGAATAGATAAAAAACGACATGTGGGTTCTTGCTCTGGGAGCTCACTGTATTTCTTTCTCTCTTTTTCTCTCTCCCCTCGTTCGGTGTGTCACAAATGATCATACCATGACACTGGGAGGTTATAGAACATTGATTATACTTTCTGTAAAACAGCATTAATGCAAGTCGTTTGTTTTCTAATTATATGGTAAACCTGTGTACAACATTGTGGTAAACCTGTGTACAACTTTGTGGTAAACCTGTGTACAACATTGTGGTAAGCCTGTGTACAACATTGTGGTAAGCCTGTGTACAACATTGTGGTATGCCTGTGTACAACATTGTGGTAAAGCTGTTTACAGCATTGTGGTAAACCTGTGTACAACATTGTGGTAAGCCTGTGTACAACATTGTGGTAAGCCTGTGTACAACATTGTGGTAAGCCTGTGTACAACATTGTGGTAAACCTGTGTACAACATTGTGGTAAACCTGTGTACAACATTGTGGTAAGCCTGTGTACAACATTGTGGTAAACCTGTGTACAACCGTGTGGTAAACCTGTGTACAACATTGTGGTAAACCTGTGTACAACATTGTGGTAAACCTGTATACAACATTGTGGTAAGCCTGTGTACAACATTGTGGTAAACCTGTGTACAACCTTGTGGTAAACCTGTGTACAACATTGTGGTAAACATGTGTACAACATTGTGGTAAACATGTGTACAACATTGTGGTAAACCTGTGTACAACCTTGTGGTAAGCCTGTGTACAGCATTGTGGTAAACATGTGTACAACATTGTGCCCTGTACTCTGTTTAGATACTTTATTAAAGTCCTCCTGGGTTCCCTATTTTACCCAGCACACTGCCATCCTGCTACCAGACGCATTTGGATGCTGCCAACCAATTGGCTTTGTCTTAACCATATTATCCCACACAACAAATAATAAAGCTCTGCACACCACATTTGTCAACAATTAAACAGTGCATTGTGATGTCGGAGGGCCCCGGCAAATGCCTGTTTACTGGCTTTGTCTCACGTGCGGAGATTTAGCAGGGACAGACACAGACAAACAGGCTTTTGTTCTGGCCCTGCTTTGGTGCGACTGGGACAGACAATGGAGTCACTGAAAGTGGCACACTTGGCGAGGGGGGCGATGAGGGGATGAGGGTAGGGGTGGAAGGGGTAGTAGGGGTTCTGGGGCAAGCAAGCAGTAGGCCAGTGGGACTAAACAATAGGTAAAAGGTTTATACTTTCCCCTACTGTAGGTAAAAAATATATATAATACAATGAATCTACCAAAACAATGTTGACGTCATCTCTGCCACTCTTCTACGTGCAATTGAACGTAATTCCTAAGTATCCTCAGTATCCTTCATAAATACTGCACTGTATGTTTCTCATACTAGTGGACTAACTCCATCTGTTTCTGAGAGAGAGAGAGAGAGAGAGAGAGAGAGAGAGAGAGAGAGAGAGAGAGAGAGAGAGAGAGAGAGAGAGAGAGAGAGAGACAGAGAGAGAGCTTAACCAGATGGAGAGTGTTTGTCCTAGTCACTCTGAATTATAAATGGTCTCTCACTTTCAGGGAAACACACAACATACATAATACCCCTGATGCATTTCTACTGCCTAGCTACTCCACTGTCCCCAAGGCTGGCCCTCTCTCCAAATCTCTCTGTCCTTTTTTATTTCTCTCTCACTCACTCTCTCTGGAGTTTGGGATTTCATGATCTATGCCCTCTCTCTCTCTCTCTCTCTCTCTTTTTCTCTCTCTCTCTCCTTTGCTCTCTCCCCCCCTCTCTCTCTCTCTCTCTTTCTCTTTCTCTCTCTCTCTCTCTCTCTCTCTCCCGCTCGCTCTCTCGCTCTCCCTCTCTCTCTCTCTCTCTCTCTCTCTCTCTCTCTCTCTCTTTTATCTTTTCCTTTGACTGTTCTCTTGCCCTCTTTCCTGCTATCTCTGACCCTCTCACGTGCTTTGACTTTCTCTCTCTCCCTCTCTATCATTTTTTCTTTCTCTCTCTCTCCCTCTCTCTCTCTCTCTCTCTCTCTCTCTCTCTCCTTCATTATCACATCAATACTTCAGCTTTCAGAAAGGCCGTAGGATTCTGTGGAACTTAAAGGCTCTGAAAGTTTTAACAGGCACATACAGAATGAAACCTTGTGAACAAAATATTCATGGTTTTTGGAGCGTTCAATGCCACAGTGCTACATGGTTCATTGCTACTGCCACTTAAATGAAAAAATGACAAATGACAAAGAAATATTCGGCCAATGGCTTATGGATATGACATATCATGCAATGTATCACTCATGACAGCTCATAATAGTCTATAATTTCTTCATAAACCCTAAACATCGAGCAGAGATTTCAAGTCAATAGAAGTATACAAAATTAATGTAAAGGAATGTATTAACCATGAGAAATGACCACCCAGTTTTGTGTTTAAACTGCTAATATGCAGATCTTTGTGGAATTCAGTGGCATGTATTCATGCAAGAAATTGAGCAAGAAAAAAAGAAGAAAACGTATAAAATAATGTATCTTTCGTCTCTCTGTGTTTCATCATTTTCCTTCAATTCGCAAGAGGCTGAATTTATCTCACCGGAGAAAGCATCCGACCGAGGGAAACAGCGTCTCCCTGTCTCTGTACAGGATGTGTAGGCCATATATCTGATGCTCGACATTGTTGCCGCCTGTAGCATTGAATGCAAGGGAAGCCAGCGAGCATTTAGCCCCCTTGATTAAAAAAAACAGGTATAAAATAATAGCCAATCAGTGTTGAGCTAAACTGAGGGAGCTCAACTGTGAATTGTCCTGGCCAGTTTGGATTTGGCGTCACTCCTATCAAATCGCATTGAGAGCATATGTCATTGACAGAAACAACTTGAATTGTTGCATCTCCTTGTGTTGTTGTCCTCCTATGGCTAGCTAGCAAGGTAAAATTGTCCCTTTCCTAAATTAGCCATGGATGGAGATAGGGATTTGGACTTGTGGTTTCACTTAATTAATTGTACTGGCCAATGATTATAAAGGCGATTCTGATCCAACCATTAATTCATACATTGTGCCCCTGGCCTGAGAGGATGGAAGTGAAATATGTTGCTAGATGTAAATGGCTAATGTTAACTAGCCAACGTCGCACATGAAAGGAAGTTAGGCTAGCGAGCAAGCGTTTTAGCCAGGTAGCCTAGGACAACAAAATATAAAAGCATGTACTGTATGACAGACTGATAGGCCATTTCTTCAACATGACAGAGAGGAGGATGGCATTGGCATTTCTCTACAAGTAGGGTGAGTCAACATGTTTTTTCTACTTGCACGAACGCGTACGCACACACATACACACACACCCACACACACCCACCCACACACACACACACACACAGAAATCAGAACCATGGACAACCACATCATATTTAGCTTACGTTGATTGGACTAAATAGTTTTTGGTATCTTATAGTTGTCACTGTATTAGACTAAGCACAGGTGATTTGATGATGTTGAAATGTTGCAGCTTGAAATTGTGATCGAAAAGTGGAGGCAGCTCCTGTTTTCTTTGCGACTTACGGTAACTCCGTGGTTCTAAATTAATTGTTGTTTAGTGGTCCGAAAATTTCGCAAACATTAACTTGCTTGACGATGCTGTAGGTCATGTAACTGTTTGTTACATGCAATATGTTTTGTGTACTTCACCGGACAGAGGTTGCTCTCCGGTTTTGTGATAAAATAAAGGTGTGGTTGAATTTATTCTGCCACTGCGTCTTCTTATTGTCTCAGCCTTTAGGCCTATATATCACGGTCGCAAGGCATGTGAACTAACAGGTTATAGAGCAAACAACGCAATTATCACAACACATAGGTTGTAATATGGCTTTTTTTTCTGGCTTCCCCAGTGATTCTACCCACGCAGTGCTACTGCTGGAATTTGGGTTCCTTTTGAAAGCAGGCTAGAATGAGAGGAAGAGAACGAGAGAGAGAGAAACAAGGGGAAAAGAGTGATAAAGAGAGAGGGAGAGACTGAGAAACAAGAGATAGAGAGCAATAAAGAGAGGGAGAGGGAACTTCATGCCGTTCACTGTATAACCCCTTCTGATGTCGTCAGTGAGTCCTGCGTCGTTCGTCATGTCTATAGAAGCATGAGAGAGGAAAGTCGAATCCCGTGTGTCTGGCAATCTGTTGCCAAAGAGTTTATGTCCATGGAGAAATATTCACTTATGACAAGGCCTCATCTGTTTCTCATTTCCATCTCTAACTCAGGCTGTGGAAATACAATACAACACATATATACACGCACACACACACACACACACACATTCACACATACACACAAACACACACACATTCACACATACACACACACACACACACACATTCACACATACACACACACACATTCACACACACACACACTAGAGCCGTAACTCAGGCTGTGGAAATATTTTTCCTGCTGTTAAGTGATATGCTAATGTCTTTCCATCACTGTTAGAAGCTTGGCACTGAGCCTCGGAGAGCGTAATTCAATAAAAAACCTTCCAATAAAGAATACTGTTATGCGTCCTCTCTGTTCTGCTGTAGGTTAATGTACTTCAGAGAGAATGGAGAGTGTACGGTCATACGATTCTCTGAATGTATATCCTCAGACAGCGGCGTCAAATGCTTAACAGGACAAATATATTGGAGAAGGGGTGGGGGGATACGGGTGGGCTTCAGGTCTTGGTTTGCATCTACACTCCTGTATTTACCAAAAGTGTATTAAAAACTGACGTTAGAATGAGACTGCTATAGATATTTCAAAGTTGTATTCACCTAGACCTGGTGTGGTAGTGAAGGGGTGCAGCTAGGGCTGTGGTGGTCATGACATTTAGTCAGCCGGTTATTGTCATGCAATTTAATATACACCATCACAATAAATCCATTCTTTATTTTAGGCAGGTCAAAATAAACATTATGATATGAAGAAAATGTATTGCAGAAGAACAGAATATGAGTTGGCCTACTGTATGTTATCTGGCTATGCTCCATGCCATAGGCTGTAGGCTTGTTCATTTAGCTGACAAGATATGCTTATAAGTCCCGTGCCATTATTTTATATTATATGATTTTATGGTAAGAAGAATAGAATTGAACTTAGCTGAATAAAATAAAAATTATATTTTTCCCATTCCGGAGCGAGTGCGCATATGAAGTGGCTATGTTGAGCGTAAAAGTGATAATTTGAAACAGGTCCTATATGCTAGATTTAGAGTTATTTGGCAACTTAAATTGTGAATGATACAAACCTTAGAATGTCTTAGATATCAAACATATATGGGGTGTATGATGCAACTAGAGGCTATCTACTATTTGACAAAAAGTCAACAACAAAAAAAGCTGGCACTCTGTTCATTGCCTCAGGCTGCACACATGTTCTGTAATCAAGTGATCACATTTTCACCCATCATATTATTCTCAATTTAATATTGCTTTACTAATATGTAAAATTAGTTTCTATTTAGAATGATCCATTATCAAATGGGCAGTAACAGGGGCAGGGGAAAAAATAAGTCATTCAAGAAGTCATCCGTATGCACTGGTATAGCAAATAAAGGCTGCTTTCCTGCGGGTAAATTTTTCAATCATGCTGGGTAGGCTACTCCAGTTATTTCACTCTACGCATCAACCACTATTTAAGGAGCATAGCGCCTCTCCCTGCACGACAGGTGATATTCTGCCCAAACTCTGTATGCCATGGGCTCTCCAACCCTGTTCCTGTAGCTACCCAGTGCTTAATTTGGGAAACCAAGTCAAATCTATTCAGGAACATCGATATTAACATGTTTTCACAATGAAACTTATTTAATTAAACTGTTGTCAGCCCCTCTCTCTGCTCGCTCGAGAAAGGAATGAAGGAGAGAGAGGAGGAGATGGAAATGCACTGTGGTGAGATTAGATGTTCTGTAGCTAAAGGTAATGTGTCAGCCTATTAATTATGAAAATGTAAATAATGCCCTATTAATAGGCTATTCAAAATTCACTATAATGTAGGCCACAGGTGTCAAACTCATTCCACGGAGGACCGAGTGGCTGCGGGTTTTCGCTCCTCCCTTGTACTTGATTGATCAATTAAGGTCCCTAATTAGTAAAGAACTCCCAAACCTGGTTGTCTAGGTTTTAATTGTAAGGAAAAAACAAAAACCTGCAGATACTAGGCCCTCCATGGAATGAGTTTGACACCCCTGATGTAGGCTAACTCTGTAAGCCGCCCTGCACAATCAATGAACCAACTGCATCGCCTAGGCCTATACGTTCTCTCCCAGACTCGTGGATAGAAAGTTTAGAGCGTAGCACAAGGTAACCAGTCCATCCAGTATGCATAATAATACAGTCCACACTCAAAGGCGATTTCTAGAATTTGTTTAATTTTGGAGTATAGGCTAGACCATTTATGTACCAAAGACTTCTTAAATCTGTATTTTAAAAATGTTTTTCTGTCCTGTGTAATATGAGGTTGTCATGACTTCCTCCGAAGCTGCCTCCTCTCCTTGTTCTGGCAGGCTTCGGCGTTCGTCGTCACCGGCCTTCTAGCCACTGTCGCTCCTCAAATCTTCATTCCATTTGTTTTGTCTTGTTTATTACACACACCTGGTTCATATCCCCTCATCAGTACCTGTATAGTGTCCCCTCTGCCCCCTGGTCTTTGTGTGTGATTGTTTATTGTAGAGGAGATTATAGCTCGGTGGAGCTCGATTATGTTGTGTATCGCTGGGTGGTTCACCCGTCTGCCTTATTTTCCCCAGTGCGCCGTTTGTCCAAACTGGTGTGTATTACGCATTGCTGCGTACCTCTGTTTATTGACTAAACCATTTATTCCGTGATTTACTCTCCTGCGTCTGACACCGTCCAACATCACCCGCTACAGAATCACACACCTGAATACATGGAGTCAGCAGGAACCGGGAATATGTCTGGAGTTGTGGACCGGGTCCGGGAGCATTCGAATATGCTAGCCAGCTTGGGCGAAGCAATGGATCGGGTTCTCCAGGTCGTCCAATGCCTGAAGGGGAGAGGACCTGACCCTTCGGGACCAGCTGAGCTACCGGATCCAGCCACCCACATCCCAGCACCCAGAGGGATTCTGGTACGACGGGACAGCGGCCCGCTACCAGGGTTTCCTCCTGCAGCTGGACCTCTATTTCTCCACCATCAGCCCGGCTCCCTCCGAGCGGGAGAAGGTGTCCGCCCTCGTCTCCTGCCTTTCGGGCAAAGCCCTGGAGTGGGCCAACGCGGTCTGGAGTGAAGCCTCTTCCGGGCCGTCTTCGATCACCCTCCCGAAGGGAGAGAGGTGGGCGAGCGGCTGGTCCATTTGAGGCAGGGGACGAGGACCGCACAGGATTTTGCCCTGGAGTTCAGGACTCCAGCGTCTGGGTCCGGGTGGAACGAGCGGGCCCTCATCGACCACTTCCGGTGCCACCTGCGAGAAGACGTCCGAAGGGGGCTAGCCTGCCGGGACACCACGTTGTCCTTCAATCAACTGGTGGACATGGCCATCCAGATGGACGTCCTCAACCCGGATCACAAGATGATGGAGCCGTGTGGTGCGGCGATCCGGGAGAGCAGAGGATGACAGAGCCAGTGTCACTCTTGTGGCACGAGATGACATTCTACTGCATGCTGTCGTCAGCGTTCTTCTGGGTCTGGAGGCGGCAGGCAGGGCACTCTCGCGTCACTCGTTCAGAGCCCTCTGCTGCGCACTGTACCCTACACATCCCCTTCGCTGATTACATGGTAGTTCCCCAGTGTAAGGTGATGGTCGATTCAGGCGCAGCTGGGAACTTTATGGATAGTTCGTTACCACATAGTCTAGGTATTACATTGGTTCCCCTATCCATTCAACTGCCCATCCAAGCACTTGACAGTCGACCATTAGGGTCAAGGTTCGTTAGGGAGGTTACAGCACCAGTCACGATGGTTACACAAGAGACCCATAGAGAGAAAGTCACTTTTTTTATTATTGAGTCTCCTGATTTCCCTGTAGTGTTGGGTCTTCCCTGGTTAGCACTACACAACCCCACCTTTTCATGGCAGCAGAGGGTTCTCACAATGTAGTCACTAGAGTGTCAGGGTAGGTGTATGGCTGTTTCTGTTGGTGCAACCACGGTGGAATGTGCAGACACAACCTCTACCGTGCACGTTCTTCCCGAATACCTCGATTGGCGCATGCGTTTTCCAAAACGGCAGTGACCAAATTACCAACTCATCGGGCGGGGGATTGCGCGATAAACCTCTGGGTAGATGCTGTACCTCCCAGGAGTCATGTATATCCCCTGTCGCAGGCTGAGACGGAGGCAATGTAGACATACGTCTCCGAGTCCCTGGGCCAGGGGTTTATACGTCCCTCCACTTCACCCGCCTCCTCTTGTTTATTTTTTGTGAAGAAGAAAGACGGAGGTCTGCGCGCTTGCATTGATTACCGAGCACTGAACAAGGGGACTATTCGTTATAGTTATCCTCTACCCCTCATTCCATCTGTGATCGAGTCAATGCATGGGGCGTGCTTCTTCACAAAATTTGATCTCCGGAGTGCGTACAACCTGGTGCGTGTCCGAGAGGGGGACGAGTGGAAGACAGCATTCAGCACAACCACGGGGCATTACGAATACCTGGTGATGCCGTACAGTTTGATGAATGCTCCATCAGTCTTCCAGTCCTTTGTGAACGAGGTGTTTCGGGACATGCTTGGTCGCGGTGTGGTGGTCTACATCGATGACATTCTGGTGTATTCCGCTACACGCGCCGAGCATGTGTCCCTGGTTCGCAAAGTGCTGGCCCGACTGTTGGAAAATGACCTTTATGCCAAGTTAGAAAAGTGTCTGTTTTTCCAGCAGTCCGTCTCCTTCCTCGGATACCGCATTACCACCTCAGGTGTGGAGATGGAGGGAGATTGCATTTCAGCCGTGCGTGATTGGCCGACTCCAACAACGGTAAAGGAGGTGCAGCGCTTTATTGGCTTTGCCAACTACTTTCGAAGATTTATCCGGGGCTTTGGCAAGGACGCAGCTCCCATCACCTCTCTGTTGAAGGGTGGGCCGTCCCGGCTCCGCTGGTCTGCTGAGGCTGACAGAGCTTTCAGTAACCTGAGGGCTCTGTTCACCCCGGTACTGGCCCATCCTGATCCATCACTACTGTTCGTAGTGGAGATGGATGCGTCCGAGGTAGGGATAAGGTGCTGTCCTATCGCAATGCTTGGGCACGCCACCCAAGCGCCGCCCCTGTGCCTACTTCTCCAAGAAGCTCAGCCCGGTGGAGCAGAACTACGACATTGGTGATCGGGAGCTGTTGGCTGTTGTCAGACCCCTGACTGTGTGGAGGCACTGGCTCGAGGGGGCGAAACACCCTTTCCTTGTCTGGATGGACCACCGTAACCTGGAGTACATCTGGGCAGTGAGGAGGCTGAACCCTCGCCAGGCAAGGTGGGCCCTGTTCTTAACCCGGTTTGATTTTACATGATGCTACATACCAGGTACTAAGAACGTGAAGGCAGACGCACTGTCACGGCTGTACGACACAGAGGAGAGGCCCATAGACCACACCCCCATACTCCCGGCCTCCTGCATTGTGGCGCCGGTAGTGTGGGCGGTGGACGCGGACATAGAGCGTTTGTCCACACTGCTGTGTATTACGCATTGCTGCGTACCTCTGTTTATTGATTAAACCATTTATTCCATGATTTACTCTCCTGCGTCTGACTCCGTCCAACATCAACTGCTACAGCAGTAGTCTATGTACAGTATTGTATAATGGAGCAATCATTATTTTAATTCAGGTTTTTTTTTCGGGCTTGGGCTCATAGGCCTATGCATAAGCTCTAATATGCATATGGGTGTTTTGAATTAATCATCACCTTAGAAAGTGCTGTCCATTTCGTTTTCTTTGGCTTTGAAACAACATCCTTAACAACCATGTTTTCCACTCAGTTTCAACCTGTTGTTGAACTTCTTTCTTCAAATTGATCAATCACAGTGAGGTGAGTTTTAAAAGCACGATACTGTTTTGATGATAAGTGTTTGATGTAATTTTCGATAGCATTTGCGTTGATGTCAGAGTGGTTAGAGGGACAATAGAGCCCTGAGTACCAGGCCATTAGCAACCTGATGGCCATTAGCTACCTGATGTCCAAAGTGCATAAGAGGAGATTACCATGACTCTACATTGACGTGGAATTTGACCCTGGTCATGATTCATGACTGCTGGTGTGGCAGTAATATGGTCACCGCATCAGCCCTAGGTGCAGGCTGTAATCTAGACCTGGTGTAGCAGTGAAGGGGTGCTGGCCTCTAGTCTAGACCTGGTGTAGCAGTGAAGGGGTGCTGGCCTCTAGTCTAGACCTGGTGTAGCAGTGAAGGGGTGCTGGCCTCTAGTCTAGACCTGGTGTGGCAGTGAAGGGGGGCTGGCCGGGTGCTGACTGTGAGCTGTGGGGGAGGATGTCTGATGCTGTCTGTGTCTGAGGAACAGAGCACGCTCAGCGACTTGACGCCTCGCAAGGCCAACGTTTTCATCTAAATGTCACGGGGACCGTCCACCTCGGGGGTGTTTAGAAGAACAAACATGTCTCGGCTACTAAGAGAAGAAGGAGGGGGAGGGAGAGAGAGATAGAGGGAGAGGGGGAGCGAGGGAGAGAGGGAGAAGGGGAGAGTAAAAGAGGGCACAGAGAGGGACAGAGCATCACCCCAGAAAATGTGTTGGTACACTGTAAACAATGCTTAGAGACAGGACAGGTCAGTGTCCCTCCTCGTCTGTCTGACAGCGCCCGGCGGGTCACTGAACTGGTCATAGCCCGTGGGTGTGCGCCCATGTGTGTGTGCGTGTGCCCATGTGTGTGTGTGTGGGGGGGTGTGTTTGGTTCATAGCCACAATAAACATCTCCCAACCTTCTAACCTAAACAAGGGTGTCAGAAAGCCTAGTGGTTAGAGTATTGGGTCAGTAACTGAAAGGTCGCTGGTTTAAAAACCCGAGCTCACAAGGTGAAAAATCTGTTGATGTGCCCTTGAGCAAGTCGCTTAACCCTAATTTGCTCCAGGGGCGCCATACTACTATGGCTGACCATGTAAAACAACCCATTTCAGTGCACCTATCCAGTGTATGTGACAGAAAAAAAATACACTCAGTGGCCAGTTTATTAGGTACACACATCTAGTAACGGGTCGGACCCCCCTTTGCCTTCAGAACACCCTTAACACCCATTATTCGGGGCATGGATTCTACAAGGTGTGCCGTTCAAACGTTGGTATCTAAACATTCCCCACACCATTACACCACCGCCACCAGCCTGTACCGTTGACACCAAGCGGGATTGGGCCATGGACTTACGCCAAATCCTGACTCTGACATCAGCATGACGCAACAGGAACCGGGATTCATCGGACCAGGCAATGTTTTTCCACTCCTCAATTGTCCAGTGTTGGCGTACCCACTGGAGCCGCTTCTTTTTTTTTTTGCTGATAGGAGTGGAATCCGGTGTGATCGCAATAGCTCATCTGTGACAAGGACCGACGAGTTGTGCGTTCCGAATTGCCGTTCTGCACACTACTGTACTGCATCGTTATTTGCCTGTTGGTGGCCGGCCTGTTAGCTTGCACGACTCTTGCCATTCTCCTTCGACCTCTCTCATCAACAAGCTGTTTTCACCCGCAGGACTACCGTTGACTGGATGTTTTTTGTTTGTTGCACCATTCTCAGTAAATCATAGACACTGTCATGCGTGAAAAGCCCAGGAGGCCGGACGTTTCTGAGATACTGGAACTGGCACGCCTGAAACTGACGATCATACCACGCTCAAGTTGCTTAGGTCACTCGTTTTGCCCATTCTAACGTTCAATCGAACAGTAACTGAATGCCTGGATGCCTGTCTGCCTGCATTATATAGCAAGCCACGGCCATGTTACTCACTGTCTGTAGGAGCGAACCACTGAGTGTTTATCTCCCGGCTTCGTGAGGTCTAAGACATGTCGTTCCTGGAGCAGTATCTTCTCCCAGTTTCTTAGGTGTTTTCGTGAGCTAGTTCGCAGAGGTTTTAAGTGGATGTACTGTTGACAGTCTTCTTTTCTTTTGCTGTGTACCTGCAAGCTGTTTTCTATGAGTGGTGGAAGAGTGAGAGAACTAGCAGTAGTGACTGTGTTTATTTGTGGCATGGACTCATTAGCATGTGTAATAATAATAATATGCCATTTAGCAGACGCTTTTATCCAAAGCGACTTACAGTCATGTGTGCATACATTTTTACGTATGGGTGGTCCCGGGGATTGAACCCACTACCCTGGCGTTACAAGGGCCATGCTCTACCAATTGAGCTACAGAGGACTATAAAGTCCAGTATAGTTCATAAAGAGGTAGAATTGTTGTCCCTGCCATGACCCCCCTACCTCTCGCTCATTAGTGGTCTCATATATGCCACTTGATAATTGGAACCCTATGTGTTTACGTTGCTGTGAACACACAGAGTATGACAAATATATGCAGAGGCATACTGTGCATCTCCACTTTAAAGCAGAGAGGGGCGATACGAGCGTGCGCTGTGTCCTTATTTAAGACCTTTAACGTCCTTTCAATTTCGTCATTTTGTCACGATGCATAGCCCTGTAATTGGTGGATGGTGCAACGGAATAAAAGAAGGAGAAAAGGAATAACTTCAACAGCTATCGAACTCTACTATCTTCCAGCAGCAGCCTATTAGAGTTGTGCACGTTTGGGAGGGAAAAGAAGGGGGCAAACACACACACGTATGTACACACACACACACACATTCACTGTGAGATTTGGTTGAATTATCTTGAAAATAAATGAACTGTGAGGGCTAACTGTGAGGATTGTGTATGTGTGTGTGTGTTTCGATATGTGTCAGCGTTTGTGCGCACGCGTGAATGTGTGTGTCTTGCGCCTCTGTATGTGTGTGCTTGCTTGTGTGTCTCTAAGCTGTTATTAGAGAGTGTGAGAGAGAGAGGGATAGACAGAGAGAAAGCGAGAGCTGCTCTTTCTGGGGAAACAGAGGGAGAGTGGAGGAGCGGTAATTCCTCCTGTCATGAATAATACATGAAGCCGTGTCTGGAAGCGATTGAAATGCGGCGTGTGTACACGTCTAGGCGGGAAGGAAGTAACCCACCCCAACCCGCGCCCTTCCTCCCTCCCTGGCTTCTTCAGATTCTTCTTTAAAAAGCACAACAATGCCATTTGACAACTCCACAGCCCTCACTATCTCCCTCCATTAAAGGACGTAAAGAATGATGCCTTTCCAGCAGGCCTTCACAAGGCCCTACATCAAGGCATCGATATTCTTTATCTCACAGGAGAGACCGCACAGCATTGTGGGAAAGGATGTCTCATTGGATGGCTGTATAAAGGGGAAAGTGACAGAGGAATGTTTTGCATGTAAAATCAATAAAGGAAATTAGTGTTTGAGCGTGTAGATCACAGGAGAATGGTGTGTGTCAGTGTCGATAACGGGCCTCATTGTGTGTGTGTGGTGGGTGTGTGTGCTTTAGAGAGGAAGCTTGTTTCACTCTGCTAATGCTTTACCTACTCATTGAATGTCTACTAAACGAAAGAGTTGAATAAAAAAAACAATAATACATATCAGTAACAAGTGGACAAAAAATAGATGCCACTGTTCTAACCTATACAGCTCCCTTCCTAACACTCTGTTCTAACCCATACAGCTCTCTACCTAACACTCTGTTCTAACCTATACAGCTCCCTTCCTAACACTCTGTTCTAACCCATACAGCTCTCTACCTAACACTCTGTTCTAACCCATACAGCTCTCTACCTAACACTCTGATCTAACCTATAAAGCTCTCTTCCTAACACTCTGTCCTAACCTATACAGCTCTCTTCCTAACACTCTATTCTAACCTATACAGCTCTCTACCTAACACTCTGTTCTAACCTATACAACTCTCTACCTAACACTCTGATCTAACCTATACAGCTCTCTACCTAACACTCTGATCTAACCTGTACAGCTCTCTACCTAACACTCTGATCTAACCTATACAGCTCTCTACCTAACACTCTGTCTAACCTATACAGCTCTCTTCCTAACACTCTGTCTAACCGATACAGCTCTCGTTCTAACCTATACAGCTCTCTACCTAACACTCTGTTCTAACCTATACAGCTCTCTACCTAACACTCTGTTCTAACCTATACAGCTCTCTACCTAACACTCTGTTCTAACCTATACAGCTCTCTACCTAACACTGATCTAACCTATAGAGCTATCTTCCTAACACTTTGTTCTAACCTATACAGCTCTCTACCTAACACTCTGTTCTAACCTATACAGCTCTCTACCTAACACTCTGTTCTAACCTATACAGCTCTCTACCTAACACTGATCTAACCTATACAGCTCTCTTCCTAACACTTTGTTCTAACCTATACAGCTCTCTACCTACCACTCTGTTCTAACCTATACAGCTCTCTACCTAACACTCTGTTCTAACCTATACAGCTCTCTTCCTAACACTCTGTTCTAACCTATACAGCTCTCTACCTAACACTCTGTTCTAACCTATACAGCTCTATACCTAACACTCTGATTTAAACTATACAGCTCTCTACCTAACACTCTGTTCTAACCTATACAGCTCTCTACCTAACACTCTGATCTAACCTATACAGCTCTCAACCTAACACTCTGATCTAACCTATACAGCTCTCTACCTAACACTCTGATCTAACCTATACAGCTCTCAACCTAACACTCTGATCTAACCTATACAGCTCTCTACCTAACACTCTGTCTAACCTATACAGCTCTCTTCCTAACACTCTGTTCTAACCTGTACAGCTCTCTACCTAACACTCTGATCTAACCTATACAGCTCTCTACCTAACACTCTGATCTAACCTGTACAGCTCTCTACCTAACACTCTGTTCTAACCTATACAGCTCCCTTCCTAACACTCTGTTCTAACCCATACAGCTCTCTACCTAACACTCTGTTCTAACCCATACAGCTCTCTACCTAACACTCTGATCTAACCTATAAAGCTCTCTTCCTAACACTCTGTCCTAACCTATACAGCTCTCTTCCTAACACTCTATTATAACCTATACAGCTCTCTACCTAACACTCTGTTCTAACCTATACAACTCTCTACCTAACACTCTGATCTAACCTATACAGCTCTCTACCTAACACTCTGATCTAACCTGTACAGCTCTCTACCTAACACTCTGATCTAACCTATACAGCTCTCTACCTAACACTCTGTCTAACCTATACAGCTCTCTTCCTAACACGCTGTCTAACCGATACAGCTCTCGTTCTAACCTATACAGCTCTCTACCTAACACTCTGTTCTAACCTATACAGCTCTCTACCTAACACTCTGTTCTAACCTATACAGCTCTCTACCTAACACTCTGTTCTAACCTATACAGCTCTCTACCTAACACTGATCTAACCTATAGAGCTATCTTCCTAACACTTTGTTCTAACCTATACAGCTCTCTACCTAACACTCTGTTCTAACCTATACAGCTCTCTACCTAACACTCTGTTCTAACCTATACAGCTCTCTACCTAACACTGATCTAACCTATACAGCTCTCTTCCTAACACTTTGTTCTAACCTATACAGCTCTCTACCTACCACTCTGTTCTAACCTATACAGCTCTCTACCTAACACTCTGTTCTAACCTATACAGCTCTCTACCTAACACTGATCTAACCTATACAGCTATCTTCCTAACACTTTGTTCTAACCTATACAGCTCTCTACCTAACTCTCTGTTCTAACCTATACAGCTCTCTACCTAACACTCTGTTCTAACCTATACAGCTCTCTACCTAACACTGATCTAACCTATACAGCTCTCTTCCTAACACTTTGTTCTAACCTATACAGCTCTCTACCTACCACTCTGTTATAACCCATACAGCTCTCTACCTAACACTCTGTTCTAACCTATACAGCTCTCTTCCTAACACTCTGTTCTAACCTATACAGCTCTCTTCCTAACACTATATTCTAACCTAGACAGCTCTCTACCTAACACTCTGTTCTAACCTATACAGCTCTATACCTAACACTCTGATTTAAACTATACAGCTCTCTACCTAACACTCTGTTCTAACCTATACAGCTCTCTACCTAACACTCTGATCTAACCTATACAGCTCTCAACCTAACACTCTGATCTAACCTATACAGCTCTCTACCTAACACTCTGATCTAACCTATACAGCTCTCAACCTAACACTCTGATCTAACCTATACAGCTCTCTACCTAACACTCTGTCTAACCTATACAGCTCTCTTCCTAACACTCTGTTCTAACCTGTACAGCTCTCTACCTAACACTCTGATCTAACCTATACAGCTCTCTACCTAACACTCTGATCTAACCTGTACAGCTCTCTACCTAACACTCTGTTCTAACCTATACAGCTCTCTATCTAACACTCTGTCTAACCTATACAGCTCTCTTCCTAACACTCTGATCTAACCTATACAGCTCTCTTCCTAACACTTTGTTCTAACCTATACAGCTCTCTACCTAACACTCTGTTATAACCTATACAGCTCTCTACTTAACACTCTGTTCTAACCTATACAGCTCTCTACCTAACACTGATCTAACCTATACAGCTCTCTTCCTAACACTCTGTTCTAACCCATACAGCTCTCTACCTAACACTCTGATCTAACCTATAAAGCTCTCTTCCTAACACTCTGTCCTAACCTATACAGCTCTCTTCCTAACACTCTATTCTAACCTATACAGCTCTCTTCCTAACACTTTGTTCTAACCTATACAGCTCTCTACCTAACACTCTGTTCTAACCCATACAGCTCTCTACCTAACACTCTGATCTAACCTATACAGCTCTCTTCCTAACACTCTGTCCTAACCTATACAGCTCTCTTCCTAACACTCTATTATAACCTATAAAGCTCTCTACCTAACACTCTGTTCTAACCTATAAAGCTCTCTACCTAACACTCTGTTGTAACCTATACAGCTCTCTACCTAACACTCTGATGTAACCTATACAGCTCTCTTCCTAACACTCTGTCCTAACCTATACTGCTCTCTTCCTAACACTCTATTATAACCTATAAAGCTCTCTACCTAACACTCTGTTCTAACCTATACAGCTCTCTACCTAACACTCTGATCTAACCTATACAGCTCTCTTCCTAACACTCTGTCTAACCTATACAGCTCTCTTCCTAACACTTTGTTCTAACCTATACAGCTCTCTACCTAACACTCTGTTCTGACCTATACAGCTCTCTACCTAACACTCTGTTCTAACCTATACAGCTCTCTACCTAACACTGATCTAACCTATACAGCTCTCTTCCTAACACTCTATTCTAACCTATACAGCTCTCTACCTAACACTATGTTATAACCCATACAGCTCTCTACCTAACACTCTGTTCTAACCTATACAGCTCTCTTCCTAACACTTTGTTCTAACCTATACAGCTCTCTACCTAACACTCTGTTCTAACCTATACAGCTCTCATCCTAACACTCTGTCTAACCTATACAGCTCTCTTCCTAACACTCTATTCTAACCTATACAGCTCTCTACCTAACACTCTGTTCTATCCTATACAGCTCTCTACCTAACACTGATCTAACCTATACAGCTCTCTTCCTAACACTCTGTTCTAACCTATACAGCTCTCTACCTAACACTCTGTTATAACCCATACAGCTCTCTACCTAACACTATGTTCTAACCTATACAGCTCTCTTCCTAACACTTTGTTCTAACCTATACAGCTCTCTACCTAACACTCTGTTCTAACCTATACAGCTCTATACCTAACTCTCTGATCTAACCTATACAGCTCTCTACCTAACACTCTGTTCTAACCTATACAGCTCTCTACCTAACACTCTGATCTAACCTATACAGCCCTCTACCTAACACTCTGATCTAACCTATACAGCTCTCTACCTAACACTCTGTTCTAACCTATACATCTCTATACCTAACTCTCTGTTCTAACCTATACAGCTCTCTACCTAACACTCTGATCTAACCTATACAGCTCTCTGCCTAACACTGATCTAACCTATACAGCTCTCTTCCTAACACTCTGTTCTAACCTATACATCTCTCTACCTAACACTCTGTTCTAACCCATACAGCTCTCTACCTAACACTCTGATCTAACCTATACAGCTCTCTACCTAACACTGATCTAACCTATACAGCTCTCTTCCTAACACTCTGTTATAACCTATACATCTCTCTACCTAACACTCTGTTCTAACCCATACAGCTCTCTACCTAACACTCTGATCTAACCTATAAAGCTCTCTTCCTAACACTCTGTCCTAACCTATACAGCTCTCTTCCTAACACTCTATTCTAACCTATACAGCTCTCTACCTAACACTCTGTCCTAACCTATACAGCTCTCTTCCTAACACTCTATTATAACCTATAAAGCTCTCTACCTAACACTCTGTTCTAACCTATAAAGCTCTCTACCTAACACTCTGTTGTAACCTATACAGCTCTCTACCTAACACTCTGATCTAACCTATACAGCTCTCTTCCTAACACTCTGTCCTAACCTATACTGCTCTCTTCCTAACACTCTATAATAACCTATACAGCTCTCTACCTAACACTCTGTTATAACCCATACAGCTCTCTACCTAACACTCTGTTCTAACCTATACAGCTCTCTTCCTAACACTTTGTTCTAACCTATACAGCTCTCTCCCTAACACTCTGTTCTAACCTATACAGCTCTCTACCTAACACTGATCTAACCTATACAGCTCTCTTCCTAACACTCTGTTATAACCTATACATCTCTCTACCTAACACTCTGTTCTAACCCATACAGCTCTCTACCTAACACTCTGATCTAACCTATAAAGCTCTCTTCCTAACACTCTGTCCTAACCTATACAGCTCTCTTCCTAACACTCTATTCTAACCTATACAGCTCTCTACCTAACACTCTGTTCTAACCTATACAGCTCTCTACCTAACACTCTGATCTAACCTATACAGCTCTCTACCTAACACTCTGATCTAACCTGTACAGCTCTCTACCTAACACTCTGATCTAACCTATACAGCTCTCTACCTAACACTTTGTTCTAACCTATACAGCTCTCTACCTAACACTCTGTTCTAACCTATACAGCTCTCTACCTAACACTCTGTTCTAACCTATACAGCTCTCTACCTAACACTGATCTAACCTATACAGCTCTCTTCCTAACACTTTGTTCTAACCTATACAGCTCTCTACCTAACACTCTGTTATAACCCATACAGCTCTCTACCTAACACTCTGATCTAACCTATACAGCTCTCTACCTAACACTCTGTCTAACCTATACAGCTCTCTTCCTAACACTTTGTTCTAACCAATACAGCTCTCTCCCTAACACTCTGTCTAACCTATACAGCTCTCTTCCTAACACTCTATTCTAACCTATACAGCTCTCTACCTCACACTCTGTTCTAACCTATACAGCTCTCTTCCTAACACTCTGTTCTAACCTATACATCTTTCTACCTAACACTCTGTTCTAACCCATACAGCTCTCTACCTAACACTCTGATCTAACCTATAAAGCTCTCTTCCTAACACTTTGTCCTAACCTATACAGCTCTCTTCCTAACACTCTGATCTAACCTGTACAGCTCTCTACCTAACACTCTGATCTAACCTATACAGCTCTCTACCTAACACTTTGTTCTAACCTATACAGCTCTCTACCTAACACTCTGTTCTAACCTATACAGCTCTCTACCTAACACTCTGTTCTAACCTATACAGCTCTCTACCTAACACTCTGTTCTAACCTATACAGCTCTCTACCTAACACTGATCTAACCTATACAGCTCTCTTCCTAACACTTTGTTCTAACCTATACAGCTCTCTACCTAACACTCTGTTATAACCCATACAGCTCTCTACCTAACACTCTGATCTAACCTATACAGCTCTCTACCTAACACTCTGTCTAACCTATACAGCTCTCTTCCTAACACTTTGTTCTAACCTATACAGCTCTCTACCTAACACTCTGTTCTAACCTATACATCTCTCTACCTAACACTCTGTTCTAACCTATACAGCTCTCTACCTAACACTGATCTAACCTATACAGCTCTCTTCCTAACACTTTGTTCTAACCTATACAGCTATCTACCTAACACTCTGTTCTAACCTATACAGCTCTCTACCTAACACTGATCTAACCTATACAGCTCTATTCCTAACACTTTGTTCTAACCTATACAGCTCTATACCTAACACTGATCTAACCTATACAACTCTCTACCTAACACTCTGTTCTAACCTATACAGCTCTCTACCTAACACTCTGATCTAACCTATACAGCTCTCAACCTAACACTCTGATCTAACCTATACAGCTCTCTACCTAACACTCTGTCTAACCTATACAGCTCTCTTCCTAACACTCTGTTCTAACCTGTACAGCTCTCTACCTAACACTCTGATCTAACCTATACAGCTCTCTTCCTAACACTCTATTCTAACCTATACAGCTCTCTACCTAACACTCTGTTATAACCCATACAGCTCTCTACCTAACACTCTGTTCTAACCTATACAGCTCTCTTCCTAACACTTTGTTCTAACCTATAGAGCTCTCTACCTAACACTCTGTTCTAACCTATACAGCTCTCTTCCTAACACTCTGTTCTAACCTATACAGCTCTCTTCCTAACACTATATTCTAACCTATACAGCTATCTACCTAACACTCTGTTCTAACCTATACAGCTCTCTACCGAACACTCTGTTCCAACCAATACATCTCTCTATCTAAACACTCTGATCTAACCTATACAGCTCTCTACCTAACACTCTGCTCTAACCTATACAGCTCTCTTCCTAACACTCTGTTCTAACCTATACAGCTCTCTACCTAACACTCTGTTCTAACATATACAGCTCTCTACCTAACACTCTGATCTAACCTATACAGCTCTCTTCCTGACACTCTATCCTAACCTATACAGCTCTCTTCCTAACACTCTGTTCTAACCTATACATCTCTATACCTAACTCTCTGTTCTAACCTATACAGCTCTCTACCTAACACTCTGATCTAACCTATACAGCTCTCTGCCTAACACTGATCTAACCTATACAGCTCTCTTCCTAACACTCTGTTCTAACCTATACATCTCTCTACCTAACACTCTGTTCTAACCCATACAGCTCTCTACCTAACACTCTGATCTAACCTATACAGCTCTCTTCCTAACACTCTGTCCTAACCTATACAGCTCTCTTCCTAACACTCTATTATAACCTATAAAGCTCTCTACCTAACACTCTGTTCTAACCTATAAAGCTCTCTACCTAACACTCTGTTGTAACCTATACAGCTCTCTACCTAACACTCTGATCTAACCTATACAGCTCTCTTCCTAACACTCTGTCCTAACCTATACTGCTCTCTTCCTAACACTCTATTATAACCTATAAAGCTCTCTACCTAACACTCTGTTCTAACCTATACAGCTCTCTACCTAACACTCTGATCTAACCTATACAGCTCTCTTCCTAACACTCTGTCTAACCTATACAGCTCTCTTCCTAACACTTTGTTCTAACCTATACAGCTCTCTACCTAACACTCTGTTCTGACCTATACAGCTCTCTACCTAACACTCTGTTCTAACCTATACAGCTCTCTACCTAACACTGATCTAACCTATACAGCTCTCTTCCTAACACTCTATTCTAACCTATACAGCTCTCTACCTAACACTATGTTATAACCCATACAGCTCTCTACCTAACACTCTGTTCTAACCTATACAGCTCTCTTCCTAACACTTTGTTCTAACCTATACAGCTCTCTACCTAACACTCTGTTCTAACCTATACAGCTCTCATCCTAACACTCTGTCTAACCTATACAGCTCTCTT
Organism: Coregonus lavaretus; assembly: GCF_964263955.1. Taxonomy (NCBI): domain Eukaryota; kingdom Metazoa; phylum Chordata; class Actinopteri; order Salmoniformes; family Salmonidae; genus Coregonus; species Coregonus lavaretus. Next base: position 23,489,497 of record NC_140016.1, on the reverse strand, counting down.
CCTAACACTCTATTCTAACCTATACAGCTCTCTACCTAACACTCTGTTCTATCCTATACAGCTTTCTACCTAACACTGATCTAACCTATACAGCTCTCTTCCTAACACTCTGTTCTAACCTATACAGCTCTCTACCTAACACTCTGTTATAACCCATACAGCTCTCTACCTAACACTCTGTTCTAACCTATACAGCTCTCTTCCTAACACTTTGTTCTAACCTATACAGCTCTCTACCTAACACTCTGTTCTAACCTATACAGCTCTATACCTAACTCTCTGATCTAACCTATACAGCTCTCTACCTAACACTCTGTTCTAACCTATACAGCTCTCTACCTAACACTCTGATCTAACCTATACAGCCCTCTACCTAACACTCTGATCTAACCTATACAGCTCTCTACCTAACACTCTGTTCTAACCTATACATCTCTATACCTAACTCTCTGTTCTAACCTATACAGCTCTCTACCTAACACTCTGATCTAACCTATACAGCTCTCTGCCTAACACTGATCTAACCTATACAGCTCTCTTCCTAACACTCTGTTCTAACCTATACATCTCTCTACCTAACACTCTGTTCTAACCCATACAGCTCTCTACCTAACACTCTGATCTAACCTATACAGCTCTCTTCCTAACACTCTGTCCTAACCTATACAGCTCTCTTCCTAACACTCTATTATAACCTATAAAGCTCTCTACCTAACACTCTGTTCTAACCTATAAAGCTCTCTACCTAACACTCTGTTGTAACCTATACAGCTCTCTACCTAACACTCTGATCTAACCTATACAGCTCTCTTCCTAACACTCTGTCCTAACCTATACTGCTCTCTTCCTAACACTCTATAATAACCTATAAAGCTCTCTACCTAACACTCTGTTCTAACCTATACAGCTCTCTACCTAACACTCTGATCTAACCTATACAGCTCTCTTCCTAACACTCTGTCAAACCTATACAGCTCTCTTCCTAACACTTTGTTCTAACCTATACAGCTCTCTACCTAACACTCTGTTCTGACCTATACAGCTCTCTACCTAACACTCTGTTCTAACCTATACAGCTCTCTACCTAACACTGATCTAACCTATACAGCTCTCTTCCTAACACTCTATTCTAACCTATACAGCTCTCTACCTAACACTATGTTATAACCCATACAGCTCTCTACCTAACACTCTGTTCTAACCTATACAGCTCTCTTCCTAACACTTTGTTCTAACCTATACAGCTCTCTACCTAACACTCTGTTCTAACCTATACAGCTCTCTTCCTAACACTCTGTCTAACCTATACAGCTCTCTTCCTAACACTCTATTCTAACCTATACAGCTCTCTACCTAACACTCTGTTCTATCCTATACAGCTCTCTACCTAACACTGATCTAACCTATACAGCTCTCTTCCTAACACTCTGTTCTAACCTATACAGCTCTCTACCTAACACTCTGTTATAACCCATACAGCTCTCTACCTAACACTCTGTTCTAACCTATACAGCTCTCTTCCTAACACTTTGTTCTAACCTATACAGCTCTCTACCTAACACTCTGTTCTAACCTATACAGCTCTATACCTAACTCTCTGATCTAACCTATACAGCTCTCTACCTAACACTCTGTTCTAACCTATACAGCTCTCTACCTAACACTCTGATCTAACCTATACAGCCCTCTACCTAACACTCTGATCTAACCTATACAGCTCTCTACCTAACACTCTGTCTAACCTATACAGCTCTCGTCCTAACACTCTGTTCTAACCTGTACAGCTCTCTACCTAACACTCTGATCTAACCTATACAGCTCTCTTCCTAACACTCTTTTTAACCTCTACAGCTCTCTTCCTAACACTCTGTTCTAACCTATACAGCTCTCTACCTAACACTCTGTTCTAACCTATACAGCTCTCTACCTAACACTGATCTAACCTATACAGCTCTCTTCCTAACACTCTGTTCTAACCTATACAGCTCTCTACCTAACACTCTGTTCTAACATATACAGCTCTCTACCTAACACTCTGATCTAACCTATACAGCTCTCTTCCTGACACTCTATCCTAACCTATACAGCTCTCTTCCTAACACTCTGTTCTAACCTATACATCTCTATACCTAACTCTCTGTTCTAACCTATACAGCTCTCTACCTAACACTCTGATCTAACCTATACAGCTCTCTGCCTAACACTGATCTAACCTATACAGCTCTCTTCCTAACACTCTGTTCTAACCTATACATCTCTCTACCTAACACTCTGTTCTAACCCATACAGCTCTCTACCTAACACTCTGATCTAACCTATACAGCTCTCTTCCTAACACTCTGTCCTAACCTATACAGCTCTCTTCCTAACACTCTATTATAACCTATAAAGCTCTCTACCTAACACTCTGTTCTAACCTATACAGCTCTCTACCTAACACTCTGATCTAACCTATACAGCTCTCTTCCTAACACTCTGTCAAACCTATACAGCTCTCTTCCTAACACTTTGTTCTAACCTATACAGCTCTCTACCTAACACTCTGTTCTGACCTATACAGCTCTCTGCCTAACACTGATCTAACCTATACAGCTCTCTTCCTAACACTCTGTTCTAACCTATACATCTCTCTACCTAACACTCTGTTCTAACCCATACAGCTCTCTACCTAACACTCTGATCTAACCTATACAGCTCTCTTCCTAACACTCTGTCCTAACCTATACAGCTCTCTTCCTAACACTCTATAATAACCTATAAAGCTCTCTACCTAACACTCTGTTCTAACCTATACAGCTCTCTACCTAACACTCTGATCTAACCTATACAGCTCTCTTCCTAACACTCTGTCAAACCTATACAGCTCTCTTCCTAACACTTTGTTCTAACCTATACAGCTCTCTACCTAACACTCTGTTCTGACCTATACAGCTCTCTACCTAACACTCTGTTCTAACCTATACAGCTCTCTACCTAACACTGATCTAACCTATACAGCTCTCTTCCTAACACTCTATTCTAACCTATACAGCTCTCTACCTAACACTATGTTATAACCCATACAGCTCTCTACCTAACACTCTGTTCTAACCTATACAGCTCTCTTCCTAACACTTTGTTCTAACCTATACAGCTCTCTACCTAACACTCTGTTCTAACCTATACAGCTCTCTTCCTAACACTCTGTCTAACCTATACAGCTCTCTTCCTAACACTCTATTCTAACCTATACAGCTCTCTACCTAACACTCTGTTCTATCCTATACAGCTCTCTACCTAACACTGATCTAACCTATACAGCTCTCTTCCTAACACTCTGTTCTAACCTATACAGCTCTCTACCTAACACTCTGTTATAACCCATACAGCTCTCTACCTAACACTCTGTTCTAACCTATACAGCTCTCTTCCTAACACTTTGTTCTAACCTATACAGCTCTCTACCTAACACTCTGTTCTAACCTATACAGCTCTATACCTAACTCTCTGATCTAACCTATACAGCTCTCTACCTAACACTCTGTTCTAACCTATACAGCTCTCTACCTAACACTCTGATCTAACCTATACAGCCCTCTACCTAACACTCTGATCTAACCTATACAGCTCTCTACCTAACACTCTGTCTAACCTATACAGCTCTCGTCCTAACACTCTGTTCTAACCTGTACAGCTCTCTACCTAACACTCTGATCTAACCTATACAGCTCTCTTCCTAACACTCTTTTTAACCTCTACAGCTCTCTTCCTAACACTCTGTTCTAACCTATACAGCTCTCTACCTAACACTCTGTTCTAACCTATACAGCTCTCTACCTAACACTGATCTAACCTATACAGCTCTCTTCCTAACACTCTGTTCTAACCTATACAGCTCTCTACCTAACACTCTGTTCTAACATATACAGCTCTCTACCTAACACTCTGATCTAACCTATACAGCTCTCTTCCTGACACTCTATCCTAACCTATACAGCTCTCTTCCTAACACTCTGTTCTAACCTATACATCTCTATACCTAACTCTCTGTTCTAACCTATACAGCTCTCTACCTAACACTCTGATCTAACCTATACAGCTCTCTGCCTAACACTGATCTAACCTATACAGCTCTCTTCCTAACACTCTGTTCTAACCTATACATCTCTCTACCTAACACTCTGTTCTAACCCATACAGCTCTCTACCTAACACTCTGATCTAACCTATACAGCTCTCTTCCTAACACTCTGTCCTAACCTATACAGCTCTCTTCCTAACACTCTATTATAACCTATAAAGCTCTCTACCTAACACTCTGTTCTAACCTATACAGCTCTCTACCTAACACTCTGATCTAACCTATACAGCTCTCTACCTAAAACTCTGATCTAACCTGTACAGCTCTCTACCTAACACTCTGTTCTAACCTATACAGCTCTCTTCCTAACACTTTGTTCTAACCTATACAGCTCTCTACCTAACACTCTGTTCTAACCTATACAGCTCTATACCTAACTCTCTGATCTAACCTATACAGCTCTCTACCTAACACTCTGTTCTAACCTATACAGCTCTCTACCTAACACTCTGATCTAACCTATACAGCCCTCTACCTAACACTCTGATCTAACCTATACAGCTCTCTACCTAACACTCTGTCTAACCTATACAGCTCTCGTCCTAACACTCTGTTCTAACCTGTACAGCTCTCTACCTAACACTCTGATCTAACCTATACAGCTCTCTTCCTAACACTCTTTTTAACCTCTACAGCTCTCTTCCTAACACTCTGTTCTAACCTATACAGCTCTCTACCTAACACTCTGTTCTAACCTATACAGCTCTCTACCTAACACTGATCTAACCTATACAGCTCTCTTCCTAACACTCTGTTCTAACCTATACAGCTCTCTACCTAACACTCTGTTCTAACATATACAGCTCTCTACCTAACACTCTGATCTAACCTATACAGCTCTCTTCCTGACACTCTATCCTAACCTATACAGCTCTCTTCCTAACACTCTGTTCTAACCTATACATCTCTATACCTAACTCTCTGTTCTAACCTATACAGCTCTCTACCTAACACTCTGATCTAACCTATACAGCTCTCTGCCTAACACTGATCTAACCTATACAGCTCTCTTCCTAACACTCTGTTCTAACCTATACATCTCTCTACCTAACACTCTGTTCTAACCCATACAGCTCTCTACCTAACACTCTGATCTAACCTATACAGCTCTCTTCCTAACACTCTGTCCTAACCTATACAGCTCTCTTCCTAACACTCTATTATAACCTATAAAGCTCTCTACCTAACACTCTGTTCTAACCTATACAGCTCTCTACCTAACACTCTGATCTAACCTATACAGCTCTCTACCTAAAACTCTGATCTAACCTGTACAGCTCTCTACCTAACACTCTGATCTAACCCATACAGCTCTCTACCTAACACTCTGTCTAACCTATACAGCTCTCTTCCTAACACTCTGTCTAACCTATACAGCTCTCTTCCTAACACTTTGTTCTAACCTATACAGCTCTCTAACTAACACTCTGTTCTGACCTATACAGCTCTCTACCTAACACTCTGTTCTAACCTATACAGCTCTCTACCTAACACTGATCTAACCTATACAGCTCTCTTCCTAACACTCTATTCTAACCTATACAGCTCTCTACCTAACACTATGTTATAACCCATACAGCTCTCTACCTAACACTCTGTTCTAACCTATACAGCTCTCTTCCTAACACTTTGTTCTAACCTATACAGCTCTCTACCTAACACTCTGTTCTAACCTATACAGCTCTCTTCCTAACACTCTGTCTAACCTATACAGCTCTCTTCCTAACACTCTATTCTAACCTATACAGCTCTCTACCTAACACTCTGTTCTAACCTATACAGCTCTCTACCTAACACTCTGATCTAACCTATACAGCTCTCTACCTAAAACTCTGATCTAACCTGTACAGCTCTCTACCTAACACTCTGATCTAACCCATACAGCTCTCTACCTAACACTCTGTTCTAACCTATACAGCTCTCTTCCTAACACTTTGTTCTAACCTATACAGCTCTCTACCTAACACTCTGTTCTAACCTATACAGCTCTCTTCCTAACACTCTGTCTAACCTATACAGCTCTCTTCCTAACACTCTATCCTAACCTATACAGCTCTCTTCCTAACACTCTGTTCTAACCTATACATCTCTATACCTAACTCTCTGTTCTAACCTATACAGCTCTCTACCTAACACTCTGATCTAACCTATACAGCTCTCTGCCTAACACTGATCTAACCTATACAGCTCTCTTCCTAACACTCTGTTCTAACCTATACATCTCTCTACCTAACACTCTGTTCTAACCCATACAGCTCTCTACCTAACACTCTGATCTAACCTATACAGCTCTCTTCCTAACACTCTGTCCTAACCTATACAGCTCTCTTCCTAACACTCTATTATAACCTATAAAGCTCTCTACCTAACACTCTGTTCTAACCTATAAAGCTCTCTACCTAACACTCTGTTGTAACCTATACAGCTCTCTACCTAACACTCTGATCTAACCTATACAGCTCTCTTCCTAACACTCTGTCCTAACCTATACTGCTCTCTTCCTAACACTCTATTATAACCTATAAAGCTCTCTACCTAACACTCTGTTCTAACCTATACAGCTCTCTACCTAACACTCTGATCTAACCTATACAGCTCTCTTCCTAACACTCTGTCTAACCTATACAGCTCTCTTCCTAACACTTTGTTCTAACCTATACAGCTCTCTACCTAACACTCTGTTCTGACCTATACAGCTCTCTACCTAACACTCTGTTCTAACCTATACAGCTCTCTACCTAACACTGATCTAACCTATACAGCTCTCTTCCTAACACTCTATTCTAACCTATACAGCTCTCTACCTAACACTATGTTATAACCCATACAGCTCTCTACCTAACACTCTGTTCTAACCTATACAGCTCTCTTCCTAACACTTTGTTCTAACCTATACAGCTCTCTACCTAACACTCTGTTCTAACCTATACAGCTCTCATCCTAACACTCTGTCTAACCTATACAGCTCTCTTCCTAACACTCTATTCTAACCTATACAGCTCTCTACCTAACACTCTGTTCTATCCTATACAGCTCTCTACCTAACACTGATCTAACCTATACAGCTCTCTTCCTAACACTCTGTTCTAACCTATACAGCTCTCTACCTAACACTCTGTTATAACCCATACAGCTCTCTACCTAACACTCTGTTCTAACCTATACAGCTCTCTTCCTAACACTTTGTTCTAACCTATACAGCTCTCTACCTAACACTCTGTTCTAACCTATACAGCTCTATACCTAACTCTCTGATCTAACCTATACAGCTCTCTACCTAACACTCTGTTCTAACCTATACAGCTCTCTACCTAACACTCTGATCTAACCTATACAACCCTCTACCTAACACTCTGATCTAACCTATACAGCTCTCTACCTAACACTCTGTTCTAACCTATACATCTCTATACCTAACTCTCTGTTCTAACCTATACAGCTCTCTACCTAACACTCTGATCTAACCTATACAGCTCTCTGCCTAACACTGATCTAACCTATACAGCTCTCTTCCTAACACTCTGTTCTAACCTATACATCTCTCTACCTAACACTCTGTTCTAACCCATACAGCTCTCTACCTAACACTCTGATCTAACCTATACAGCTCTCTTCCTAACACTCTGTCCTAACCTATACAGCTCTCTTCCTAACACTCTATTATAACCTATAAAGCTCTCTACCTAACACTCTGTTCTAACCTATAAAGCTCTCTACCTAACACTCTGTTGTAACCTATACAGCTCTCTACCTAACACTCTGATCTAACCTATACAGCTCTCTTCCTAACACTCTGTCCTAACCTATACTGCTCTCTTCCTAACACTCTATAATAACCTATAAAGCTCTCTACCTAACACTCTGTTCTAACCTATACAGCTCTCTACCTAACACTCTGATCTAACCTATACAGCTCTCTTCCTAACACTCTGTCAAACCTATACAGCTCTCTTCCTAACACTTTGTTCTAACCTATACAGCTCTCTACCTAACACTCTGTTCTGACCTATACAGCTCTCTACCTAACACTCTGTTCTAACCTATACAGCTCTCTACCTAACACTGATCTAACCTATACAGCTCTCTTCCTAACACTCTATTCTAACCTATACAGCTCTCTACCTAACACTATGTTATAACCCATACAGCTCTCTACCTAACACTCTGTTCTAACCTATACAGCTCTCTTCCTAACACTTTGTTCTAACCTATACAGCTCTCTACCTAACACTCTGTTCTAACCTATACAGCTCTCTTCCTAACACTCTGTCTAACCTATACAGCTCTCTTCCTAACACTCTATTCTAACCTATACAGCTCTCTACCTAACACTCTGTTCTATCCTATACAGCTCTCTACCTAACACTGATCTAACCTATACAGCTCTCTTCCTAACACTCTGTTCTAACCTATACAGCTCTCTACCTAACACTCTGTTATAACCCATACAGCTCTCTACCTAACACTCTGTTCTAACCTATACAGCTCTCTTCCTAACACTTTGTTCTAACCTATACAGCTCTCTACCTAACACTCTGTTCTAACCTATACAGCTCTATACCTAACTCTCTGATCTAACCTATACAGCTCTCTACCTAACACTCTGTTCTAACCTATACAGCTCTCTACCTAACACTCTGATCTAACCTATACAGCCCTCTACCTAACACTCTGATCTAACCTATACAGCTCTCTACCTAACACTCTGTCTAACCTATACAGCTCTCGTCCTAACACTCTGTTCTAACCTGTACAGCTCTCTACCTAACACTCTGATCTAACCTATACAGCTCTCTTCCTAACACTCTTTTTAACCTCTACAGCTCTCTTCCTAACACTCTGTTCTAACCTATACAGCTCTCTACCTAACACTCTGTTCTAACCTATACAGCTCTCTACCTAACACTGATCTAACCTATACAGCTCTCTTCCTAACACTCTGTTCTAACCTATACAGCTCTCTACCTAACACTCTGTTCTAACATATACAGCTCTCTACCTAACACTCTGATCTAACCTATACAGCTCTCTTCCTGACACTCTATCCTAACCTATACAGCTCTCTTCCTAACACTCTGTTCTAACCTATACATCTCTATACCTAACTCTCTGTTCTAACCTATACAGCTCTCTACCTAACACTCTGATCTAACCTATACAGCTCTCTGCCTAACACTGATCTAACCTATACAGCTCTCTTCCTAACACTCTGTTCTAACCTATACATCTCTCTACCTAACACTCTGTTCTAACCCATACAGCTCTCTACCTAACACTCTGATCTAACCTATACAGCTCTCTTCCTAACACTCTGTCCTAACCTATACAGCTCTCTTCCTAACACTCTATTATAACCTATAAAGCTCTCTACCTAACACTCTGTTCTAACCTATACAGCTCTCTACCTAACACTCTGATCTAACCTATACAGCTCTCTACCTAAAACTCTGATCTAACCTGTACAGCTCTCTACCTAACACTCTGATCTAACCCATACAGCTCTCTACCTAACACTCTGTCTAACCTATACAGCTCTCTTCCTAACACTCTGTCTAACCTATACAGCTCTCTTCCTAACACTTTGTTCTAACCTATACAGCTCTCTAACTAACACTCTGTTCTGACCTATACAGCTCTCTACCTAACACTCTGTTCTAACCTATACAGCTCTCTACCTAACACTGATCTAACCTATACAGCTCTCTTCCTAACACTCTATTCTAACCTATACAGCTCTCTACCTAACACTATGTTATAACCCATACAGCTCTCTACCTAACACTCTGTTCTAACCTATACAGCTCTCTTCCTAACACTTTGTTCTAACCTATACAGCTCTCTACCTAACACTCTGTTCTAACCTATACAGCTCTCTTCCTAACACTCTGTCTAACCTATACAGCTCTCTTCCTAACACTCTATTCTAACCTATACAGCTCTCTACCTAACACTCTGTTCTAACCTATACAGCTCTCTACCTAACACTCTGATCTAACCTATACAGCTCTCTACCTAAAACTCTGATCTAACCTGTACAGCTCTCTACCTAACACTCTGATCTAACCCATACAGCTCTCTACCTAACACTCTGTCTAACCTATACAGCTCTCTTCCTAACACTCTGTCTAACCTATACAGCTCTCTTCCTAACACTTTGTTCTAACCTATACAGCTCTCTAACTAACACTCTGTTCTGACCTATACAGCTCTCTACCTAACACTCTGTTCTAACCTATACAGCTCTCTACCTAACACTGATCTAACCTATACAGCTCTCTTCCTAACACTCTATTCTAACCTATACAGCTCTCTACCTAACACTATGTTATAACCCATACAGCTCTCTACCTAACACTCTGTTCTAACCTATACAGCTCTCTTCCTAACACTTTGTTCTAACCTATACAGCTCTCTACCTAACACTCTGTTCTAACCTATACAGCTCTCTTCCTAACACTCTGTCTAACCTATACAGCTCTCTTCCTAACACTCTATTCTAACCTATACAGCTCTCTACCTAACACTCTGTTCTAACCTATACAGCGCTCTACCTAACACTGATCTAACCTATACAGCTCTCTTCCTAACACTCTGTTCTAACCTATACAGCTCTCTACCTAACACTCTGTTATAACCCATACAGCTCTCTACCTAACACTCTGTTCTAACCTATACAGCTCTCTTCCTAACACTTTGTTCTAACCTATACAGCTCTCTACCTAACACTCTGTTCTAACCTATACAGCTCTCTTCCTAACCCTCTGTTCTAACCTATACAGCTCTCTTCCTACCACTCTATTCTAACCTATACAGCTCTCTACCTAACACTCTGTTCTAACCTATACAGCTCTATACCTAACACTCTGATCTAACCTATACAGCTCTCTACCTAACACTCTGTTCTAACCTATACAGCTCTCTACCTAACACTCTGATCTAACCTATACAGCCCTCTACCTAACACTCTGATCTAACCTATACAGCTCTCTACCTAACACTCTGTCTAACCTATACAGCTCTCTTCCTAACACTCTGTTCTAACCTGTACAGCTCTCTACCTAACACTCTGATCTAACCTATACAGCTCTCTTCCTAACACTCTTTTTAACCTCTACAGCTCTCTTCCTAACACTCTGTTCTAACCTATACAGCTCTCTACCTAACACTCTGTTCTAACCTATACAGCTCTCTACCTAACACTGATCTAACCTATACAGCTCTCTTCCTAACACTCTGTTCTAACCTATACAGCTCTCTACCTAACACTCTGTTCTAACCTATACAGCTCTCTTCCCAACAATCTGTTCTAACCTATACAGCTCTCTACCTAACACTCTGAATTAACCAATACAGCTCTCTTCCTAACACTCTGTTCTAACCTATACAGCTCTCTTCCTAACACTTTGTTCTAACCTATACAGCTCTCTACCTAACACTCTGTTCTAACCTATACAGCTCTCTTCCTAAAACTCTGTTCTAACCTATACAGCTCTCTTCCTAACACTCTATTCTAACCTATACAGCTCTCTACCTAACACTCTGTTCTAACCTATACAGCTCTATACCTAACACTCTGATCTAACCTGTACAGCTCTCTACCTAACACTCTGATCTAACCTATACAGCTCTCTACCTAACACTCTGTCTAACCTATACAGCTCTCTTCCTAACACTCTGTTCTAACCTATACATCTCTCTACCTAACACTCTGATCTAACCTATACAGCTCTCTACCTAACACTCTGCTCTAACCTATACAGCTGTCTTCCTAATACTCTGTTCTAACATATACAGCTCTCTACCTAACACTCTGATCTAACCTATACAGCTCTCTTCCTGACACTCTATCCTAACCTATACAGCTCTCTTCCTAACACTCTGTTCTAACCTATACATCTCTATACCTAACTCTCTGTTCTAACCTATACAGCTCTCTACCTAACACTCTGATCTAACCTATACAGCTCTCTGCCTAACACTGATCTAACCTATACAGCTCTCTTCCTAACACTCTGTTCTAACCTATACATCTCTCTACCTAACACTCTGTTCTAACCCATACAGCTCTCTACCTAACACTATGATCTAACCTATACAGCTCTCTTCCTAACACTCTGTCCTAACCTATACAGCTCTCTTCCTAACACTCTATTATAACCTATAAAGCTCTCTACCTAACACTCTGTTCTAACCTATAAAGTTCTCTACCTAACACTCTGTTGTAACCTATACAGCTCTCTACCTCACACTCTGATCTAACCTATACAGCTCTCTTCCTAACACTCTGTCCTAACCTATACTGCTCTCTTCCTAACACTCTATTATAACCTATAAAGCTCTCTACCTAACACTCTGTTCTAACCTATACAGCTCTCTACCTAACACTCTGATCTAACCTATACAGCTCTCTTCCTAACACTCTGTCTAACCTATACAGCTCTCTTCCTAACACTTTGTTCTAACCTATACAGCTCTCTACCTAACACTCTGTTCTGACCTATACAGCTCTCTACCTAACACTCTGTTCTAACCTATACAGCTCTCTACCTAACACTGATCTAACCTATACAGCTCTCTTCCTAACACTCTATTCTAACCTATACAGCTCTCTACCTAACACTATGTTATAACCCATACAGCTCTCTACCTAACACTCTGTTCTAACCTATACAGCTCTCTTCCTAACACTTTGTTCTAACCTATACAGCTCTCTACCTAACACTCTGTTCTAACCTATACAGCTCTCTTCCTAACACTCTGTCTAACCTATACAGCTCTCTTCCTAACACTCTATTCTAACCTATACAGCTCTCTACCTAACACTCTGTTCTATCCTATAGAGCTCTCTACCTAACACTGATCTAACCTATACAGCTCTCTTCCTAACACTCTGTTCTAACCTATACAGCTCTCTACCTAACACTCTGTTATAACCCATACAGCTCTCTACCTAACACTCTGTTCTAACCTATACAGCTCTCTTCCTAACACTTTGTTCTAACCTATACAGCTCTCTACCTAACACTCTGTTCTAACCTATACAGCTCTATACCTAACACTCTGATCTAACCTATACAGCTCTCTACCTAACACTCTGTTCTAACCTATACAGCTCTCTACCTAACACTCTGATCTAACCTATACAGCCCTCTACCTAACACTCTGATCTAACCTATACAGCTCTCTACCAAACACTCTGTCTAACCTATACAGCTCTCTTCCTAACACTCTGTTCTAACCTGTACAGCTCTCTACCTAACACTCTGATCTAACCTATACAGCTCTCTTCCTAACACTCTTTTTAACCTCTACAGCTCTCTTCCTAACACTCTGTTCTAACCTATACAGCTCTCTACCTAACACTCTGTTCTAACCTATACAGCTCTCTACCTAACACTGATCTAACCTATACAGCTCTCTTCCTAACACTCTGTTCTAACCTATACAGCTCTCTACCTAACACTCTGTTCTAACATATACAGCTCTCTACCTAACACTCTGATCTAACCTATACAGCTCTCTTCCTGACACTCTATCCTAACCTATACAGCTCTCTTCCTAACACTCTGTTCTAACCTATACATCTCTATACCTAACTCTCTGTTCTAACCTATACAGCTCTCTACCTAACACTCTGATCTAACCTATACAGCTCTCTGCCTAACACTGATCTAACCTATACAGCTCTCTTCCTAACACTCTGTTCTAACCTATACATCTCTCTACCTAACACTCTGTTCTAACCCATACAGCTCTCTACCTAACACTCTGATCTAACCTATACAGCTCTCTTCCTAACACTCTGTCCTAACCTATACAGCTCTCTTCCTAACACTCTATTATAACCTATAAAGCTCTCTACCTAACACTCTGTTCTAACCTATACAGCTCTCTACCTAACACTCTGATCTAACCTATACAGCTCTCTACCTAAAACTCTGATCTAACCTGTACAGCTCTCTACCTAACACTCTGATCTAACCCATACAGCTCTCTACCTAACACTCTGTCTAACCTATACAGCTCTCTTCCTAACACTCTGTCTAACCTATACAGCTCTCTTCCTAACACTTTGTTCTAACCTATACAGCTCTCTACCTAACACTCTGTTCTGACCTATACAGCTCTCTACCTAACACTCTGTTCTAACCTATACAGCTCTCTACCTAACACTGATCTAACCTATACAGCTCTCTTCCTAACACTCTGTTCTAACCTATACAGCTCTCTACCTAACACTCTGTTATAACCCATACAGCTCTCTACCTAACACTCTGTTCTAACCTATACAGCTCTCTTCCTAACACTTTGTTCTAACCTATACAGCTCTCTACCTAACACTCTGTTCTAACCTATACAGCTCTCTTCCTAACACTCTGTTCTAACCTATACAGCTCTCTTCCTACCACTATATTCTAACCTATACAGCTCTCTACCTAACACTCTGTTCTAACCTATACAGCTCTATACCTAACACTCTGATCTAACCTATACAGTTCTCTTCCTGACACTCTATCCTAACCTATACAGCTCTCTTCCTAACACTCTGTTCTAACCTATACATCTCTATACCTAACTCTCTGTTCTAACCTATACAGCTCTCTACCTAACACTCTGATCTAACCTATACAGCTCTCTGCCTAACACTGATCTAACCTATACAGCTCTCTTCCTAACACTCTGTTCTAACCTATACATCTCTCTACCTAACACTCTGTTCTAACCCATACAGCTCTCTACCTAACACTCTGATCTAACCTATACAGCTCTCTTCCTAACACTCTGTCCTAACCTATACAGCTCTCTTCCTAACACTCTATTATAACCTATAAAGCTCTCTACCTAACACTCTGTTCTAACCTATAAAGTTCTCTACCTAACACTCTGTTGTAACCTATACAGCTCTCTACCTAACACTCTGATCTAACCTATACAGCTCTCTTCCTAACACTCTGTCTAACCTATACAGCTCTCTTCCTAACACTTTGTTATAACCTATACAGCTCTCTACCTAACACTCTGTTCTGACCTATACAGCTCTCTACCTAACACTCTGTTCTAACCTATACAGCTCTCTACCTAACACTGATCTAACCTATACAGCTCTCTTCCTAACACTCTATTCTAACCTATACAGCTCTCTACCTAACACTATGTTATAACCCATACAGCTCTCTACCTAACACTCTGTTCTAACCTATACAGCTCTCTTCCTAACACTTTGTTCTAACCTATACAGCTCTCTACCTAACACTCTGTTCTAACCTATACAGCTCTCTTCCTAACACTCTGTCTAACCTATACAGCTCTCTTCCTAACACTCTATTCTAACCTATACAGCTCTCTACCTAACACTCTGTTCTATCCTATACAGCTCTCTACCTAACACTGATCTAACCTATACAGCTCTCTTCCTAACACTCTGTTCTAACCTATACAGCTCTCTACCTAACACTCTGTTATAACCCATACAGCTCTCTACCTAACACTCTGTTCTAACCTATACAGCTCTCTTCCTAACACTTTGTTCTAACCTATACAGCTCTCTACCTAACACTCTGTTCTAACCTATACAGCTCTATACCTAACACTCTGATCTAACCTATACAGCTCTCTACCTAACACTCTGTTCTAACCTATACAGCTCTCTACCTAACACTCTGATCTAACCTATACAGCCCTCTACCTAACACTCTGATCTAACCTATACAGCTCTCTACCAAACACTCTGTCTAACCTATACAGCTCTCTTCCTAACACTCTGTTCTAACCTGTACAGCTCTCTACCTAACACTCTGATCTAACCTATACAGCTCTCTTCCTAACACTCTGTTCTAACCTATACAGCTCTCTACCTAACACTCTGTTCTAACCTATACAGCTCTCTACCTAACACTGATCTAACCTATACAGCTCTCTTCCTAACACTCTGTTCTAACCTATACAGCTCTCTACCTAACACTCTGTTATAACCCATACAGCTCTCTACCTAACACTCTGTTCTAACCTATACAGCTCTCTTCCTAACACTTTGTTCTAACCTATACAGCTCTCTACCTAACACTCTGTTCTAACCTATACAGCTCTCTTCCTAACACTCTGTTCTAACCTATACAGCTCTCTTCCTACCACTCTATTCTAACCTATACAGCTCTCTACCTAACACTCTGTTCTAACCTATACAGCTCTATACCTAACACTCTGATCTAACCTATACAGCTCTCTACCTAACACTCTGTTCTAACCTATACAGCTCTCTACCTAACACTCTGATCTAACCTATACAGCCCTCTACCTAACACTCTGATCTAACCTATACAGCTCTCTACCTAACACTCTGTCTAACCTATACAGCTCTCTTCCTAACACTCTGTTCTAACCTATACAGCTCTCTACCTAACACTCTGTTCTAACCTATACAGCTCACTACCTAACACTGATCTAACCTATACAGCTCTCTTCCTAACACTCTGTTCTAACCTATACAGCTCTCTACCTAACACTCTGTTCTAACCTATACAGCTCTCTTCCCAACAATCTGTTCTAACCTATACAGCTCTCTACCTAACACTCTGAATTAACCAATACAGCTCTCTTCCTAACACTCTGTTCTAACCTATACAGCTCTCTTCCTAACACTTTGTTCTAACCTATACAGCTCTCTACCTAACACTCTGTTCTAACCTATACAGCTCTCTTCCTAAAACTCTGTTCTAACCTATACAGCTCTCTTCCTAACACTCTATTCTAACCTATACAGCTCTCTACCTAACACTCTGTTCTAACCTATACAGCTCTCTTCCTAACACTTTGTTCTAACCTATACAGCTCTCTACCTAACACTCTGTTCTAACCTATACAGCTCTCTTCCTAACACTCTGTCTAACCTATACAGCTCTCTTCCTAACACTCTATTCTAACCTATACAGCTCTCTACCTAACACTCTGTTCTATCCTATACAGCTCTCTACCTAACACTGATCTAACCTATACAGCTCTCTTCCTAACACTCTGTTCTAACCTATACAGCTCTCTACCTAACACTCTGTTATAACCCATACAGCTCTCTACCTAACACTCTGTTCTAACCTATACAGCTCTCTTCCTAACACTTTGTTCTAACCTATACAGCTCTCTACCTAACACTCTGTTCTAACCTATACAGCTCTATACCTAACACTCTGATCTAACCTATACAGCTCTCTACCTAACACTCTGTTCTAACCTATACAGCTCTCTACCTAACACTCTGATCTAACCTATACAGCCCTCTACCTAACACTCTGATCTAACCTATACAGCTCTCTACCAAACACTCTGTCTAACCTATACAGCTCTCTTCCTAACACTCTGTTCTAACCTGTACAGCTCTCTACCTAACACTCTGATCTAACCTATACAGCTCTCTTCCTAACACTCTGTTCTAACCTATACAGCTCTCTACCTAACACTCTGTTCTAACCTATACAGCTCTCTACCTAACACTGATCTAACCTATACAGCTCTCTTCCTAACACTCTGTTCTAACCTATACAGCTCTCTACCTAACACTCTGTTATAACCCATACAGCTCTCTACCTAACACTCTGTTCTAACCTATACAGCTCTCTTCCTAACACTTTGTTCTAACCTATACAGCTCTCTACCTAACACTCTGTTCTAACCTATACAGCTCTCTTCCTAACACTCTGTTCTAACCTATACAGCTCTCTTCCTACCACTCTATTCTAACCTATACAGCTCTCTACCTAACACTCTGTTCTAACCTATACAGCTCTATACCTAACACTCTGATCTAACCTATACAGCTCTCTACCTAACACTCTGTTCTAACCTATACAGCTCTCTACCTAACACTCTGATCTAACCTATACAGCCCTCTACCTAACACTCTGATCTAACCTATACAGCTCTCTACCTAACACTCTGTCTAACCTATACAGCTCTCTTCCTAACACTCTGTTCTAACCTATACAGCTCTCTACCTAACACTCTGTTCTAACCTATACAGCTCACTACCTAACACTGATCTAACCTATACAGCTCTCTTCCTAACACTCTGTTCTAACCTATACAGCTCTCTACCTAACACTCTGTTCTAACCTATACAGCTCTCTTCCCAACAATCTGTTCTAACCTATACAGCTCTCTACCTAACACTCTGAATTAACCAATACAGCTCTCTTCCTAACACTCTGTTCTAACCTATACAGCTCTCTTCCTAACACTTTGTTCTAACCTATACAGCTCTCTACCTAACACTCTGTTCTAACCTATACAGCTCTCTTCCTAAAACTCTGTTCTAACCTATACAGCTCTCTTCCTAACACTCTATTCTAACCTATACAGCTCTCTACCTAACACTCTGTTCTAACCTATACAGCTCTATACCTAACACTCTGATCTAACCTGTACAGCTCTCTACCTAACACTCTGATCTAACCTATACAGCTCTCTACCTAACACTCTGTCTAACCTATACAGCTCTCTTCCTAACACTCTGTTCTAACCTATACATCTCTCTACCTAACACTCTGATCTAACCTATACAGCTCTCTACCTAACACTCTGCTCTAACCTATACAGCTCTCTTCCTAATACTCTGTTCTAACATATACAGCTCTCTACCTAACACTCTGATCTAACCTATACAGCTCTCTTCCTGACACTCTATCCTAACCTATACAGCTTTCTTCCTAACACTCTGTTCTAACCTATACATCTCTATACCTAACTCTCTGTTCTAACCTATACAGCTCTCTACCTAACACTCTGATCTAACCTATACAGCTCTCTGCCTAACACTGATCTAACCTATACAGCTCTCTTCCTAACACTCTGTTCTAACCTATACATCTCTCTACCTAACACTCTGTTCTAACCCATACAGCTCTCTACCTAACACTCTGATCTAACCTATACAGCTCTCTTCCTAACACTCTGTCTAACCTATACAGCTCTCTTCCTAACACTCTATTCTAACCTATACAGCTCTCTACCTAACACTCTGTTCTAACCTATACAGCTCTCTACCTAACACTGATCTAACCTATACAGCTCTCTTCCTAACACTCTGTTCTAACCTATACAGCTCTCTACCTAACACTCTGTTATAACCCATACAGCTCTCTACCTAACACTCTGTTCTAACCTATACAGCTCTCTTCCTAACACTTTGTTCTAACCTATACAGCTCTCTACCTAACACTCTGTTCTAACCTATACAGCTCTCTTCCTAACACTCTGTTCTAACCTATACAGCTCTCTTCCTACCACTCTATTCTAACCTATACAGCTCTCTACCTAACACTCTGTTCTAACCTATACAGCTCTATACCTAACACTCTGATCTAACCTATACAGCTCTCTACCTAACACTCTGTTCTAACCTATACAGCTCTCTACCTAACACTCTGATCTAACCTATACAGCCCTCTACCTAACACTCTGATCTAACCTATACAGCTCTCTACCTAACACTCTGTCTAACCTATACAGCTCTCTTCCTAACACTCTGTTCTAACCTGTACAGCTCTCTACCTAACACTCTGATCTAACCTATACAGCTCTCTTCCTAACACTCTTTTTAACCTCTACAGCTCTCTTCCTAACACTCTGTTCTAACCTATACAGCTCTCTACCTAACACTCTGTTCTAACCTATACAGCTCTCTACCTAACACTGATCTAACCTATACAGCTCTCTTCCTAACACTCTGTTCTAACCTATACAGCTCTCTACCTAACACTCTGTTCTAACCTATACAGGTCTCTTCCCAACAATCTGTTCTAACCTATACAGCTCTATACCTAACACTCTGAATTAACCAATACAGCTCTCTTCCTAACACTCTGTTCTAACCTATACAGCTCTCTTCCTAACACTTTGTTCTAACCTATACAGCTCTCTACCTAACACTCTGTTCTAACCTATACAGCTCTCTTCCTAATACTCTGTTCTAACATATACAGCTCTCTACCTAACACTCTGATCTAACCTATACAGCTCTCTTCCTGACACTCTATCCTAACCTATACAGCTCTCTTCCTAACACTCTGTTCTAACCTATACATCTCTATACCTAACTCTCTGTTCTAACCTATACAGCTCTCTACCTAACACTCTGATCTAACCTATACAGCTCTCTGCCTAACACTGATCTAACCTATACAGCTCTCTTCCTAACACTCTGTTCTAACCTATACATCTCTCTACCTAACACTCTGTTCTAACCCATACAGCTCTCTACCTAACACTCTGATCTAACCTATACAGCTCTCTTCCTAACACTCTGTCCTAACCTATACAGCTCTCTTCCTAACACTCTATTATAACCTATAAAGCTCTCTACCTAACACTCTGTTCTAACCTATACAGCTCTCTACCTAACACTCTGATCTAACCTATACAGCTCTCTACCTAAAACTCTGATCTAACCTGTACAGCTCTCTACCTAACACTCTGATCTAACCCATACAGCTCTCTACCTAACACTCTGTCTAACCTATACAGCTCTCTTCCTAACACTCTGTCTAACCTATACAGCTCTCTTCCTAACACTTTGTTCTAACCTATACAGCTCTCTACCTAACACTCTGTTCTGACCTATACAGCTCTCTAACTAACACTCTGTTCTAACCTATACAGCTCTCTACCTAACACTGATCTAACCTATACAGCTCTCTTCCTAACACTATATTCTAACCTATACAGCTCTCTACCTAACACTATGTTATAACCCATACAGCTCTCTACCTAACACTCTGTTCTAACCTATACAGCTCTCTTCCTAACACTTTGTTCTAACCTATACAGCTCTCTACCTAACACTCTGTTCTAACCTATACAGCTCTCTTCCTAACACTCTGTCTAACCTATACAGCTCTCTTCCTAACACTCTATTCTAACCTATACAGCTCTCTACCTAACACTCTGTTCTAACCTATACAGCTCTCTACCTAACACTGATCTAACCTATACAGCTCTCTTCCTAACACTCTGTTCTAACCTATACAGCTCTCTACCTAACACTCTGTTATAACCCATACAGCTCTCTACCTAACACTCTGTTCTAACCTATACAGCTCTCTTCCTAACACTTTGTTCTAACCTATACAGCTCTCTACCTAACACTCTGTTCTAACCTATACAGCTCTCTTCCTAACACTCTGTTCTAACCTATACAGCTCTCTTCCTACCACTCTATTCTAACCTATACAGCTCTCTACCTAACACTCTGTTCTAACCTATACAGCTCTATACCTAACACTCTGATCTAACCTATACAGCTCTCTACCTAACACTCTGTTCTAACCTATACAGCTCTCTACCTACCACTCTGATCTAACCTATACAGCCCTCTACCTAACACTCTGATCTAACCTATACAGCTCTCTACCTAACACTCTGTCTAACCTATACAGCTCTCTTCCTAACACTCTGTTCTAACCTGTACAGCTCTCTACCTAACACTCTGATCTAACCTATACAGCTCTCTTCCTAACACTCTTTTTAACCTCTACAGCTCTCTTCCTAACACTCTGTTCTAACCTATACAGCTCTCTACCTAACACTCTGTTCTAACCTATACAGCTCTCTACCTAACACTGATCTAACCTATACAGCTCTCTTCCTAACACTCTGTTCTAACCTATACAGCTCTCTACCTAACACTCTGTTCTAACCTATACAGCTCTCTTCCCAACAATCTGTTCTAACCTATACAGCTCTCTACCTAACACTCTGAATTAACCAATACAGCTCTCTTCCTAACACTCTGTTCTAACCTATACAGCTCTCTTCCTAACACTTTGTTCTAACCTATACAGCTCTCTACCTAACACTCTGTTCTAACCTATACAGCTCTCTTCCTAAAACTCTGTTCTAACCTATACAGCTCTCTTCCTAACACTCTATTCTAACCTATACAGCTCTCTACCTAACACTCTGTTCTAACCTATACAGCTCTATACCTAACACTCTGATCTAACCTGTACAGCTCTCTACCTAACACTCTGATCTAACCTATACAGCTATCTACCTAACACTCTGTCTAACCTATACAGCTCTCTTCCTAACACTCTGTTCTAACCTATACATCTCTCTACCTAACACTCTGATCTAACCTATACAGCTCTCTACCTAACACTCTGCTCTAACCTATACAGCTCTCTTCCTAATACTCTGTTCTAACATATACAGCTCTCTACTTAACACTCTGATCTAACCTATACAGCTCTCTTCCTGACACTCTATCCTAACCTATACAGCTCTCTTCCTAACACTCTGTTCTAACCTATACATCTCTATACCTAACACTCTGTTCTAACCTATACAGCTCTCTACCTAACACTCTGATCTAACCTATACAGCTCTCTGCCTAACACTGATCTAACCTATACAGCTCTCTTCCTAACACTCTGTTCTAACCTATACATCTCTCTACCTAACACTCTGTTCTAACCCATACAGCTCTCTACCTAACACTCTGATCTAACCTATACAGCTCTCTTCCTAACACTCTGTCCTAACCTATACAGCTCTCTTCCTAACACTCTATTATAACCTATAAAGCTCTCTACCTAACACTCTGTTCTAACCTATACAGCTCTCTACCTAACACTCTGATCTAACCTATACAGCTCTCTACCTAAAACTCTGATCTAACCTGTACAGCTCTCTTCCTAACACTCTGTTCTAACCTGTACAGCTCTCTACCTAACACTCTGATCTAACCTATACAGCTCTCTTCCTAACACTCTTTTTAACCTCTACAGCTCTCTTCCTAACACTCTGTTCTAACCTATACAGCTCTCTACCTAACACTCTGTTCTAACCTATACAGCTCTCTACCTAACACTGATCTAACCTATACAGCTCTCTTCCTAACACTCTGTTCTAACCTATACAGCTCTCTACCTAACACTCTGTTCTAACCTATACAGCTCTCTTCCCAACAATCTGTTCTAACCTATACAGCTCTCTACCTAACACTCTGAATTAACCAATACAGCTCTCTTCCTAACACTCTGTTCTAACCTATACAGCTCTCTTCCTAACACTTTGTTCTAACCTATACAGCTCTCTACCTAACACTCTGTTCTAACCTATACAGCTCTCTTCCTAAAACTCTGTTCTAACCTATACAGCTCTCTTCCTAACACTCTATTCTAACCTATACAGCTCTCTACCTAACACTCTGTTCTAACCTATACAGCTCTATACCTAACACTCTGATCTAACCTGTACAGCTCTCTACCTAACACTCTGATCTAACCTATACAGCTATCTACCTAACACTCTGTCTAACCTATACAGCTCTCTTCCTAACACTCTGTTCTAACCTATACATCTCTCTACCTAACACTCTGATCTAACCTATACAGCTCTCTACCTAACACTCTGCTCTAACCTATACAGCTCTCTTCCTAATACTCTGTTCTAACATATACAGCTCTCTACTTAACACTCTGATCTAACCTATACAGCTCTCTTCCTGACACTCTATCCTAACCTATACAGCTCTCTTCCTAACACTCTGTTCTAACCTATACATCTCTATACCTAACACTCTGTTCTAACCTATACAGCTCTCTACCTAACACTCTGATCTAACCTATACAGCTCTCTGCCTAACACTGATCTAACCTATACAGCTCTCTTCCTAACACTCTGTTCTAACCTATACATCTCTCTACCTAACACTCTGTTCTAACCCATACAGCTCTCTACCTAACACTCTGATCTAACCTATACAGCTCTCTTCCTAACACTCTGTCCTAACCTATACAGCTCTCTTCCTAACACTCTATTATAACCTATAAAGCTCTCTACCTAACACTCTGTTCTAACCTATACAGCTCTCTACCTAACACTCTGATCTAACCTATACAGCTCTCTACCTAAAACTCTGATCTAACCTGTACAGCTCTCTTCCTAACACTCTGTTCTAACCTGTACAGCTCTCTACCTAACACTCTGATCTAACCTATACAGCTCTCTTCCTAACACTCTGTCCTAACCTATACAGCTCTCTTCCTAACACTCTATTATAACCTATAAAGCTCTCTACCTAACACTCTGTTCTAACCTATACAGCTCTCTACCTAACACTCTGATCTAACCTATACAGCTCTCTACCTAAAACTCTGATCTAACCTGTACAGCTCTCTACCTAACACTCTGATCTAACCTATACAGCTCTCTACCTAACACTCTGTCTAACCTATACAGCTCTCTTCCTAACACTCTCTCTAACCTATACAGCTCTCTTCCTAACACTTTGTTCTAACCTATACAGCTCTCTACCTAACACTCTGTTCTGACCTATACAGCTCTCTACCTAACACTCTGTTCTAACCTATACAGCTCTCTACCTAACACTGATCTAACCTATACAGCTCTCTTCCTAACACTCTATTCTAACCTATACAGCTCTCTACCTAACACTATGTTATAACCCATACAGCTCTCTACCTAACACTCTGCTCTAACCTATACAGCTCTCTTCCTAACACTTTGTTCTAACCTATACAGCTCTCTACCTAACACTCTGTTCTAACCTATACAGCTCTCTTCCTAACACTCTGTCTAACCTATACAGCTCTCTTCCTAACACTCTATTCTAACCTATAAAGCTCTCTACCTAACACTCTGTTCTAACCTATACAGCTCTCTACCTAACACTGATCTAACCTATACAGCTCTCTTCCTAACACTCTGTTCTAACCTATACAGCTATCTACCTAACACTCTGTTCTAACCTATACAGCTCTCTTCCTAACACTCTGTTCTAACCTATACAGCTCTCTTCCTACCACTCTATTCTAACCTATACAGCTCTCTACCTAACACTCTGTTCTAACCTATACAGCTCTATACCTAACACTCTGATCTAACCTATACAGCTCTCTACCTAACACTCTGTTCTAACCTATACAGCTCTCTTCCTAACACTCTGTTCTAACCTGTACAGCTCTCTACCTAACACTCTGATCTAACCTATACAGCTCTCTACCTAACACTCTGTTCTAACCTATACAGCTCTCTACCTAACACTGATCTAACCTATACAGCTCTCTTCCTAAAACTCTGTTCTAACCTATACAGCTCTCTACCTAACACTCTGTTCTAACCTATACAGCTCTCTACCTACCACTCTGATCTAACCTATACAGCTCTCTTCCTAACACTCTGTTCTAACCTATACAGCTCTCTTCCTAACACTCTATTCTAACCTATACAGCTCTCTACCTTACACTCTGTTCTAACCGATACAGCTCTCTACCTAACACTGATCTAACCTATACAGCTCTCTTCCTAACACTCTGTTCTAACCTATACAGCTCTCTACCTAACACTCTGTTCTAACCTATACAGCTCTCTACCTAACACTCTGTTCTAACCTATACAGCTCTCTACCTAACAATGATATAACCTATACAGCTCTCTACCTAACACTCTGTTCTAACCTATACAGCTCTCTACCTAACACTCTGTTCTAACCTATACAGCTCTCTACCTAACACTCTGTTCTAACCTATACAGCTCTCTACCTAACACTGATCTAACCTATACAACTCTCTTCCTAATACTTTGTTCTAACCTATACAGCTCTCTACCTAACACTCTGTTCTAACCTATACAGCTCTCTACCTAACACTCTGTTCTAACCTATACAGCTCCCTACCTAACACTCTGTTCTAACCTATTCAGCTCTCTACCTAACAATCTGTTCTAACCTATACAGCTCTCTACCTAACACTGATCTAACCTATACAACTCTCTTCCTAACACTCTGTTCTAACCTATACAGCTCTCTACCTAACACTCTGTTCTAACCTATACAGCTCTCTACCTAACACTGATCTAACCTATACAGCTCTTCCTAACACTCTGTTCTAACCTATACAGCTCTCTACCTAACACTATGTTCTAACCTATACAGCTCTCTTCCCAACACTGTGATCTAACCTATACAGCTCTCTACCAAACACTATGATCTAACCTATACAGCTCTCTACCTACCACTCTGATCTAACCTATACAGCTCTCTTCCTAACACTCTGTTCTAACCTATACAGCTCTCTTCCTAACACTCTATTCTAACCTATACAGCTCTCTACCTTACACTCTGATCTAACCTATACAGCTCTCTACCTAACCCTCTGATCTAAGCTATACAGCTCTCTACCTAACACTCTGTCTAACCTATACAGCTCTCTACCTAACACTCTGATCTAAGCTATACAGCTCTCTACCTAACACTCTGTTCTAACCTGTACATCTCTATACCTAACACTCTGATCTAACCTTTACAGCTCTCTACCTAACACTCTGTCTAACCTTTACAGCTCTCTTCCTAACACTCTGTCTAACCTATACAGCTCTCTTCCTAACACTTTTTCTAACCTATACAGCTCTATACCTAACACTCTCTTCTAACCTATACAGCTCTCTACCTAACACTCTGTTCTAACCTATACAGCTCTCTACCTAACACTGATCTAACCTATACAGCTCCCTTCCTAACACTCTGTTCTAATCTATACAGCTCTCTACCTAACACGCTGTTCTAACCTATACAGCTCTCTTCCCAACACTCTAATCTAACCTATACAGCTCTCTTCCTAACACTCTGTTCTAACCTGTACAGCTCTCTACCTAACACTCTGATCTAACCTATACAGCTCTCTTCCTAACACTCTTTTTAACCTCTACAGCTCTCTTCCTAACACTCTGTTCTAACCTATACAGCTCTCTACCTAACACTCTGTTCTAACCTATACAGCTCTCTACCTAACACTGATCTAACCTATACAGCTCTCTTCCTAACACTCTGTTCTAACCTATACAGCTCTCTACCTAACACTCTGTTCTAACCTATACAGCTCTCTTCCCAACAATCTGTTCTAACCTATACAGCTCTCTACCTAACACTCTGAATTAACCAATACAGCTCTCTTCCTAACACTCTGTTCTAACCTATACAGCTCTCTTCCTAACACTTTATTCTAACCTATACAGCTCTCTACCTAACACTCTGTTCTAACCTATACAGCTCTCTTCCTAAAACTCTGTTCTAACCTATACAGCTCTCTTCCTAACACTCTATTCTAACCTATACAGCTCTCTACCTAACACTGATCTAACCTATACAGCTCTTCCTAACACTCTGTTCTAACCTATACAGCTCTCTACCTAACACTATGTTCTAACCTATACAGCTCTCTTCCCAACACTGTGATCTAACCTATACAGCTCTCTACCAAACACTATGATCTAACCTATACAGCTCTCTACCTACCACTCTGATCTAACCTATACAGCTCTCTTCCTAACACTCTGTTCTAACCTATACAGCTCTCTTCCTAACACTCTATTCTAACCTATACAGCTCTCTACCTTACACTCTGATCTAACCTATACAGCTCTCTACCTAACCCTCTGATCTAAGCTATACAGCTCTCTACCTAACACTCTGTCTAACCTATACAGCTCTCTACCTAACACTCTGATCTAAGCTATACAGCTGTCTACCTAACACTCAGTTCTAACCTGTACATCTCTATACCTAACACTCTGATCTAACCTTTACAGCTCTCTACCTAACACTCTGTCTAACCTTTACAGCTCTCTTCCTAACACTCTGTCTAACCTATACAGCTCTCTTCCTAACACTTTTTCTAACCTATACAGCTCTATACCTAACACTCTCTTCTAACCTATACAGCTCTCTACCTAACAATCTGTTCTAACCTATACAGCTCTCTACCTAACACTGATCTAACCTATACAGCTCCCTTCCTAACACTCTGTTCTAATCTATACAGCTCTCTACCTAACACGCTGTTCTAACCTATACAGCTCTCTTCCCAACACTCTAATCTAACCTATACAGCTCTCTTCCTAACACTCTGTTCTAACCTGTACAGCTCTCTACCTAACACTCTGATCTAACCTATACAGCTCTCTTCCTAACACTCTTTTTAACCTCTACAGCTCTCTTCCTAACACTCTGTTCTAACCTATACAGCTCTCTACCTAACACTCTGTTCTAACCTATACAGCTCTCTACCTAACACTGATCTAACCTATACAGCTCTCTTCCTAACACTCTGTTCTAACCTATACAGCTCTTTACCTAACACTCTGTTCTAACCTATACAGCTCTCTTCCCAACAATCTGTTCTAACCTATACAGCTCTCTACCTAACACTCTGAATTAACCAATACAGCTCTCTTCCTAACACTCTGTTCTAACCTATACAGCTCTCTTCCTAACACTTTGTTCTAACCTATACAGCTCTCTACCTAACACTCTGTTCTAACCTATACAGCTCTCTTCCTAAAACTCTGTTCTAACCTATACAGCTCTCTTCCTAACACTCTATTCTAACCTATACAGCTCTCTACCTAACACTCTGTTCTAACCTATACAGCTCTATACCTAACACTCTGATCTAACCTGTACAGCTCTCTACCTAACACTCTGATCTAACCTATACAGCTATCTACCTAACACTCTGTCTAACCTATACAGCTCTCTTCCTAACACTCTGTTCTAACCTATACATCTCTCTACCTAACACTCTGATCTAACCTATACAGCTCTCTACCTAACACTCTGCTCTAACCTATACAGCTCTCTTCCTAACACTCTGATCTAAGCTATACAGCTCTCTACCTAACACTCTGTTCTAACCTGTACATCTCTATACCTAACACTCTGATCTAACCTTTACAGCTCTCTACCTAACACTCTGTCTAACCTTTACAGCTCTCTTCCTAACACTCTGTCTAACCTATACAGCTCTCTTCCTAACACTTTTTCTAACCTATACAGCTCTATACCTAACACTCTCTTCTAACCTATACAGCTCTCTACCTAACAATCTGTTCTAACCTATGCAGCTCTCTACCTAACACTGATCTAACCTATACAGCTCCCTTCCTAACACTCTGTTCTAATCTATACAGCTCTCTACCTAACACGCTGTTCTAACCTATACAGCTCTCTTCCCAACACTCTAATCTAACCTATACAGCTCTCTTCCTAACACTCTGTTCTAACCTGTACAGCTCTTTACCTAACACTCTGATCTAACCTATACAGCTCTCTTCCTAACACTCTTTTTAACCTCTACAGCTCTCTTCCTAACACTCTGTTCTAACCTATACAGCTCTCTACCTAACACTCTGTTCTAACCTATACAGCTCTCTACCTAACACTGATCTAACCTATACAGCTCTCTTCCTAACACTCTGTTCTAACCTATACAGCTCTCTACCTAACACTCTGTTCTAACCTATACAGCTCTCTTCCCAACAATCTGTTCTAACCTATACAGCTCTCTACCTAACACTCTGAATTAACCAATACAGCTCTCTTCCTAACACTCTGTTCTAACCTATACAGCTCTCTTCCTAACACTTTGTTCTAACCTATACAGCTCTCTACCTAACACTCTGTTCTAACCTATACAGCTCTCTTCCTAAAACTCTGTTCTAACCTATACAGCTCTCTTCCTAACACTCTATTCTAACCTATACAGCTCTCTACCTAACACTCTGTTCTAACCTATACAGCTCTATACCTAACACTCTGATCTAACCTGTACAGCTCTCTACCTAACACTCTGATCTAACCTATACAGCTATCTACCTAACACTCTGTCTAACCTATACAGCTCTCTTCCTAACACTCTGTTCTAACCTATACATCTCTCTACCTAACACTCTGATCTAACCTATACAGCTCTCTACCTAACACTCTGCTCTAACCTATACAGCTCTCTTCCTAATACTCTGTTCTAACATATACATCTCTCTACTTAACACTCTGATCTAACCTATACAGCTCTCTTCCTGACACTCTATCCTAACCTATACAGCTCTCTTCCTAACACTCTGTTCTAACCTATACATCTCTATACCTAACACTCTGTTCTAACCTATACAGCTCTCTACCTAACACTCTGATCTAACCTATACAGCTCTCTGCCTAACACTGATCTAACCTATACAGCTCTCTTCCTAACACTCTGTTCTAACCTATACATCTCTCTACCTAACACTCTGTTCTAACCCATACAGCTCTCTACCTAACACTCTGATCTAACCTATACAGCTCTCTTCCTAACACTCTGTCCTAACCTATACAGCTCTCTTCCTAACACTCTATTATAACCTATAAAGCTCTCTACCTAACACTCTGTTCTAACCTATACAGCTCTCTACCTAACACTCTGATCTAACCTATACAGCTCTCTACCTAAAACTCTGATCTAACCTGTACAGCTCTCTACCTAACACTCTGATCTAACCTATACAGCTCTCTACCTAACACTCTGTCTAACCTATACAGCTCTCTTCCTAACACTCTGTCTAACCTATACAGCTCTCTTCCTAACACTTTGTTCTAACCTATACAGCTCTCTACCTAACACTCTGTTCTGACCTATACAGCTCTCTACCTAACACTCTGTTCTAACCTATACAGCTCTCTACCTAACACTGATCTAACCTATACAGCTCTCTTCCTAACACTCTATTCTAACCTATACAGCTCTCTACCTAACACTATGTTATAACCCATACAGCTCTCTACCTAACACTCTGTTCTAACCTATACAGCTCTCTTCCTAACACTTTGTTCTAACCTATACAGCTCTCTACCTAACACTCTGTTCTAACCTATACAGCTCTCTTCCTAACACTCTGTCTAACCTATACAGCTCTCTTCCTAACACTCTATTCTAACCTATACAGCTCTCTACCTAACACTCTGTTCTAACCTATACAGCTCTCTACCTAACACTCTGTTCTAACCTATACAGCTCTCTTCCTAACACTCTGTTCTAACCTGTACAGCTCTCTACCTAACACTCTGATCTAACCTATACAGCTCTCTACCTAACACTCTGTTCTAACCTATACAGCTCTCTACCTAACACTGATCTAACCTATACAGCTCTCTTCCTAAAACTCTGTTCTAACCTATACAGCTCTCTACCTAACACTCTGTTCTAACCTATACAGCTCTCTACCTACCACTCTGATCTAACCTATACAGCTCTCTTCCTAACACTCTGTTCTAACCTATACAGCTCTCTTCCTAACACTCTATTCTAACCTATACAGCTCTCTACCTTACACTCTGATCTAACCTATACAGCTCTCTACCTAACCCTCTGATCTAACCTATACAGCTCTCTACCTAACACTCTGTTCTAACCTATACAGCTCTCTACCTAACACTGATCTAACCTATACAGCTCTCTTCCTAAAACTCTGTTCTAACCTATACAGCTCTCTACCTAACACTCTGTTCTAACCTATACAGCTCTCTACCTACCACTCTGATCTAACCTATACAGCTCTCTTCCTAACACTCTGTTCTAACCTATACAGCTCTCTTCCTAACACTCTATTCTAACCTATACAGCTCTCTACCTTACACTCTGATCTAACCTATACAGCTCTCTACCTAACCCTCTGATCTAAGCTATACAGCTCTCTACCTAACACTCTGTCTAACCTATACAGCTCTCTACCTAACACTCTGATCTAAGCTATACAGCTCTCTACCTAACACTCTGTTCTAACCTGTACATCTCTATACCTAACACTCTGATCTAACCTTTACAGCTCTCTACCTAACACTCTGTCTAACCTTTACAGCTCTCTTCCTAACACTCTGTCTAACCTATACAGCTCTCTTCCTAACACTTTTTCTAACCTATACAGCTCTATACCTAACACTCTCTTCTAACCTATACAGCTCTCTACCTAACACTCTGTTCTAACCTATACAGCTCTCTACCTAACACTGATCTAACCTATACAGCTCCCTTCCTAACACGCTGTTCTAACCTATACAGCTCTCTTCCCAACACTCTAATCTAACCTATACAGCTCTCTACCTAACACTCTGTTCTAACCAATACAGCTCTCTTCCTAACACTCTGTTCTAACCTATACAGCTCTCTTCCTAACACTCTATTCTAACCTATACAGTTCTCTACCTAACACTCTGATCTAACCTATACAGCTCTCTACCTAACACTCTGATCTAACCTGTACAGCTCTCTACCTAACACTCTGTTCTAACCTATACAGCTCTCTACCTAACACTCTGTCTAACCTATACAGCTCTCTTCCTAACACTCTGTTCTAACCTATACAGCTCTCTTCCTAACACTCTGTTCTAACCTATACAGCTCTCTACCTAACACTCTGTTCTAACCTATACAGCTCTCTACCTAACACTCTGTTCTAAACGATACAGCTCTCTACCTAACACTGATCTAACCTATACAGCTCTCTTCCTAACACTCTGTTCTAACCGATACAGCTCTCTACCTAACACTGATCTAACCTATACAGCTCTCTTCCTAACACTCTGTTCTAACCTATACAGCTCTCTACCTAACACTCTGTTCTAACCTATACAGCTCTCTACCTAACACTCTGTTCTAACCTATACAGCTCTCTACCTAACAATTATATAACCTATACAGCTCTCTACCTAACACTCTGTTCTAACCTATACAGCTCTCTACCTAACACTCTGTTCTAACCTATACAGCTCTCTACCTAACACTCTGTTCTAACCTATACAGCTCTCTACCTAACACTGATCTAACCTATACAGCTCTTCCTAACACTCTGATCTAACCTATACAGCTCTCTACCTAACCCTCTGATCTAAGCTATACAGCTCTCTACCTAACACTCTGTCTAACCTATACAGCTCTCTACCTAACACTCTGATCTAAGCTATACAGCTCTCTACCTAACACTCTGTTCTAACCTGTACATCTCTATACCTAACACTCTGATCTAACCTTTACAGCTCTCTACCTAACACTCTGTCTAACCTTTACAGCTCTCTTCCTAACACTCTGTCTAACCTATACAGCTCTCTTCCTAACACTTTGTTCTAACCTATACAGCTCTCTACCTAACACTCTGTTCTAACCTATACAGCTCTCTACCTAACACTCTGTTCTAAACGATACAGCTCTCTACCTAACACTGATCTAACCTATACAGCTCTCTTCCTAACACTCTGTTCTAACCGATACAGCTCTCTACCTAACACTGATCTAACCTATACAGCTCTCTTCCTAACACTCTGTTCTAACCTATACAGCTCTCTACCTAACACTCTGTTCTAACCTATACAGCTCTCTACCTAACACTCTGTTCTAACCTATACAGCTCTCTACCTAACAATTATATAACCTATACAGCTCTCTACCTAACACTCTGTTCTAACCTATACAGCTCTCTACCTAACACTCTGTTCTAACCTATACAGCTCTCTACCTAACACTCTGTTCTAACCTATACAGCTCTCTACCTAACACTGATCTAACCTATACAGCTCTTCCTAACACTCTGATCTAACCTATACAGCTCTCTACCTAACCCTCTGATCTAAGCTATACAGCTCTCTACCTAACACTCTGTCTAACCTATACAGCTCTCTACCTAACACTCTGATCTAAGCTATACAGCTCTCTACCTAACACTCTGTTCTAACCTGTACATCTCTATACCTAACACTCTGATCTAACCTTTACAGCTCTCTACCTAACACTCTGTCTAACCTTTACAGCTCTCTTCCTAACACTCTGTCTAACCTATACAGCTCTCTTCCTAACAATTTGTTCTAACCTATACAGCTCTCTACCTAACACTCTGTTCTGACCTATACAGCTCTCTACCTAACACTCTGTTCTAACCTATACAGCTCTCTACCTAACACTGATCTAACCTATACAGCTCTCTTCCTAACACTCTATTCTAACCTATACAGCTCTCTACCTAACACTATGTTATAACCCATACAGCTCTCTTCCTAACACTTTGTTCTAACCTATACAGCTCTCTACCTAACACTCTGTTCTAACCTATACAGCTCTCTTCCTAACACTCTGTCTAACCTATACAGCTCTCTTCCTAACACTCTATTCTAACCTATACAGCTCTCTACCTAACACTCTGTTCTAACCTATACAGCTCTCTACCTAACACTGATCTAACCTATACAGCTCTCTTCCTAACACTCTGTTCTAACCTATACAGCTCTCTACCTAACACTCTGTTATAACCCATACAGCTCTCTACCTAACACTCTGTTCTAACCTATACAGCTCTCTTCCTAACACTTTGTTCTAACCTATACAGCTCTCTATCCTAACACTCTGTTCTAACCTATACAGCTCTCTTCCTAACACTCTGTTCTAACCTATACAGCTCTCTTCCTACCACTCTATTCTAACCTATACAGCTCTCTACCTAACACTCTGTTCTAACCTATACAGCTCTATACCTAACACTCTGATCTAACCTATACAGCTCTCTACCTAACACTCTGTTCTAACCTATACAGCTCTCTACCTAACACTGATCTAACCTATACAGCTCTTCCTAACACTCTGATCTAACCTATACAGCTCTCTACCTAACCCTCTGATCTAAGCTATACAGCTCTCTACCTAACACTCTGTCTAACCTATACAGCTCTCTACCTAACACTCTGTTCTAACCTATACAGCTCTCTACCTAACACTGATCTAACCTATACAGCTCTTCCTAACACTCTGATCTAACCTATACAGCTCTCTACCTAACCCTCTGATCTAAGCTATACAGCTCTCTACCTAACACTCTGTCTAACCTATACAGCTCTCTACCTAACACTCTGTTCTAACCTGTACATCTCTATACCTAACACTCTGATCTAACCTTTACAGCTCTCTACCTAACACTCTGTCTAACCTTTACAGCTCTCTTCCTAACACTCTGTCTAACCTATACAGCTCTCTTCCTAACACTTTGTTCTAACCTATACAGCTCTCTACCTAACACTCTGTTCTAACCTATACAGCTCTCTACCTAACACTCTGTTCTAAACGATACAGCTCTCTACCTAACACTGATCTAACCTATACAGCTCTCTTCCTAACACTCTGTTCTAACCGATACAGCTCTCTACCTAACACTGATCTAACCTATACAGCTCTCTTCCTAACACTCTGTTCTAACCTATACAGCTCTCTACCTAACACTCTGTTCTAACCTATACAGCTCTCTACCTAACACTCTGTTCTAACCTATACAGCTCTCTACCTAACAATTATATAACCTATACAGCTCTCTACCTAACACTCTGTTCTAACCTATACAGCTCTCTACCTAACACTCTGTTCTAACCTATACAGCTCTCTACCTAACACTCTGTTCTAACCTATACAGCTCTCTACCTAACACTGATCTAACCTATACAGCTCTTCCTAACACTCTGATCTAACCTATACAGCTCTCTACCTAACCCTCTGATCTAAGCTATACAGCTCTCTACCTAACACTCTGTCTAACCTATACAGCTCTCTACCTAACACTCTGATCTAAGCTATACAGCTCTCTACCTAACACTCTGTTCTAACCTGTACATCTCTATACCTAACACTCTGATCTAACCTTTACAGCTCTCTACCTAACACTCTGTCTAACCTTTACAGCTCTCTTCCTAACACTCTGTCTAACCTATACAGCTCTCTTCCTAACACTTTGTTCTAACCTATACAGCTCTCTACCTAACACTCTGTTCTGACCTATACAGCTCTCTACCTAACACTCTGTTCTAACCTATACAGCTCTCTACCTAACACTGATCTAACCTATACAGCTCTCTTCCTAACACTCTATTCTAACCTATACAGCTCTCTACCTAACACTATGTTATAACCCATACAGCTCTCTACCTAACACTCTGTTCTAACCTATACAGCTCTCTTCCTAACACTTTGTTCTAACCTATACAGCTCTCTACCTAACACTCTGTTCTAACCTATACAGCTCTCTTCCTAACACTCTGTCTAACCTATACAGCTCTCTTCCTAACACTCTATTCTAACCTATACAGCTCTCTACCTAACACTCTGTTCTAACCTATACAGCTCTCTACCTAACACTGATCTAACCTATACAGCTCTCTTCCTAACACTCTGTTCTAACCTATACAGCTCTCTACCTAACACTCTGTTATAACCCATACAGCTCTCTACCTAACACTCTGTTCTAACCTATACAGCTCTCTTCCTAACACTTTGTTCTAACCTATACAGCTCTCTATCCTAACACTCTGTTCTAACCTATACAGCTCTCTTCTTAACACTCTGTTCTAACCTATACAGCTCTCTTCCTACCACTCTATTCTAACCTATACAGCTCTCTACCTAACACTCTGTTCTAACCTATACAGCTCTATACCTAACACTCTGATCTAACCTATACAGCTCTCTACCTAACACTCTGTTCTAACCTATACAGCTCTCTTCCTAACACTCTGTTCTAACCTGTACAGCTCTCTACCTAACACTCTGATCTAACCTATACAGCTCTCTACCTAACACTCTGTTCTAACCTATACAGCTCTCTACCTAACACTGATCTAACCTATACAGCTCTCTTCCTAAAACTCTGTTCTAACCTATACAGCTCTCTACCTAACACTCTGTTCTAACCTATACAGCTCTCTACCTACCACTCTGATCTAACCTATACAGCTCTCTTCCTAACACTCTGTTCTAACCTATACAGCTCTCTTCCTAACACTCTATTCTAACCTATACAGCTCTCTACCTTACACTCTGATCTAACCTATACAGCTCTCTACCTAACCCTCTGATCTAAGCTATA
This sequence comes from Coregonus lavaretus, assembly GCF_964263955.1. Lineage (NCBI taxonomy): Eukaryota > Metazoa > Chordata > Actinopteri > Salmoniformes > Salmonidae > Coregonus > Coregonus lavaretus. The sequence goes on along the minus strand of NC_140016.1, from coordinate 23,452,666 downwards.
CAGCTCTCTACCTAACACTCTGTCTAACCTATACAGCTCTCTACCTAACACTCTGATCTAAGCTATACAGCTCTCTACCTAACACTCTGTTCTAACCTGTACATCTCTATACCTAACACTCTGATCTAACCTTTACAGCTCTCTACCTAACACTCTGTCTAACCTTTACAGCTCTCTTCCTAACACTCTGTCTAACCTATACAGCTCTCTTCCTAACACTTTTTCTAACCTATACAGCTCTATACCTAACACTCTCTTCTAACCTATACAGCTCTCTACCTAACACTCTGTTCTAACCTATACAGCTCTCTACCTAACACTGATCTAACCTATACAGCTCCCTTCCTAACACTCTGTTCTAATCTATACAGCTCTCTACCTAACACGCTGTTCTAACCTATACAGCTCTCTTCCCAACACTCTAATCTAACCTATACAGCTCTCTACCTAACACTCTGTTCTAACCAATACAGCTCTCTTCCTAACACTCTGTTCTAACCTATACAGCTCTCTTCCTAACACTCTATTCTAACCTATACAGTTCTCTACCTAACACTCTGATCTAACCTATACAGCTCTCTACCTAACACTCTGATCTAACCTGTACAGCTCTCTACCTAACACTCTGTTCTAACCTATACAGCTCTCTACCTAACACTCTGTCTAACCTATACAGCTCTCTTCCTAACACTCTGTTCTAACCTATACAGCTCTCTTCCTAACACTCTGTTCTAACCTATACAGCTCTCTACCTAACACTCTGTTCTAACCTATACAGCTCTCTACCTAACACTCTGTTCTAAACGATACAGCTCTCTACCTAACACTGATCTGACCTATACAGCTCTCTTCCTAACACTCTGTTCTAACCGATACAGCTCTCTACCTAACACTGATCTAACCTATACAGCTCTCTTCCTAACACTTTTTCTAACCTATACAGCTCTATACCTAACACTCTCTTCTAACCTATACAGCTCTCTACCTAACACTCTGTTCTAACCTATACAGCTCTCTACCTAACACTGATCTAACCTATACAGCTCCCTTCCTAACACTCTGTTGTAATCTATACAGCTCTCTACCTAACACGCTGTTCTAACCTATACAGCTCTCTTCCCAACACTCTAATCTAACCTATACAGCTCTCTACCTAACACTCTGTTCTAACCAATACAGCTCTCTTCCTAACACTCTGTTCTAACCTATACAGCTCTCTTCCTAACACTCTATTCTAACCTATACAGTTCTCTACCTAACACTCTGATCTAACCTATACAGCTCTCTACCTAACACTCTGATCTAACCTGTACAGCTCTCTACCTAACACTCTGTTCTAACCTATACAGCTCTCTACCTAACACTCTGTCTAACCTATACAGCTCTCTTCCTAACACTCTGTTCTAACCTATACAGCTCTCTTCCTAACACTCTGTTCTAACCTATACAGCTCTCTACCTAACACTCTGTTCTAACCTATACAGCTCTCTACCTAACACTCTGTTCTAAACGATACAGCTCTCTACCTAACACTGATCTAACCTATACAGCTCTCTTCCTAACACTCTGTTCTAACCGATACAGCTCTCTACCTAACACTGATCTAACCTATACAGCTCTCTTCCTAACACTCTGTTCTAACCTATACAGCTCTCTACCTAACACTCTGTTCTAACCTATACAGCTCTCTACCTAACACTCTGTTCTAACCTATACAGCTCTCTACCTAACAATTATATAACCTATACAGCTCTCTACCTAACACTCTGTTCTAACCTATACAGCTCTCTACCTAACACTCTGTTCTAACCTATACAGCTCTCTACCTAACACTCTGTTCTAACCTATACAGCTCTCTACCTAACACTGATCTAACCTATACAGCTCTTCCTAACACTCTGATCTAACCTATACAGCTCTCTACCTAACCCTCTGATCTAAGCTATACAGCTCTCTACCTAACACTCTGTCTAACCTATACAGCTCTCTACCTAACACTCTGATCTAAGCTATACAGCTCTCTACCTAACACTCTGTTCTAACCTGTACATCTCTATACCTAACACTCTGATCTAACCTTTACAGCTCTCTACCTAACACTCTGTCTAACCTTTACAGCTCTCTTCCTAACACTCTGTCTAACCTATACAGCTCTCTTCCTAACACTTTGTTCTAACCTATACAGCTCTCTACCTAACACTCTGTTCTGACCTATACAGCTCTCTACCTAACACTCTGTTCTAACCTATACAGCTCTCTACCTAACACTGATCTAACCTATACAGCTCTCTTCCTAACACTCTATTCTAACCTATACAGCTCTCTACCTAACACTATGTTATAACCCATACAGCTCTCTACCTAACACTCTGTTCTAACCTATACAGCTCTCTTCCTAACACTTTGTTCTAACCTATACAGCTCTCTACCTAACACTCTGTTCTAACCTATACAGCTCTCTTCCTAACACTCTGTCTAACCTATACAGCTCTCTTCCTAACACTCTATTCTAACCTATACAGCTCTCTACCTAACACTCTGTTCTAACCTATACAGCTCTCTACCTAACACTGATCTAACCTATACAGCTCTCTTCCTAACACTCTGTTCTAACCTATACAGCTCTCTACCTAACACTCTGTTATAACCCATACAGCTCTCTACCTAACACTCTGTTCTAACCTATACAGCTCTCTTCCTAACACTTTGTTCTAACCTATACAGCTCTCTATCCTAACACTCTGTTCTAACCTATACAGCTCTCTACCTAACACTCTGTTCTAACCTATACAGCTCTCTACCTAACACTCTGTTCTAACCTATACAGCTCTCTACCTAACACTGATCTAACCTATACAGCTCTTCCTAACACTCTGATCTAACCTATACAGCTCTCTACCTAACCCTCTGATCTAAGCTATACAGCTCTCTACCTAACACTCTGTCTAACCTATACAGCTCTCTACCTAACACTCTGATCTAAGCTATACAGCTCTCTACCTAACACTCTGTTCTAACCTGTACAGCTCTATACCTAACACTCTGATCTAACCTTTACAGCTCTCTACCTAACACTCTGTCTAACCTTTACAGCTCTCTTCCTAACACTCTGTCTAACCTATACAGCTCTCTTCCTAACACTTTGTTCTAACCTATACAGCTCTCTACCTAACACTCTGTTCTGACCTATACAGCTCTCTACCTAACACTCTGTTCTAACCTATACAGCTCTCTACCTAACACTGATCTAACCTATACAGCTCTCTTCCTAACACTCTATTCTAACCTATACAGCTCTCTACCTAACACTATGTTATAACCCATACAGCTCTCTACCTAACACTCTGTTCTAACCTATACAGCTCTCTTCCTAACACTTTGTTCTAACCTATACAGCTCTCTACCTAACACTCTGTTCTAACCTATACAGCTCTCTTCCTAACACTCTGTCTAACCTATACAGCTCTCTTCCTAACACTCTATTCTAACCTATACAGCTCTCTACCTAACACTCTGTTCTAACCTATACAGCTCTCTACCTAACACTGATCTAACCTATACAGCTCTCTTCCTAACACTCTGTTCTAACCTATACAGCTCTCTACCTAACACTCTGTTATAACCCATACAGCTCTCTACCTAACACTCTGTTCTAACCTATACAGCTCTCTTCCTAACACTTTGTTCTAACCTATACAGCTCTCTATCCTAACACTCTGTTCTAACCTATACAGCTCTCTTCCTAACACTCTGTTCTAACCTATACAGCTCTCTTCCTACCACTCTATTCTAACCTATACAGCTCTCTACCTAACACTCTGTTCTAACCTATACAGCTCTATACCTAACACTCTGATCTAACCTATACAGCTCTCTACCTAACACTCTGTTCTAACCTATACAGCTCTCTTCCTAACACTCTGTTCTAACCTGTACAGCTCTCTACCTAACACTCTGATCTAACCTATACAGCTCTCTACCTAACACTCTGTTCTAACCTATACAGCTCTCTACCTAACACTGATCTAACCTATACAGCTCTCTTCCTAAAACTCTGTTCTAACCTATACAGCTCTCTACCTAACACTCTGTTCTAACCTATACAGCTCTCTACCTACCACTCTGATCTAACCTATACAGCTCTCTTCCTAACACTCTGTTCTAACCTATACAGCTCTCTTCCTAACACTCTATTCTAACCTATACAGCTCTCTACCTTACACTCTGATCTAACCTATACAGCTCTCTACCTAACCCTCTGATCTAAGCTATACAGCTCTCTACCTAACACTCTGTCTAACCTATACAGCTCTCTACCTAACACTCTGATCTAAGCTATACAGCTCTCTACCTAACACTCTGTTCTAACCTGTACATCTCTATACCTAACACTCTGATCTAACCTTTACAGCTCTCTACCTAACACTCTGTCTAACCTTTACAGCTCTCTTCCTAACACTCTGTCTAACCTATACAGCTCTCTTCCTAACACTCTGTCTAACCTATACAGCTCTCTACCTAACACTCTGATCTAAGCTATACAGCTCTCTACCTAACACTCTGTTCTAACCTGTACATCTCTATACCTAACACTCTGATCTAACCTTTACAGCTCTCTACCTAACACTCTGTCTAACCTTTACAGCTCTCTTCCTAACACTCTGTCTAACCTATACAGCTCTCTTCCTAACACTTTTTCTAACCTATACAGCTCTATACCTAACACTCTCTTCTAACCTATACAGCTCTCTACCTAACACTCTGTTCTAACCTATACAGCTCTCTACCTAACACTGATCTAACCTATACAGCTCCCTTCCTAACACTCTGTTCTAATCTATACAGCTCTCTACCTAACACGCTGTTCTAACCTATACAGCTCTCTTCCCAACACTCTAATCTAACCTATACAGCTCTCTACCTAACACTCTGTTCTAACCAATACAGCTCTCTTCCTAACACTCTGTTCTAACCTATACAGCTCTCTTCCTAACACTCTATTCTAACCTATACAGTTCTCTACCTAACACTCTGATCTAACCTATACAGCTCTCTACCTAACACTCTGATCTAACCTGTACAGCTCTCTACCTAACACTCTGTTCTAACCTATACAGCTCTCTACCTAACACTCTGTCTAACCTATACAGCTCTCTTCCTAACACTCTGTTCTAACCTATACAGCTCTCTTCCTAACACTCTGTTCTAACCTATACAGCTCTCTACCTAACACTCTGTTCTAACCTATACAGCTCTCTACCTAACACTCTGTTCTAAACGATACAGCTCTCTACCTAACACTGATCTAACCTATACAGCTCTCTTCCTAACACTCTGTTCTAACCGATACAGCTCTCTACCTAACACTGATCTAACCTATACAGCTCTCTTCCTAACACTCTGTTCTAACCTATACAGCTCTCTACCTAACACTCTGTTCTAACCTATACAGCTCTCTACCTAACACTCTGTTCTAACCTATACAGCTCTCTACCTAACAATGATATAACCTATACAGCTCTCTACCTAACACTCTGTTCTAACCTATACAGCTCTCTACCTAACACTCTGTTCTAACCTATACAGCTCTCTACCTAACACTCTGTTCTAACCGATACAGCTCTCTACCTAACACTGATCTAACCTATACAGCTCTCTTCCTAACACTCTGTTCTAACCTATACAGCTCTCTACCTAACACTCTGTTCTAACCTATACAGCTCTCTACCTAACACTCTGTTCTAACCTATACAGCTCTCTACCTAACAATGATATAACCTATACAGCTCTCTACCTAACACTCTGTTCTAACCTATACAGCTCTCTACCTAACACTCTGTTCTAACCTATACAGCTCTCTACCTAACACTCTGTTCTAACCTATACAGCTCTCTACCTAACACTGATCTAACCTATACAACTCTCTTCCTAATACTTTGTTCTAACCTATTCAGCTCTCTACCTAACAATCTGTTCTAACCTATACAGCTCTCTACCTAACACTGATCTAACCTATACAACTCTCTTCCTAACACTCTGTTCTAACCTATACAGCTCTCTACCTAACACTCTGTTCTAACCTATACAGCTCTCTACCTAACACTGATCTAACCTATACAGCTCTTCCTAACACTCTGTTCTAACCTATACAGCTCTCTACCTAACACTCTGTTCTAACCTATACAGCTCTCTACCTACCACTCTGATCTAACCTATACAGCTCTCTTCCTAACACTCTGTTCTAACCTATACAGCTCTCTTCCTAACACTCTATTCTAACCTATACAGCTCTCTACCTTACACTCTGATCTAACCTATACAGCTCTCTACCTAACCCTCTGATCTAAGCTATACAGCTCTCTACCTAACACTCTGTCTAACTTATACAGCTCTCTACCTAACACTCTGATCTAAGCTATACAGCTCTCTACCTAACACTCTGTTCTAACCTGTACATCTCTATACCTAACACTCTGATCTAACCTTTACAGCTCTCTACCTAACACTCTGTCTAACCTTTACAGCTCTCTTCCTAACACTCTGTCTAACCTATACAGCTCTCTTCCTAACACTTTTTCTAACCTATACAGCTCTATACCTAACACTCTCTTCTAACCTATACAGCTCTCTACCTAACACTCTGTTCTAACCTATACAGCTCTCTACCTAACACTGATCTAACCTATACAGCTCCCTTCCTAACACTCTGTTCTAATCTATACAGCTCTCTACCTAACACGCTGTTCTAACCTATACAGCTCTCTTCCCAACACTCTAATCTAACCTATACAGCTCTCTACCTAACACTCTGTTCTAACCAATACAGCTCTCTTCCTAACACTCTTTTCTAACCTATACAGCTCTCTTCCTAACACTCTATTCTAACCTATACAGTTCTCTACCTAACACTCTGATCTAACCTATACAGCTCTCTACCTAACACTCTGATCTAACCTGTACAGCTCTCTACCTAACACTCTGTTCTAACCTATACAGCTCTCTACCTAACACTCTGTCTAACCTATACAGCTCTCTTCCTAACACTCTGTTCTAACCTATACAGCTCTCTTCCTAACACTCTGTTCTAACCTATACAGCTCTCTACCTAACACTCTGTTCTAACCTATACAGCTCTCTACCTAACACTCTGTTCTAAACGATACAGCTCTCTACCTAACACTGATCTAACCTATACAGCTCTCTTCCTAACACTCTGTTCTAACCGATACAGCTCTCTACCTAACACTGATCTAACCTATACAGCTCTCTTCCTAACACTCTGTTCTAACCTATACAGCTCTCTACCTAACACTCTGTTCTAACCTATACAGCTCTCTACCTAACACTCTGTTCTAACCTATACAGCTCTCTACCTAACAATGATATAACCTATACAGCTCTCTACCTAACACTCTGTTCTAACCTATACAGCTCTCTACCTAACACTCTGTTCTAACCTATACAGCTCTCTACCTAACACTCTGTTCTAACCTATACAGCTCTCTACCTAACACTGATCTAACCTATACAACTCTCTTCCTAATACTTTGTTCTAACCTATACAGCTCTCTACCTAACACTCTGTTCTAACCTATACAGCTCTCTACCTAACACTCTGTTCTAACCTATACAGCTCCCTACCTAACACTCTGTTCTAACCTATTCAGCTCTCTACCTAACAATCTGTTCTAACCTATACAGCTCTCTACCTAACACTGATCTAACCTATACAACTCTCTTCCTAACACTCTGTTCTAACCTATACAGCTCTCTACCTAACACTCTGTTCTAACCTATACAGCTCTCTACCTAACACTGATCTAACCTATACAGCTCTTCCTAACACTCTGTTCTAACCTATACAGCTCTCTACCTAACACTATGTTCTAACCTATACAGCTCTCTTCCCAACACTGTGATCTAACCTATACAGCTCTCTACCAAACACTATGATCTAACCTATACAGTTCTCTTCCTAACACTCTGTTCTAATCTATACAGCTCTCTTCCTAACACTTTGTTCTACCCTATACAGCTCTCTACCTAACACTCTGTTCTAACCTATACAGCTCTCTACCTAACACTCTGATCTAACCTATACAGCTCTCTACCTAACACTCTGATCTAAGCTATACAGCTCTCTACCTAACACTCTGTCTAACCTATACAGCTCTCTTCCTAACACTCTGTTCTAACCTGTACATCTCTATACCTAACACTCTGATCTAACCTTTACAGCTCTCTACCTAACACTCTGTCTAACCTTTACAGCTCTCTTCCTAACACTCTGTCTAACCTATACAGCTCTCTTCCTAACACTTTGTTCTAACCTATACAGCTCTCTACCTAACATTCTCTTCTAACCTATACAGCTCTCTACCTAACACTCTGTTCTAACCTATACAGCTCTCTACCTAACACTGATCTAACCTATACAGCTCCCTTCCTAACACTCTGTTCTAATCTATACAGCTCTCTACCTAACACTCTGTTCTAACCTATACAGCTCTCTTCCCAACACTCTGATCTAACCTATACAGCTCTCTACCTAACACTCTGATCTAACCAATACAGCTCTCTTCCTAACACTATGTTCTAACCTATACAGCTCTATACCTAACACTCTGATCTAACCTATACAGCTCTCTACCTAACACTCTGTTCTAACCTATACAGCTCTCTTCCTAACACTCTGTTCTAACCTGTACAGCTCTCTACCTAACACTCTGATCTAACCTATACAGCTCTCTACCTAACACTCTGTTCTAACCTATACAGCTCTCTACCTAACACTGATCTAACCTATACAGCTCTCTTCCTAACACTCTGTTCTAACCTATACAGCTCTCTACCTAACACTCTGTCTAACCTATACAGCTCTCTTCCTAACACTCTGTTCTAACCTATACAGCTCTCTTCCTAACACTCTGTTCTAACCTATACAGCTCTCTACCTAACACTCTGTTCTAACCTATACAGCTCTCTACCTAACACTCTGTTCTAAACGATACAGCTCTCTACCTAACACTGATCTAACCTATACAGCTCTCTTCCTAACACTCTGTTCTAACCGATACAGCTCTCTACCTAACACTGATCTAACCTATACAGCTCTCTTCCTAACACTCTGTTCTAACCTATACAGCTCTCTACCTAACACTCTGTTCTAACCTATACAGCTCTCTACCTAACACTCTGTTCTAACCTATACAGCTCTCTACCTAACAATGATATAACCTATACAGCTCTCTACCTAACACTCTGTTCTAACCTATACAGCTCTCTACCTAACACTCTGTTCTAACCTATACAGCTCTCTACCTAACACTCTGTTCTAACCTATACAGCTCTCTACCTAACACTGATCTAACCTATACAACTCTATTCCTAATACTTTGTTCTAACCTATACAGCTCTCTTCCTAACACTCTGTTCTAACCTATACAGCTCTCTACCTAACACTCTGTTCTAACCTATACAGCTCTCTACCTAACACTCTGTTCTAACCTATACAGCTCTCTACCTAACAATGATATAACCTATACAGCTCTCTACCTAACACTCTGTTCTAACCTATACAGCTCTCTACCTAACACTCTGTTCTAACCTATACAGCTCTCTACCTAACACTCTGTTCTAACCTATACAGCTCTCTACCTAACACTGATCTAACCTATACAACTCTATTCCTAATACTTTGTTCTAACCTATACAGCTCTCTACCTAACACTCTGTTCTAACCTATACAGCTCTCTACCTAACACTCTGTTCTAACCTATACAGCTCCCTACCTAACACTCTGTTCTAACCTATTCAGCTCTCTACCTAACAATCTGTTCTAACCTATACAGCTCTCTACCTAACACTGATCTAACCTATACAACTCTCTTCCTAACACTCTGTTCTAACCTATACAGCTCTCTACCTAACACTCTGTTCTAACCTATACAGCTCTCTACCTAACACTGATCTAACCTATACAGCTCTTCCTAACACTCTGTTCTAACCTATACAGCTCTCTACCTAACACTATGTTCTAACCTATACAGCTCTCTTCCCAACACTGTGATCTAACCTATACAGCTCTCTACCAAACACTATGATCTAACCTATACAGTTCTCTTCCTAACACTCTGTTCTAATCTTTACAGCTCTCGTCCTAACACTTTGTTCTAACCTATACAGCTCTCTACCTAACACTCTGTTCTAACCTATACAGCTCTCTTCCTAACACTCTGTTCTAACCTATACAGCTCTCTTCCTAACACTCTATTCTACCCTATACAGCTCTCTACCTAACACTCTGTTCTAACCTATACAGCTCTCTACCTAACACTCTGATCTAACCTATACAGCTCTCTACCTAACACTCTGATCTAAGCTATACAGCTCTCTACCTAACACTCTGTCTAACCTATACAGCTCTCTTCCTAACACTCTGTTCTAACCTGTACATCTCTATACCTAACACTCTGATCTAACCTTTACAGCTCTCTACCTAACACTCTGTATAACCTTTACAGCTCTCTTCCTAACACTCTGTCTAACCTATACAGCTCTCTTCCTAACACTTTGCTCTAACCTATACAGCTCTCTACCTAACATTCTCTTTTAACCTATACAGCTCTCTACCTAACACTCTGTTCTAACCTATACAGCTCTCTACCTAACACTGATCTAACCTATACAGCTCCCTTCCTAACACTCTGTTCTAATCTATACAGCTCTCTACCTAACACTCTGTTCTAACCTATACAGCTCTCTTCCCAACACTCTGATCTAACCTATACAGCTCTCTACCTAACACTCTGATCTAACCAATACAGCTCTCTTCCTAACACTATGTTCTAACCTATACAGCTCTCTTCCTAACACTCTATCTAACCTATACAGTTCTCTACCTAACACTCTGATCTAACCTATACAGCTCTCTATCTAACACTCTGATCTAACCTATACAGCTCTCTACCTAACACGCTGTCTAACCTATACAGCTCTCTTTCTAACACTCTGTCTAACCTATACAGCTCTCTTCCTAACACTTTGTTCTAACCTATACAGCTCTCTACCTAACACTCTGTTCTAACCTATACAGCTCTCTACCTAACACTCTGTTCTAACCTATACAGCTCTCTACCTAACACTGATCTAACCTATACAGCTCTTCCTAACACTCTGTTCTAACCTATACAGCTCTCTACCTAACACTATGTTCTAACCTATACAGCTCTCTTCCCAACACTGTGATCTAACCTATACAGCTCTCTACCAAACACTATGATCTAACCTATACAGTTCTCTTCCTAACACTCTGTTCTAATCTATACAGCTCTCTTCCTAACACTTTGTTCTAACCTATACAGCTCTCTACCTAACACTCTGTTCTAACCTATACAGCTCTCTTCCTAACACTCTGTTCTAACCTATACAGCTCTCTTCCTAACACTCTATTCTAACCTATACAGCTCTCTACCAAACACTCTGATCTAACCTATACAGTTCTCTACCTAACACTCTGATCTAAGCTATACAGCTCTCTACCTAACACTCTGTCTAACCTATACAGCTCTCTTCCTAACACTCTGTTCTAACCTGTACATCTCTATACCTAACACTCTGATCTAACCTTTACAGCTCTCTACCTAACACTCTGTCTAACCTTTACAGCTCTCTTCCTAACACTCTGTCTAACCTATACAGCTCTCTTCCTAACACTTTGTTCTAACCTATACAGCTCTCTACCTAACATTCTCTTCTAACCTATACAGCTCTCTACCTAACACTCTGTTCTAACCTATACAGCTCTCTACCTAACACTGATCTAACCTATACAGCTCCCTTCCTAACACTCTGTTCTAATCTATACAGCTCTCTACCTAACACTCTGTTCTAACCTATACAGCTCTCTTCCCAACACTCTGATCTAACCTATACAGCTCTCTACCTAACACTCTGATCTAACCAATACAGCTCTCTTCCTAACACTATGTTCTAACCTATCCAGCTCTCTTCCTAACACTCTATTCTAACCTATACAGTTCTCTACCTAACACTCTGATCTAACCTATACAGCTCTCTACCTAACACTCTGATCTAACCTGTACAGCTCTCTATCTAACACTCTGATCTAACCTATACAGCTCTCTACCTAACACGCTGTCTAACCTATACAGCTCTCTTCCTAACACTCTGTCTAACCTATACAGCTCTCTTCCTAACACTTTGTTCTAACCTATACAGCTCTCTACCTAACACTCTGTTCTAACCTATACAGCTCTCTACCTAACACTCTGTTCTAACCTATACAGCTCTCTACCTAACACTCTGATCTAACCTATACAGCTCTCTTCCTAACACTCTGTTCTAACCTTTAGAGCTCTCTTCCTAACACTCTATTCTAACATATACTGCTCTCTACCTAACACTCTGTTCTAACCTATACAGCTCTCTACCTAACACTCTGATCTAACCTCTACAGCTCTCTACCTAACACTCTGATCTAACCTGTACAGCTCTCTACCTAACACTCTGATCTAACCTATACAGCTCTCTACCTAACACTCTGTCTAACCTATACAGCTCTCTTCCTAACACTCTGTCTAACCTCTACAGCTCTCTTCCTAACACGTTGTTCTAACCTATACAGCTCTCTACCTAACACTCTGTTCTAACCTATACAGCTCTCTTCCTAACACTCTGTTCTAATCTATACAGCTCTCTACCTAACACTCTGTTCTAACCCATACAGCTCTCTACCTAACACTCTGTTCTAACCTATACAGCTCTCTTCCTAACACTCTATTCTAACCTATACAGCTCTCTTCATAACACTTTGTTCTAACCTATACAGCTCTCTACCTAACACTCTGTCTAACCTATACAGCTCTCTTCCTAACACTCTGTTCTAACCTGTACATCTCTATACCTAACACTCTGATCTATCCTTTACAGCTCTCTACCTAACACTCTGTCTAACCTTTACAGCTCTCTTCCTAACACTCTGTCTAACCTATACAGCTCTCTTCCTAACACTTTGTTCTAACCTATACAGCTCTCTACCTAACACTCTCTTCTAACCTATACAGCTCTCTACCTAACACTCTGTTCTAACCTATACAGCTCTCTACCTAACACTGATCTAACCTATACAGCTCCCTTCCTAACACTCTGTTCTAATCTATACAGCTCTCTACCTAACACTCTGTTCTAACCTATACAGCTCTCTTCCCAACACTCTAATCTAACCTATACAGCTCTCTACCTAACACTCTGATCTAACCAATACAGCTCTCTTCCTAACACTATGTTCTAACCAATATAGCTCTCTTCCTAACACTCTATTCTAACCTATACAGTTCTCTACCTAACACTCTGATCTAACCTATACAGCTCTCTACCTAACACTCTGATCTAACCTGTACAGCTCTCTATCTAACACTCTGATCTAACCTATACAGCTCTCTACCTAACACGCTGTCTAACCTATACAGCTCTCTTCCTAACACTCTGTCTAACCTATACAGCTCTCTTCCTAACACTTTGTTCTAACCTATACAGCTCTCTACCTAACACTCTGTTCTAACCTATACAGCTCTCTACCTAACACTCTGTTCTAACCTATACAGCTCTCTACCTAACACTCTGATCTAACCTATACAGCTCTCTTCCTAACACTCTGTTCTAACCTATAGAGCTCTCTTCCTAACACTCTATTCTAACCTATACAGCTCTCTACCTAACACTCTGTTCTAACCTATACAGCTCTCTACCTAACACTCTGATCTAACCTATACAGCTCTCTACCTAACACTCTGATCTAACCTGTACAGCTCTCTACCTAACACTCTGATCTAACCTATACAGCTCTCTACCTAACACTCTGTCTAACCTATACAGCTCTCTTCCTAACACTCTGTCTAACCTATACAGCTCTCTTCCTAACACGTTGTTCTAACCTATACAGCTCTCTACCTAACACTCTGTTCTAACCTATACAACTCTCTACCTAACACTGATCTAACCTATACAGCTCTCTTCCTAACACTCTGTTCTAACCTATACAGTTCTCTACCTAACACTCTGTTCTAACCCATACAGCTCTCTACCTAACACTCCGTTCTAACCTATACAGCTCTCTTCCTAACACTATGTTCTAACCTATACAGCTCTCTTCCTAACACTTTGTTCTAACCTATACAGCTCTCTACCTAACACTATGTTCTAACCTATACAGCTCTCTTCCTAACACTTTGTTCTAACCTATACAGCTCTCTACCTAACACTCTATTCTAACCTATACAGTTCTCTACCTAACACTCTGATCTAACCTATACAGCTCTCTACCTAACACTCTGATCTAACCTGTACAGCTCTCTATCTAACACTCTGATCTAACCTATACAGCTCTCTACCTAACACGCTGTCTAACCTATACAGCTCTCTTCCTAACACTCTGTCTAACCTATACAGCTCTCTTCCTAACACTTTGTTCTAACCTATACAGCTCTCTACCTAACACTCTGTTCTAACCTATACAGCTCTCTACCTAACACTCTGTTCTAACCTATACAGCTCTCTACCTAACACTCTGATCTAACCTATACAGCTCTCTTCCTAACACTCTGTTCTAACCTATAGAGCTCTCTTCCTAACACTCTATTCTAACCTATACAGCTCTCTACCTAACACTCTGTTCTAACCTATACAGCTCTTTACCTAACACTCTGATCTAACCTATACAGCTCTCTACCTAACACTCTGATCTAACCTGTACAGCTCTCTACCTAACACTCTGATCTAACCTATACAGCTCTCTACCTAACACTCTGTCTAACCTATACAGCTCTCTTCCTAACACTCTGTCTAACCTATACAGCTCTCTTCCTAACACGTTGTTCTAACCTATACAGCTATCTACCTAACACTCTGTTCTAACCTATACAGCTCTCTACCTAACACTCTGTTCTAACCTATACAGCTCTCTACCTAACACTGATCTAACCTATACAGCTCTCTTCCTAACACTCTGTTCTAACCTATACAGCTCTCTACCTAACACTCTGTTCTAATCTATACAGCTCTCTACCTAACACTCTGTTCTAACCTATACAGCTCTCTTCCCAACACTCTGATCTAACCTATACAGCTCTCTACCTAACACTCTGATCTAACCAATACAGCTCTCTTCCTAACACTATGTTCTAACCTATCCAGCTCTCTTCCTAACACTCTATTCTAACCTATACAGTTCTCTACCTAACACTCTGATCTAACCTATACAGCTCTCTACCTAACACTCTGATCTAACCTGTACAGCTCTCTATCTAACACTCTGATCTAACCTATACAGCTCTCTACCTAACACGCTGTCTAACCTATACAGCTCTCTTCCTAACACTCTGTCTAACCTATACAGCTCTCTTCCTAACACTTTGTTCTAACCTATACAGCTCTCTACCTAACACTCTGTTCTAACCTATACAGCTCTCTACCTAACACTCTGTTCTAACCTATACAGCTCTCTACCTAACACTCTGATCTAACCTATACAGCTCTCTTCCTAACACTCTGTTCTAACCTTTAGAGCTCTCTTCCTAACACTCTATTCTAACATATACTGCTCTCTACCTAACACTCTGTTCTAACCTATACAGCTCTCTACCTAACACTCTGATCTAACCTCTACAGCTCTCTACCTAACACTCTGATCTAACCTGTACAGCTCTCTACCTAACACTCTGATCTAACCTATACAGCTCTCTACCTAACACTCTGTCTAACCTATACAGCTCTCTTCCTAACACTCTGTCTAACCTCTACAGCTCTCTTCCTAACACGTTGTTCTAACCTATACAGCTCTCTACCTAACACTCTGTTCTAACCTATACAGCTCTCTTCCTAACACTCTGTTCTAATCTATACAGCTCTCTACCTAACACTCTGTTCTAACCCATACAGCTCTCTACCTAACACTCTGTTCTAACCTATACAGCTCTCTTCCTAACACTCTATTCTAACCTATACAGCTTTCTTCCTAACACTTTGTTCTAACCTATACAGCTCTCTACCTAACACTCTGTCTAACCTATACAGCTCTCTTCCTAACACTCTGTTCTAACCTGTACATCTCTATACCTAACACTCTGATCTATCCTTTACAGCTCTCTACCTAACACTCTGTCTAACCTTTACAGCTCTCTTCCTAACACTCTGTCTAACCTATACAGCTCTCTTCCTAACACTTTGTTCTAACCTATACAGCTCTCTACCTAACACTCTCTTCTAACCTATACAGCTCTCTACCTAACACTCTGTTCTAACCTATACAGCTCTCTACCTAACACTGATCTAACCTATACAGCTCCCTTCCTAACACTCTGTTCTAACCTATACAGCTCTCTACCTAACACTCTGATCTAACCTGTACAGCTCTCTATCTAACACTCTGATCTAACCTATACAGCTCTCTACCTAACACGCTGTCTAACCTATACAGCTCTCTTCCTAACACTCTGTCTAACCTATACAGCTCTCTTCCTAACACTTTGTTCTAACCTATACAGCTCTCTACCTAACACTCTGTTCTAACCTATACAGCTCTCTACCTAACACTCTGTTCTAACCTATACAGCTCTCTACCTAACACTCTGATCTAACCTATACAGCTCTCTTCCTAACACTCTGTTCTAACCTATAGAGCTCTCTTCCTAACACTCTATTCTAACCTATACAGCTCTCTACCTAACACTCTGTTCTAACCTATACAGCTCTCTACCTAACACTCTGATCTAACCTATACAGCTCTCTACCTAACACTCTGATCTAACCTGTACAGCTCTCTACCTAACACTCTGATCTAACCTATACAGCTCTCTACCTAACACTCTGTCTAACCTATACAGCTCTCTTCCTAACACTCTGTCTAACCTATACAGCTCTCTTCCTAACACGTTGTTCTAACCTATACAGCTCTCTACCTAACACTCTGTTCTAACCTATACAACTCTCTACCTAACACTGATCTAACCTATACAGCTCTCTTCCTAACACTCTGTTCTAACCTATACAGTTCTCTACCTAACACTCTGTTCTAACCCATACAGCTCTCTACCTAACACTCTGTTCTAACCTATACAGCTCTCTTCCTAACACTATGTTCTAACCTATACAGCTCTTTACCTAACACTCTGATCTAACCTATACAGCTCTCTACCTAACACTCTGATCTAACCTGTACAGCTCTCTACCTAACACTCTGATCTAACCTATACAGCTCTCTACCTAACACTCTGTCTAACCTATACAGCTCTCTTCCTAACACTCTGTCTAACCTATACAGCTCTCTTCCTAACACGTTGTTCTAACCTATACAGCTATCTACCTAACACTCTGTTCTAACCTATACAGCTCTCTACCTAACACTCTGTTCTAACCTATACAGCTCTCTACCTAACACTGATCTAACCTATACAGCTCTCTTCCTAACACTCTGTTCTAACCTATACAGCTCTCTACCTAACACTCTGTTCTAACCCATACAGCTCTCTACCTAACACTCTGTTCTAACCTATACAGCTCTCTTCCTAACACTATGTTCTAACCTATACAGCTCTCTTCCTAACACTTTGTTCTAACCTATACAGCTCTCTACCTAACACTCTGTTCTAACCTATACAGCTCTCTTCCTAACACTCTGTACTAACGTATACAGCTCTCTTCCTAACACTCTTTTCTAACCTATACAGCTATCTACCTAACACTATGTTCTAAACTATACAGCTCTCTTCCTAACACTCTGTTCTAACCAATACAGCTCTCTTCCTAACACTCTGTTCTAACCTATACAGCTCTCTACCTAACACTCTATTCTAACCTAAACAGCTCTCTACTTAACACTCTGATCTAACCTATACAGCTCTCTACCTAACAATCTTATCTAACCTATACAGCTCTCTACCTAACACTCTGTCTAACCTATACAGCTCTCTTCCTAACACTCTGTCTAACATATACAGCTCTCTTCCTAAAACTATGTTCTAACCTATACATCTCTCTACCTAACACTCTGTTCTAACCTATACAGCTCTCTACCTAACACTCTGTTCTAACCGATACAGCTCTCTACCTAACACTGATCTAACCTATACAGCTCTCTTCCTAACACTCTGTTCTAACCTATACAGCTCTCTACCTAACACTATGTTCTAACCTATACAGCTCTCTACCTAACACTCTGTTATAACCTATACAGCTCTATACCTAACACTAATCTATCCTATACAGCTCTCTTCCTAACACTCTGTTCTAATCTATACAGCTCTCTACCTAACACTCTGTTCTAACCTATACAGCTCTCTACCTAACACTCTGTTCTAACCTATACAGCTCTCTAACTAACACTCTGTTCTAACCTATACAGCTCTCTACCTAACAATCTGTTCTAACCTAAACAGCTCTCTACCTAACACTCTGATCTAACCTATACAGCTCTCTACCTAACAATCTTATCTAACCTATACAGCTCTCTACCTAACACTCTGTCTAACCTATACAGCTCTCTTCCTAACACTCTGTTCTAACTTGTACAGCTCTCTACCTAACACTCTGATCTAACCTATACAGCTCTCTACCTAACACTCTGTCTAACCTATACAGCTCTCTTCCTAACACTCTGTCTAACATATACAGCTCTCTTCCTAACACTCTGTTCTAACCTATACATCTCTCTACCTAACACTCTGTTCTAACCTATACAGCTCTCTACCTAACACTCTGTTCTAACCGATACAGCTCTCTACCTAACACTGATCTAACCTATACAGCTCTCTTCCTAACACTCTGTTCTAACCTATACAGCTCTCTACCTAACACTCTGTTCTAACCTATACAGCTCTCTACCTAACACTCTGTTCTAACCTATACAGCTCTCTACCTAACACTGATCTAACCAATACATCTCTCTACCTAACACTCTGTTCTAACCTATACAGCTCTCTACCTAACACTCTGTTCTAACCTATATAGCTCTCTTCCCAACACTCTGTTCTAACCTATACAGCTCTCTACCTAACACTCTGATCTAACGAATACAGCTCTCTTCCTAACACTCTGTTCTAACCTCATACAGCTATCTACCTAACACTCTGTTCTAACCTATACAGCTCTCTACCTAACACTCTGATCTAACCAATACAGCTCTCTTCCTAACACTCTGTTCTAACCGATACAGCTCTCTACCTAACACTGATCTAACCTATACAGCTCTCTTCCTAACACTCTGTTCTAACCTATACAGCTCTCTACCTAACACTATGTTCTAACCTATACAGCTCTCTACCTAACACTCTGTTATAACCTATACAGCTCTATACCTAACACTAATCTATCCTATACAGCTCTCTTCCTAACACTCTGTTCTAATCTATACAGCTCTCTACCTAACACTCTGTTCTAACCTATACAGCTCTCTACCTAACACTCTGTTCTAACCTATACAGCTCTCTAACTAACACTCTGTTCTAACCTATACAGCTCTCTACCTAACAATCTGTTCTAACCTAAACAGCTCTCTACCTAACACTCTGATCTAACCTATACAGCTCTCTACCTAACAATCTTATCTAACCTATACAGCTCTCTACCTAACACTCTGTCTAACCTATACAGCTCTCTTCCTAACACTCTGTTCTAACTTGTACAGCTCTCTACCTAACACTCTGATCTAACCTATACAGCTCTCTACCTAACACTCTGTCTAACCTATACAGCTCTCTTCCTAACACTCTGTCTAACATATACAGCTCTCTTCCTAACACTCTGTTCTAACCTATACATTTCTCTACCTAACACTCTGTTCTAACCTATACAGCTCTCTACCTAACACTCTGTTCTAACCGATACAGCTCTCTACCTAACACTGATCTAACCTATACAGCTCTCTTCCTAACACTCTGTTCTAACCTATACAGCTCTCTACCTAACACTCTGTTCTAACCTATACAGCTCTCTACCTAACACTCTGTTCTAACCTATACAGCTCTCTACCTAACACTGATCTAACCAATACATCTCTCTACCTAACACTCTGTTCTAACCTATACAGCTCTCTACCTAACACTCTGTTCTAACCTATATAGCTCTCTTCCCAACACTCTGTTCTAACCTATACAGCTCTCTACCTAACACTCTGATCTAACGAATACAGCTCTCTTCCTAACACTCTGTTCTAACCTCATACAGCTATCTACCTAACACTCTGTTCTAACCTATACAGCTCTCTACCTAACACTCTGATCTAACCAATACAGCTCTCTTCCTAACACTATGTTCTAACCTATACAGCTCTCTTCCTAACACTCTATTCTAACCTATAAAGTTCTCTACCTAACACTCTGATCTAACCTATACAGCTCCACTCTGTCTAACCTATACAGCTCTCTTCCTAACACGTTGTTCTAACCTATACAGCTCTCTACCTAACACTCTGTTCTAACCTATACAGCTCTCTACCTAACACTCTGATCTAACCTATACAGCTCTCTTCCTAACACTCTGTTCTAACCTATAGAGCTCTCTTCCTAACACTCTATTCTAACATATACTGCTCTCTACCTAACACTCTGTTCTAACCTATTCAGCTCTGTACCTAACACTCTGTTCTAACCTATACAGCTCTCTACCTAACACTGATCTAACCTATACAGCTCTTCCTAACACTCTGTTCTAACCTATACAGCTCTCTACCTAACACTATGTTCTAACCTATACAGCTCTCTTCCCAACACTGTGATCTAACCTATACAGCTCTCTACCAAACACTATGATCTAACCTATACAGTTCTCTTCCTAACACTCTGTTCTAATCTATACAGCTCTCTTCCTAACACTTTGTTCTAACCTATACAGCTCTCTACCTAACACTCTGTTCTAACCTATACAGCTCTCTTCCTAACACTCTGTTCTAACCTATACAGCTCTCTTCCTAACACTCTATTCTAACCTATACAGCTCTCTACCTAACACTCTGTTCTAACCTATACAGCTCTCTACCTAACACTCTGATCTAACCTATACAGCTCTCTACCTAACACTCTGATCTAAGCTATACAGCTCTCTACCTAACACTCTGTCTAACCTATACAGCTCTCTTCCTAACACTCTGTTCTAACCTGTACATCTCTATACCTAACACTCTGATCTAACCTTTACAGCTCTCTACCTAACACTCTGTCTAACCTTTACAGCTCTCTTCCTAACACTCTGTCTAACCTATACAGCTCTCTTCCTAACACTTTGTTCTAACCTATACAGCTCTCTACCTAACATTCTCTTCTAACCTATACAGCTCTCTACCTAACACTCTGTTCTAACCTATACAGCTCTCTACCTAACACTGATCTAACCTATACAGCTCCCTTCCTAACACTCTGTTCTAATCTATACAGCTCTCTACCTAACACTCTGTTCTAACCTATACAGCTCTCTTCCCAACACTCTGATCTAACCTATACAGCTCTCTACCTAACACTCTGATCTAACCAATACAGCTCTCTTCCTAACACTATGTTCTAACCTATACATCTCTCTTCCTAACACTCTATTCTAACCTATACAGTTCTCTACCTAACACTCTGATCTAACCTATACAGCTCTCTACCTAACACTCTGATCTAACCTGTACAGCTCTCTATCTAACACTCTGATCTAACCTATACAGCTCTCTACCTAACACGCTGTCTAACCTATACAGCTCTCTTCCTAACACTCTGTCTAACCTATACAGCTCTCTTCCTAACACTCTGTTCTAACCTATACAGCTCTCTACCTAACACTCTGTTCTAACCTAAACAGCTCTCTACTTAACACTCTGATCTAACCTATACAGATCTCTACCTAACAATCTTATCTAACCTATACAGCTCTCTACCTAACACTCTGTCTAACCTATACAGCTCTCTTCCTAACACTCTGTCTAACATATACAGCTCTCTTCCTAACACTATGTTCTAACCTATACATCTCTCTACCTAACACTCTGTTCTAACCTATACAGCTCTCTACCTAACACTCTGTTCTAACCGATACAGCTCTCTACCTAACACTGATCTAACCTATACAGCTCTCTTCCTAACACTCTGTTCTAACCTATACAGCTCTCTACCTAACACTATGTTCTAACCTATACAGCTCTCTACCTAACACTCTGTTATAACCTATACAGCTCTATACCTAACACTAATCTGTCCTATACAGCTCTCTTCCTAACACTCTGTTCTAATCTATACAGCTCTCTACCTAACACTCTGTTCTAACCTATACAGCTCTCTACCTAACACTCTGTTCTAACCTATACAGCTCTCTACCTAACACTCTGTTCTAACCTATACAGCTCTCTACCTAACACTCTGTTCTAACCTAAACAGCTCTCTACCTAACACTCTGATCTAACCTATACATCTCTATACCTAACACTCTGATCTAACCTTTACAGCTCTCTACCTAACACTCTGTCTAACCTTTACAGCTCTCTTCCTAACACTCTGTCTAACCTATACAGCTCTCTTCCTAACACTTTGTTCTAACCTATACATCTCTCTACCTAACATTCTCTTCTAACCTATACAGCTCTCTACCTAACACTCTGTTCTAACCTATACAGCTCTCTACCTAACACTGATCTAACCTATACAGCTCCCTTCCTAACACTCTGTTCTAATCTATACAGCTCTCTACCTAACACTCTGTTCTAACCTATACAGCTCTCTTCCCAACACTCTGATCTAACCTATACAGCTCTCTACCTAACACTCTGATCTAACCAATACAGCTCTCTTCCTAACACTATGTTCTAACCTATACATCTCTCTTCCTAACACTCTATTCTAACCTATACAGTTCTCTACCTAACACTCTGATCTAACCTATACAGCTCTCTACCTAACACTCTGATCTAACCTGTACAGCTCTCTATCTAACACTCTGATCTAACCTATACAGCTCTCTACCTAACACGCTGTCTAACCTATACAGCTCTCTTCCTAACACTCTGTCTAACCTATACAGCTCTCTTCCTAACACTCTGTTCTAACCTATACAGCTCTCTACCTAACACTCTGTTCTAACCTAAACAGCTCTCTACTTAACACTCTGATCTAACCAATACAGCTCTCTTCCTAACACTATGTTCTAACCTATACAGCTCTCTTCCTAACACTCTATTCTAACCTATACAGTTCTCTACCTAACACTCTGTTCTAACCTATACAGCTCTCTACCTAACACTCTGATCTAACCAATACAGCTCTCTTCCTAACACTATGTTCTAACATATACAGCTCTCTTCCTAACACTCTATTCTAACCTATAAAGTTCTCTACCTAACACTCTGATCTAACCTATACAGCTCCACTCTGTCTAACCTATACAGCTCTCTTCCTAACACGTTGTTCTAACCTATACAGCTCTCTACCTAACACTCTGTTCTAACCTATACAGCTCTCTACCTAACACTCTGTTCTAACCTATACAGCTCTCTACCTAACACTCTGATCTAACCTATACAGCTCTCTTCCTAACACTCTGTTCTAACCTATAGAGCTCTCTTCCTAACACTCTATTCTAACATATACTGCTCTCTACCTAACACTCTGTTCTAACCTATACAGCTCTGTACCTAACACTCTGTTCTAACCTATACAGCTCTCTACCTAACACTGATCTAACCTATACAGCTCTTCCTAACACTCTGTTCTAACCTATACAGCTCTCTACCTAACACTATGTTCTAACCTATACAGATCTCTTCCCAACACTGTGATCTAACCTATACAGCTCTCTACCAAACACTATGATCTAACCTATACAGTTCTCTTCCTAACACTCTGTTCTAATCTATACAGCTCTCTTCCTAACACTTTGTTCTAACCTATACAGCTCTCTACCTAACACTCTGTTCTAACCTATACAGCTCTCTTCCTAACACTCTGTTCTAACCTATACAGCTCTCTACCTAACACTCTGATCTAAGCTATACAGCTCTCTACCTAACACTCTGTCTAACCTATACAGCTCTCTTCCTAACACTCTGTTCTAACCTGTACATCTCTATACCTAACACTCTGATCTAACCTTTACAGCTCTCTACCTAACACTCTGTCTAACCTTTACAGCTCTCTTCCTAACACTCTGTCTAACCTATACAGCTCTCTTCCTAACACTTTGTTCTAACCTATACAGCTCTCTACCTAACATTCTCTTCTAACCTATACAGCTCTCTACCTAACACTCTGTTCTAACCTATACAGCTCTCTACCTAACACTGATCTAACCTATACAGCTCCCTTCCTAACACTCTGTTCTAATCTATACAGCTCTCTACCTAACACTCTGTTCTAACCTATACAGCTCTCTTCCCAACACTCTGATCTAACCTATACAGCTCTCTACCTAACACTCTGATCTAACCAATACAGCTCTCTTTCTAACACTATGTTCTAACCTATACATCTCTCTTCCTAACACTCTATTCTAACCTATACAGTTCTCTACCTAACACTCTGATCTAACCTATACAGCTCTCTACCTAACACTCTGATCTAACCTGTACAGCTCTCTATCTAACACTCTGATCTAACCTATACAGCTCTCTACCTAACACGCTGTCTAACCTATACAGCTCTCTTCCTAACACTCTGTCTAACCTATACATCTCTCTTCCTAACACTCTGTTCTAACCTATACAGCTCTCTACCTAACACTCTGTTCTAACCTAAACAGCTCTCTACTTAACACTCTGATCTAACCAATACAGCTCTCTTCCTAACACTATGTTCTAACCTATACAGCTCTCTTCCTAACACTCTATTCTAACCTATAAAGTTCTCTACCTAACACTCTGATCTAACCTATACAGCTCCACTCTGTCTAACCTATACAGCTCTCTTCCTAACACGTTGTTCTAACCTATACAGCTCTCTACCTAACACTCTGTTCCAACCTATACAGCTCTCTACCTAACACTCTGTTCTAACCTATACAGCTCTCTACCTAACACTCTGATCTAACCTATACAGCTCTCTTCCTAACACTCTGTTCTAACCTATAGAGCTCTCTTCCTAACACTCTATTCTAACATATACTGCTCTCTACCTAACACTCTGTTCTAACCTATACAGCTCTGTACCTAACACTCTGTTCTAACCTATACAGCTCTCTACCTAACACTGATCTAACCTATACAGCTCTTCCTAACACTCTGTTCTAACCTATACAGCTCTCTACCTAACACTATGTTCTAACCTATACAGATATCTTCCCAACACTGTGATCTAACCTATACAGCTCTCTACCAAACACTATGATCTAACCTATACAGTTCTCTTCCTAACACTCTGTTCTAATCTATACAGCTCTCTTCCTAACACTTTGTTCTAACCTATACAGCTCTCTACCTAACACTCTGTTCTAACCTATACAGCTCTCTTCCTAACACTCTGTTCTAACCTATACAGCTCTCTACCTAACACTCTGATCTAAGCTATACAGCTCTCTACCTAACACTCTGTCTAACCTATACAGCTCTCTTCCTAACACTCTGTTCTAACCTGTACATCTCTATACCTAACACTCTGATCTAACCTTTACAGCTCTCTACCTAACACTCTGTCTAATCTATACAGCTCTCTTCCTAACACTTTGTTCTAACCTATACAGCTCTCTACCTAACATTCTCTTCTAACCTATACAGCTCTCTACCTAACACTCTGTTCTAACCTATACAGCTCTCTACCTAACACTGACCTAACCTATACAGCTCCCTTCCTAACACTCTGTTCTAATCTATACAGCTCTCTAACTAACACTCTGTTCTAACCTATACAGCTCTCTTCCCAACACTCTGATCTAACCTATACAGCTCTCTACCTAACACTCTGATCTAACCAATACAGCTCTCTTCCTAACACTATGTTCTAACCTATACATCTCTCTTCCTAACACTCTATTCTAACCTATACAGTTCTCTACCTAACACTCTGATCTAACCTATACAGCTCTCTACCTAACACTCTGATCTAACCTGTACAGCTCTCTATCTAACACTCTGATCTAACCTATACAGCTCTCTACCTAACACGCTGTCTAACCTATACAGCTCTCTTCCTAACACTCTGTCTAACCTATACATCTCTCTTCCTAACACTCTGTTCTAACCTATACAGCTCTCTACCTAACACTCTGTTCTAACCTAAACAGCTCTCTACTTAACACTCTGATCTAACCAATACAGCTCTCTTCCTAACACTATGTTCTAACCTATACAGCTCTCTTCCTAACACTCTATTCTAACCTATACAGTTCTCTACCTAACACTCTGATCTAACCTATACAGCTCTCTACCTAACACTCTGATCTAACCTGTACAGCTCTCTATCTAACACTCTGATCTAACCTATACAGCTCTCTACCTAACACGCTGTCTAACCTATACAGCTCTCTTCCTAACACTCTGTCTAACCTATACAGCTCTCTTCCTAACACTTTGTTCTAACCTATACAGCTCTCTACCTAACACTCTGTTCTAACCTATACAGCTCTCTACCTAACACTCTGTTCTAACCTATACAGCTCTCAACCTAACACTCTGATCTAACCTATACAGCTCTCTTCCTAACACTCTGTTCTAACCTATAGAGCTCTCTTCCTAACACTCTATTCTAACATATACTGCTCTCTACCTAACACTCTGTTCTAACCTATACAGCTCTCTACCTAACACTCTGATCTAACCTCTACAGCTCTCTACCTAACACTCTGATCTAACCTGTACAGCTCTCTACCTAACACTCTGATCTAACCTATACAGCTCTCTACCTAACACTCTGTCTAACCTATACAGCTCTCTTCCTAACACTCTGTCTAACCTATACAGCTCTCTTCCTAACACTTTGTTCTAACCTATACAGCTCTCTACCTAACACTCTGTCTAACCTATACAGCTCTCTTCCTAACACTCTGTTCTAACCTGTACATCTCTCTACCTAACACTCTGTCTAACCCATACAGCTCTCTACCTAACACTCTGTTCTAACCCATACAGCTCTCTACCTAACACTCTGTTCTAACCTATACAGCTCTCTTCCTAACACTTTGTTCTAACCTTTACAGCTCTCTACCTAACACTCTGTCTAACCTTTACAGCTCTCTTCCTAACACTCTGTCTAACCTATACAGCTCTCTTCCTAACACTTTGTTCTAATCTATACAGCTCTCTACCTAACACTCTGTTCTAACCTATACAGCTCTCTTCCCAACACTCTGATCTAACCAATACAGCTCTCTTCCTAACACTATGTTCTAACCTATACATCTCTCTTCCTAACACTCTATTCTAACCTATACAGTTCTCTACCTAACACTCTGATCTAACCTATACAGCTCTCTACCTAACACTCTGATCTAACCTGTACAGCTCTCTATCTAACACTCTGATCTAACCTATACAGCTCTCTACCTAACACGCTGTCTAACCTATACAGCTCTCTTCCTAACACTCTGTCTAACCTATACAGCTCTCTTCCTAACACTCTGTTCTAACCTATACAGCTCTCTACCTAACACTCTGTTCTAACCTAAACAGCTCTCTACTTAACACTCTGATCTAACCAATACAGCTCTCTTCCTAACACTATGTTCTAACCTATACAGCTCTCTTCCTAACACTCTATTCTAACCTATACAGTTCTCTACCTAACACTCTGATCTAACCTATACAGCTCTCTACCTAACACTCTGATCTAACCTGTACAGCTCTCTATCTAACACTCTGATCTAACCTATACAGCTCTCTACCTAACACGCTGTCTAACCTATACAGCTCTCTTCCTAACACTCTGTCTAACCTATACAGCTCTCTTCCTAACACTTTGTTCTAACCTATACAGCTCTCTACCTAACACTCTGTTCTAACCTATACAGCTCTCTACCTAACACTCTGTTCTAACCTATACAGCTCTCAACCTAACACTCTGATCTAACCTATACAGCTCTCTTCCTAACACTCTGTTCTAACCTATAGAGCTTTCTTCCTAACACTCTATTCTAACCTATACAGCTCTCTACCTAACACTCTGTCTAACCTATACAGCTCTCTTCCTAACACTTTGTTCTAACCTTTACAGCTCTCTACCTAACACTCTGTCTAACCTTTACAGCTCTCTTCCTAACACTCTGTCTAACATATACAGCTCTCGTCCAAACACTTTGTTCTAACCTATACAGCTCTCTACCTAACACTCTCTTCTAACCTATACAGCTCTCTACCTAACACTCTGTTCTAACCTATACAGCTCTCTACCTAACACTGATCTAACCTATACAGCTCCCTTCCTAACACTCTGTTATAATCTATACAGCTCTCTACCTAACACTCTGTTCTAACCTATACAGCTCTCTTCCCAACACTCTAATCTAACCTATACAGCTCTCTTCCTAACACTCTATTCTAACCTATACAGCTCTCTACCTAACACTCTGGTCTAACCTATACAGCTCTCTACCTAACACTCTGATCTAACCTATACATCTCTCTTCCTAACACTCTGTTCTAACCTATACAGCTCTCTTCCTAACACTCTATTCTAACCTATACAGCTCTCTTCCTAACACTCTGTTCTAACCTGTACAGCTCTCTACCTAACACTCTGATCTAACCTATACAGCTCTCTACCTAACACTCTGTCTAACCTTTACAGCTCTCTTCCTAGCACTCTGTCTAAACTATACAGCTCTCTTCCTAACACTTTGTTCTAACCTATACAGCTCTCTACCTAACACTCTCTTCTAACCTATACAGCTCTCTACCTAACACTATGTTCTAACCTATACAGCTCTCTACCTAACACTGATCTAACCTATACAGCTCCCTTCCTAACACTCTGTTCTAACCTATACAGCTCTCTACTCAACACTGATCTAACTTATACAGCTCTCTTACTAACACTCTGTTCTAACCTATACAGCTCTCTACCTAACGCTCTGTTCTAACCTATACAGCTCTCTTCCCAACACTCTACTCTAACCTATACAGCTCTCTACCTAACACTCTGATCTAACATATACAGCTCTCTTCCTAACACTTTGTTCTAACCTATACAGCTCTCTACCTAACACTCTGTTCTAACATTTACATTTTAGTCATTTAGCAGACGCTCTTATCCAGAGCGACTCACAGGAGCACCTATACATCTCTCTTCCTAACACTCTGTTCTATCCTATACAGCTCTCTTCCTAAGACTCTATTATAACCTATACAGCTCTCTACCTAACACTCTGGTCTAACCTATACAGCTCTCTACCTAACACTCTGATCTAATCTATACATCTCTCTTCCTAACACTCTGTTCTAACCTATACAGCTCTCTTCCTAACACTCTATTCTAACCTATACAGCTCTCTTCCTAACACTCTGTTCTAACCTGTACAGCTCTCTACCTAACACTCTGATCTAACCTATACAGCTCTCTACCTAACACTCTTTCTAACCTTTACAGCTCTCTTCCTAGCACTCTGTCTAACCTATACAGCTCTCTTCCTAACACTTTGTTCTAACCTATACAGCTCTCTACCTAACACTCTCTTCTAACCTATACAGCTCTCTACCTAACACTCTGTTCTAACCTATACAGCTCTCTTCCCAACACTCTAATCTAACCTATACAGCTCTCTTCCTAACACTCTATTCTAACCTATACAGCTCTCTACCTAACACTCTGGTCTAACCTATACAGCTCTCTACCTAACACTCTGATCTAACCTATACATCTCTCTTCCTAACACTCTGTTCTAACCTATACAGCTCTCTTCCTAACACTCTATTCTAACCTATACAGCTCTCTTCCTAACACTCTGTTCTAACCTATACAGCTCTCTACCTAACACTCTGATCTAACCTATACTGCTCTCTACCTAACACTGATCTAACCTATACAGCTCCCTTCCTAACACTATGTTCTAACCTATACAGCTCTCTACTCAACACTGATCTAACTTATACAGCTCTCTTACTAACACTCTGTTCTAACCTATACAGCTCTCTACCTAACACTCTGTCTAACCTATACAGCTCTCTTCCTAACACTCTGTCTAACCTATACAGCTCTCTTCCTAACACTTTGTTCTAACCTATACAGCTCTCTACCTAACACTCTGTCTAACCTATACAGCTCTCTTCCTAACACTCTGTTCTAACCTGTACATCTCTCTACCTAACACTCTGTCTAACCCATACAGCTCTCTACCTAACACTCTGTTCTAACCCATACAGCTCTCTACCTAACACTCTGTTCTAACCTATACAGCTCTCTTCCTAACACTTTGTTCTAACCTTTACAGCTCTCTACCTAACACTCTGTCTAACCTTTACAGCTCTCTTCCTAACACTCTGTCTAACCTATACAGCTCTCTTCCTAACACTTTGTTCTAATCTATACAGCTCTCTACCTAACACTCTGTTCTAACCTATACAGCTCTCTTCCCAACACTCTGATCTAACCAATACAGCTCTCTTCCTAACACTATGTTCTAACCTATACATCTCTCTTCCTAACACTCTATTCTAACCTATACAGTTCTCTACCTAACACTCTGATCTAACCTATACAGCTCTCTACCTAACACTCTGATCTAACCTGTACAGCTCTCTATCTAACACTCTGATCTAACCTATACAGCTCTCTACCTAACACGCTGTCTAACCTATACAGCTCTCTTCCTAACACTCTGTCTAACCTATACAGCTCTCTTCCTAACACTCTGTTCTAACCTATACAGCTCTCTACCTAACACTCTGTTCTAACCTAAACAGCTCTCTACTTAACACTCTGATCTAACCAATACAGCTCTCTTCCTAACACTATGTTCTAACCTATACAGCTCTCTTCCTAACACTCTATTCTAACCTATACAGTTCTCTACCTAACACTCTGATCTAACCTATACAGCTCTCTACCTAACACTCTGATCTAACCTGTACAGCTCTCTATCTAACACTCTGATCTAACCTATACAGCTCTCTACCTAACACGCTGTCTAACCTATACAGCTCTCTTCCTAACACTCTGTCTAACCTATACAGCTCTCTTCCTAACACTTTGTTCTAACCTATACAGCTCTCTACCTAACACTCTGTTCTAACCTATACAGCTCTCTACCTAACACTCTGTTCTAACCTATACAGCTCTCAACCTAACACTCTGATCTAACCTATACAGCTCTCTTCCTAACACTCTGTTCTAACCTATAGAGCTTTCTTCCTAACACTCTATTCTAACCTATACAGCTCTCTACCTAACACTCTGTCTAACCTATACAGCTCTCTTCCTAACACTTTGTTCTAACCTTTACAGCTCTCTACCTAACACTCTGTCTAACCTTTACAGCTCTCTTCCTAACACTCTGTCTAACATATACAGCTCTCGTCCAAACACTTTGTTCTAACCTATACAGCTCTCTACCTAACACTCTCTTCTAACCTATACAGCTCTCTACCTAACACTCTGTTCTAACCTATACAGCTCTCTACCTAACACTGATCTAACCTATACAGCTCCCTTCCTAACACTCTGTTATAATCTATACAGCTCTCTACCTAACACTCTGTTCTAACCTATACAGCTCTCTTCCCAACACTCTAATCTAACCTATACAGCTCTCTTCCTAACACTCTATTCTAACCTATACAGCTCTCTACCTAACACTCTGGTCTAACCTATACAGCTCTCTACCTAACACTCTGATCTAACCTATACATCTCTCTTCCTAACACTCTGTTCTAACCTATACAGCTCTCTTCCTAACACTCTATTCTAACCTATACAGCTCTCTTCCTAACACTCTGTTCTAACCTGTACAGCTCTCTACCTAACACTCTGATCTAACCTATACAGCTCTCTACCTAACACTCTGTCTAACCTTTACAGCTCTCTTCCTAGCACTCTGTCTAAACTATACAGCTCTCTTCCTAACACTTTGTTCTAACCTATACAGCTCTCTACCTAACACTCTCTTCTAACCTATACAGCTCTCTACCTAACACTATGTTCTAACCTATACAGCTCTCTACCTAACACTGATCTAACCTATACAGCTCCCTTCCTAACACTCTGTTCTAACCTATACAGCTCTCTACTCAACACTGATCTAACTTATACAGCTCTCTTACTAACACTCTGTTCTAACCTATACAGCTCTCTACCTAACGCTCTGTTCTAACCTATACAGCTCTCTTCCCAACACTCTACTCTAACCTATACAGCTCTCTACCTAACACTCTGATCTAACATATACAGCTCTCTTCCTAACACTTTGTTCTAACCTATACAGCTCTCTACCTAACACTCTGTTCTAACATTTACATTTTAGTCATTTAGCAGACGCTCTTATCCAGAGCGACTCACAGGAGCACCTATACATCTCTCTTCCTAACACTCTGTTCTATCCTATACAGCTCTCTTCCTAAGACTCTATTATAACCTATACAGCTCTCTACCTAACACTCTGGTCTAACCTATACAGCTCTCTACCTAACACTCTGATCTAATCTATACATCTCTCTTCCTAACACTCTGTTCTAACCTATACAGCTCTCTTCCTAACACTCTATTCTAACCTATACAGCTCTCTTCCTAACACTCTGTTCTAACCTGTACAGCTCTCTACCTAACACTCTGATCTAACCTATACAGCTCTCTACCTAACACTCTTTCTAACCTTTACAGCTCTCTTCCTAGCACTCTGTCTAACCTATACAGCTCTCTTCCTAACACTTTGTTCTAACCTATACAGCTCTCTACCTAACACTCTCTTCTAACCTATACAGCTCTCTACCTAACACTCTGTTCTAACCTATACAGCTCTCTTCCCAACACTCTAATCTAACCTATACAGCTCTCTTCCTAACACTCTATTCTAACCTATACAGCTCTCTACCTAACACTCTGGTCTAACCTATACAGCTCTCTACCTAACACTCTGATCTAACCTATACATCTCTCTTCCTAACACTCTGTTCTAACCTATACAGCTCTCTTCCTAACACTCTATTCTAACCTATACAGCTCTCTTCCTAACACTCTGTTCTAACCTATACAGCTCTCTACCTAACACTCTGATCTAACCTATACTGCTCTCTACCTAACACTGATCTAACCTATACAGCTCCCTTCCTAACACTATGTTCTAACCTATACAGCTCTCTACTCAACACTGATCTAACTTATACAGCTCTCTTACTAACACTCTGTTCTAACCTATACAGCTCTCTACCTAACACTCTGTTCTAACCTATACAGCTCTCTTCCCAACACTCTACTCTAACCTATACAGCTCTCTACCTAACACTCTGATCTAACCTATACAGCTCTCTTCCTAACACTTTGTTCTAACATATACAGCTCTCTACCTAACTCTCTGTTCTAACATTTACATTTTAGTCATTTAGCAGACGCTCTTATCCAGAGCGACTTACAGGAGCACCTATACATCTCTCTTCCTAACACTCTGTTCTATCCTATACAGCTCTCTTCCTAACACTCTATTCTAACCTATACAGCTCTCTACCTAACACTCTGTTCTAACCTATACAGCTCTCTACCTAACACTCGGATCTAACCTATACATCTATCTTCCTAACACTCTGTTCTAACCTAAACAGCTCTCTTCCTAACACTCTATTCTAACCTACACAGCTCTCTTCCTAACACTCTGTTCTAACCTGTACAGCTCTCTACCTAACACTCTGATCTAACCTATACAGCTCTCTACCTAACACTCTGTCTAACCTTTACAGCTCTCTTCCTAGCACTCTGTCTAACCTATACAGCTCTCTTCCTAACACTTTGTTCTAACCTATACAGCTCTCTACCTAACACTCTCTTCTAACCTATACAGCTCTCTACCTAACACTCTGTTCTAACCTTTACAGCTCTCTACCTAACACTGATCTAACCTATACAGCTCCCTTCCTAACACTCTGTTATAACCTATACAGCTCTCTACCTAACACTCTGTTCTAACCTATACAGCTCTCTTACTAACACTCTGTTCTAACCTATACAGCTCTCTACCTAACGCTCTGTTCTAACCTATACAGCTGTCTTCCCAACACTCTACTCTAACCTATACAGCTCTCTACCTAACACTCTGATCTAACCTATACAGCTCTCTTCCTAACACTCTGTTCTAATCTATACAGCTCTCTACCTAACACTCTCTTCTAACCTATACAGCTCTCTACCTAACACTCTGTTCTAACCTATACAGCTCTCTTCCCAACACTCTAATCTAACCTATACAGCTCTCTTCCTAACACTCTATTCTAACCTATACAGCTCTCTACCTAACACTCTGGTCTAACCTATACAGCTCTCTACCTAACACTCTGATCTAACCTATACATCTCTCTTCCTAACACTCTGTTCTAACCTATACAGCTCTCTTCCTAACACTCTATTCTAACCTATACAGCTCTCTTCCTAACACTGATCTAACCTATACAGCTCCCTTCCTAACACTATGTTCTAACCTATACAGCTCTCTACTCAACACTGATCTAACTTATACAGCTCTCTTACTAACACTCTGTTCTAACCTATACAGCTATCTACCTAACGCTCTGTTCTAACCTATACAGCTCTCTTCCCAACACTCTACTCTAACCTATACAGCTCTCTACCTAACACTCTGATATAACCTATACAGCTCTCTTCCTAACACTTTGTTCTAACCTATACAGCTCTCTACCTAACACTCTGTTCTAACATTTACATTTTAGTCATTTAGCAGACGCTCTTATCCAGAGCGACTTACAGGAGCACCTATACATCTCTCTTCCTAACACTCTGTTCTATCCTATACAGCTCTCTTCCTAACACTCTATTCTAACCTATACAGCTCTCTACCTAACACTCTGGTCTAACCTATACAGCTCTCTACCTAACACTCTGATCTAACCTATACATCTATCTTCCTAACACTCTGTTCTAACCTATACAGCTCTCTTCCTAACACTCTATTCTAATCTATACATCTCTCTTCCTAACACTCTGTTCTAACCTATACAGCTCTCTTCCTAACACTCTATTCTAACCTATACAGCTCTCTTCCTAACACTCTGTTCTAACCTGTACAGCTCTCTACCTAACACTCTGATCTAACCTATACAGCTCTCTACCTAACACTCTTTCTAACCTTTACAGCTCTCTTCCTAGCACTCTGTCTAACCTATACAGCTCTCTTCCTAACACTTTGTTCTAACCTATACAGCTCTCTACCTAACACTCTCTTCTAACCTATACAGCTCTCTACCTAACACTCTGTTCTAACCTATACAGCTCTCTTCCCAACACTCTAATCTAACCTATACAGCTCTCTTCCTAACACTCTATTCTAACCTATACAGCTCTCTACCTAACACTCTGGTCTAACCTATACAGCTCTCTACCTAACACTCTGATCTAACCTATACATCTCTCTTCCTAACACTCTGTTCTAACCTATACAGCTCTCTTCCTAACACTCTATTCTAACCTATACAGCTCTCTTCCTAACACTCTGTTCTAACCTATACAGCTCTCTACCTAACACTCTGATCTAACCTATACAGCTCTCTACCTAACACTGATCTAACCTATACAGCTCCCTTCCTAACACTATGTTCTAACCTATACAGCTCTCTACTCAACACTGATCTAACTTATACAGCTCTCTTACTAACACTCTGTTCTAACCTATACAGCTCTCTACCTAACACTCTGTTCTAACCTATACAGCTCTCTTCCCAACACTCTACTCTAACCTATACAGCTCTCTACCTAACACTCTGATCTAACCTATACAGCTCTCTTCCTAACACTTTGTTCTAACATATACAGCTCTCTACCTAACACTCTGTTCTAACATTTACATTTTAGTCATTTAGCAGACGCTCTTATCCAGAGCGACTTACAGGAGCACCTATACATCTCTCTTCCTAACACTCTGTTCTATCCTATACAGCTCTCTTCCTAACACTCTATTCTAACCTATACAGCTCTCTACCTAACACTCTGTTCTAACCTATACAGCTCTCTACCTAACACTCTGATCTAACCTATACATCTATCTTCCTAACACTCTGTTCTAACCTATACAGCTCTCTTCCTAACACTCTATTCTAACCTATACAGCTCTCTTCCTAACACTCTGTTCTAACCTGTACAGCTCTCTACCTAACACTCTGATCTAACCTATACAGCTCTCTACCTAACACTCTGATCTAACCAATACAGCTCTCTTCCTAACACTATGTTCTAACCTATACATCTCTCTTCCTAACACTCTATTCTAACCTATACAGTTCTCTACCTAACACTTTGTTCTAACCTATACAGCTCTCTACCTAACACTCTCTTCTAACCTATACAGCTCTCTACCTAACACTCTGTTCTAACCTTTACAGCTCTCTACCTAACACTGATCTAACCTATACAGCTCCCTTCCTAACACTCTGTTATAACCTATACAGCTCTCTACCTAACACTCTGTTCTAACCTATACAGCTCTCTTACTAACACTCTGTTCTAACCTATACAGCTCTCTACCTAACGCTCTGTTCTAACCTATACAGCTGTCTTCCCAACACTCTACTTTAACCTATACAGCTCTCTACCTAACACTCTGATCTAACCTATACAGCTCTCTTCCTAACACTCTGTTCTAATCTATACAGCTCTCTACCTAACACTCTCTTCTAACCTATACAGCTCTCTACCTAACACTCTGTTCTAACCTATACAGCTCTCTTCCCAACACTCTAATCTAACCTATACAGCTCTCTTCCTAACACTCTATTCTAACCTATACAGCTCTCTACCTAACACTCTGATCTAACCTATACTGCTCTCTACCTAACACTGATCTAACCTATACAGCTCCCTTCCTAACACTATGTTCTAACCTATACAGCTCTCTACTCAACACTGATCTAACTTATACAGCTCTCTTACTAACACTCTGTTCTAACCTATACAGCTCTCTACCTAACACTCTGTTCTAACCTATACAGCTCTCTTCCCAACACTCTACTCTAACCTATACAGCTCTCTACCTAACACTCTGATCTAACCTATACAGCTCTCTTCCTAACACTTTGTTCTAACATATACAGCTCTCTACCTAACTCTCTGTTCTAACATTTACATTTTAGTCATTTAGCAGACGCTCTTATCCAGAGCGACTTACAGGAGCACCTATACATCTCTCTTCCTAACACTCTGTTCTATCATATACAGCTCTCTTCCTAACACTCTATTCTAACCTATACAGCTCTCTACCTAACACTCTGTTCTAACCTATACAGCTCTCTACCTAACACTCGGATCTAACCTATACATCTATCTTCCTAACACTCTGTTCTAACCTATACAGCTCTCTTCCTAACACTCTATTCTAACCTACACAGCTCTCTTCCTAACACTCTGTTCTAACCTGTACAGCTCTCTACCTAACACTCTGATCTAACCTATACAGCTCTCTACCTAACACTCTGTCTAACCTTTACAGCTCTCTTCCTAGCACTCTGTCTAACCTATACAGCTCTCTTCCTAACACTTTGTTCTAACCTATACAGCTCTCTACCTAACACTCTCTTCTAACCTATACAGCTCTCTACCTAACACTCTGTTCTAACCTTTACAGCTCTCTACCTAACACTGATCTAACCTATACAGCTCCCTTCCTAACACTCTGTTATAACCTATACAGCTCTCTACCTAACACTCTGTTCTAACCTATACAGCTCTCTTACTAACACTCTGTTCTAACCTATACAGCTCTCTACCTAACGCTCTGTTCTAACCTATACAGCTGTCTTCCCAACACTCTACTCTAACCTATACAGCTCTCTACCTAACACTCTGATCTAACCTATACAGCTCTCTTCCTAACACTCTGTTCTAATCTATACAGCTCTCTACCTAACACTCTCTTCTAACCTATACAGCTCTCTACCTAACACTCTGATCTAACCTATACAGCTCTCTTCCTAACACTCTGTTCTAATCTATACAGCTCTCTACCTAACACTCTCTTCTAACCTATACAGCTCTCTACCTAACACTCTGTTCTAACCTATACAGCTCTCTTCCCAACACTCTAATCTAACCTATACAGCTCTCTTCCTAACACTCTATTCTAACCTATACAGCTCTCTACCTAACACTCTGATCTAACCTATACTGCTCTCTACCTAACACTGATCTAACCTATACAGCTCCCTTCCTAACACTATGTTCTAACCTATACAGCTCTCTACTCAACACTGATCTAACTTATACAGCTCTCTTACTAACACTCTGTTCTAACCTATACAGCTCTCTACCTAACACTCTGTTCTAACCTATACAGCTCTCTTCCCAACACTCTACTCTAACCTATACAGCTCTCTACCTAACATTCTGATCTAACCTATACAGCTCTCTTCCTAACACTTTGTTCTAACATATACAGCTCTCTACCTAACTCTCTGTTCTAACATTTACATTTTAGTCATTTAGCAGACGCTCTTATCCAGAGCGACTTACAGGAGCACCTATACATCTCTCTTCCTAACACTCTGTTCTATCCTATACAGCTCTCTTCCTAACACTCTATTCTAACCTATACAGCTCTCTACCTAACACTCTGTTCTAACCTATACAGCTCTCTACCTAACACTCGGATCTAACCTATACATCTATCTTCCTAACACTCTGTTCTAACCTATACAGCTCTCTTCCTAACACTCTATTCTAACCTACACAGCTCTCTTCCTAACACTCTGTTCTAACCTGTACAGCTCTCTACCTAACACTCTGATCTAACCTATACAGCTCTCTACCTAACACTCTGTCTAACCTTTACAGCTCTCTTCCTAGCACTCTGTCTAACCTATACAGCTCTCTTCCTAACACTTTGTTCTAACCTATACAGCTCTCTACCTAACACTCTCTTCTAACCTATACAGCTCTCTACCTAACACTCTGTTCTAACCTTTACAGCTCTCTACCTAACACTGATCTAACCTATACAGCTCCCTTCCTAACACTCTGTTATAACCTATACAGCTCTCTACCTAACACTCTGTTCTAACCTATACAGCTCTCTTACTAACACTCTGTTCTAACCTATACAGCTCTCTACCTAACGCTCTGTTCTAACCTATACAGCTGTCTTCCCAACACTCTACTCTAACCTATACAGCTCTCTACCTAACACTCTGATCTAACCTATACAGCTCTCTTCCTAACACTCTGTTCTAATCTATACAGCTCTCTACCTAACACTCTCTTCTAACCTATACAGCTCTCTACCTAACACTCTGATCTAACCTATACAGCTCTCTTCCTAACACTCTGTTCTAATCTATACAGCTCTCTACCTAACACTCTCTTCTAACCTATACAGCTCTCTACCTAACACTCTGTTCTAACCTATACAGCTCTCTTCCCAACACTCTAATCTAACCTATACAGCTCTCTTCCTAACACTCTATTCTAACCTATACAGCTCTCTACCTAACACTCTGATCTAACCTATACTGCTCTCTACCTAACACTGATCTAACCTATACAGCTCCCTTCCTAACACTATGTTCTAACCTATACAGCTCTCTACTCAACACTGATCTAACTTATACAGCTCTCTTACTAACACTCTGTTCTAACCTATACAGCTCTCTACCTAACACTCTGTTCTAACCTATACAGCTCTCTTCCCAACACTCTACTCTAACCTATACAGCTCTCTACCTAACACTCTGATCTAACCTATACAGCTCTCTTCCTAACACTTTGTTCTAACATATACAGCTCTCTACCTAACTCTCTGTTCTAACATTTACATTTTAGTCATTTAGCAGACGCTCTTATCCAGAGCGACTTACAGGAGCACCTATACATCTCTCTTCCTAACACTCTGTTCTATCCTATACAGCTCTCTTCCTAACACTCTATTCTAACCTATACAGCTCTCTACCTAACACTCTGTTCTAACCTATACAGCTCTCTACCTAACACTCGGATCTAACCTATACATCTATCTTCCTAACACTCTGTTCTAACCTATACAGCTCTCTTCCTAACACTCTATTCTAACCTACACAGCTCTCTTCCTAACACTCTGTTCTAACCTGTACAGCTCTCTACCTAACACTCTGATCTAACCTATACAGCTCTCTACCTAACACTCTGTCTAACCTTTACAGCTCTCTTCCTAGCACTCTGTCTAACCTATACAGCTCTCTTCCTAACACTTTGTTCTAACCTATACAGCTCTCTACCTAACACTCTCTTCTAACCTATACAGCTCTCTACCTAACACTCTGTTCTAACCTTTACAGCTCTCTACCTAACACTGATCTAACCTATACAGCTCCCTTCCTAACACTCTGTTATAACCTATACAGCTCTCTACCTAACACTCTGTTCTAACCTATACAGCTCTCTTACTAACACTCTGTTCTAACCTATACAGCTCTCTACCTAACGCTCTGTTCTAACCTATACAGCTGTCTTCCCAACACTCTACTCTAACCTATACAGCTCTCTACCTAACACTCTGATCTAACCTATACAGCTCTCTTCCTAACACTCTGTTCTAATCTATACAGCTCTCTACCTAACACTCTCTTCTAACCTATACAGCTCTCTACCTAACACTCTGTTCTAACCTATACAGCTCTCTTCCCAACACTCTAATCTAACCTATACAGCTCTCTTCCTAACACTCTATTCTAACCTATACAGCTCTCTACCTAACACTCTGGTCTAACCTATACAGCTCTCTACCTAACACTCTGATCTAACCTATACATCTCTCTTCCTAACACTCTGTTCTAACCTATACAGCTCTCTTCCTAACACTCTATTCTAACCTATACAGCTCTCTTCCTAACACTGATCTAACCTATACAGCTCCCTTCCTAACACTATGTTCTAACCTATACAGCTCTCTACTCAACACTGATCTAACTTATACAGCTCTCTTACTAACACTCTGTTCTAACCTATACAGCTATCTACCTAACGCTCTGTTCTAACCTATACAGCTCTCTTCCCAACACTCTACTCTAACCTATACAGCTCTCTACCTAACACTCTGATATAACCTATACAGCTCTCTTCCTAACACTTTGTTCTAACCTATACAGCTCTCTACCTAACACTCTGTTCTAACATTTACATTTTAGTCAATTAGCAGACGCTCTTATCCAGAGCGACTTACAGGAGCACCTATACATCTCTCTTCCTAACACTCTGTTCTATCCTATACAGCTCTCTTCCTAACACTCTATTCTAACCTATACAGCTCTCTACCTAACACTCTGGTCTAACCTATACAGCTCTCTACCTAACACTCTGATCTAACCTATACATCTATCTTCCTAACACTCTGTTCTAACCTATACAGATCTCTTCCTAACACTCTATTCTAATCTATACATCTCTCTTCCTAACACTCTGTTCTAACCTATACAGCTCTCTTCCTAACACTCTATTCTAACCTATACAGCTCTCTTCCTAACACTCTGTTCTAACCTGTACAGCTCTCTACCTAACACTCTGATCTAACCTATACAGCTCTCTACCTAACACTCTTTCTAACCTTTACAGCTCTCTTCCTAGCACTCTGTCTAACCTATACAGCTCTCTTCCTAACACTTTGTTCTAACCTATACAGCTCTCTACCTAACACTCTCTTCTAACCTATACAGCTCTCTACCTAACACTCTGTTCTAACCTATACAGCTCTCTTCCCAACACTCTAATCTAACCTATACAGCTCTCTTCCTAACACTCTATTCTAACCTATACAGCTCTCTACCTAACACTCTGGTCTAACCTATACAGCTCTCTACCTAACACTCTGATCTAACCTATACATCTCTCTTCCTAACACTCTGTTCTAACCTATACAGCTCTCTTCCTAACACTCTATTCTAACCTATACAGCTCTCTTCCTAACACTCTGTTCTAACCTATACAGCTCTCTACCTAACACTCTGATCTAACCTATACAGCTCTCTACCTAACACTGATCTAACCTATACAGCTCCCTTCCTAACACTATGTTCTAACCTATACAGCTCTCTACTCAACACTGATCTAACTTATACAGCTCTCTTACTAACACTCTGTTCTAACCTATACAGCTCTCTACCTAACACTCTGTTCTAACCTATACAGCTCTCTTCCCAACACTCTACTCTAACCTATACAGCTCTCTACCTAACACTCTGATCTAACCTATACAGCTCTCTTCCTAACACTTTGTTCTAACATATACAGCTCTCTACCTAACACTCTGTTCTAACATTTACATTTTAGTCATTTAGCAGACGCTCTTATCCAGAGCGACTTACAGGAGCACCTATACATCTCTCTTCCTAACACTCTGTTCTATCCTATACAGCTCTCTTCCTAACACTCTATTCTAACCTATACAGCTCTCTACCTAACACTCTGTTCTAACCTATACAGCTCTCTACCTAACACTCTGATCTAACCTATACATCTATCTTCCTAACACTCTGTTCTAACCTATACAGCTCTCTTCCTAACACTCTATTCTAACCTATACAGCTCTCTTCCTAACACTCTGTTCTAACCTGTACAGCTCTCTACCTAACACTCTGATCTAACCTATACAGCTCTCTACCTAACACTCTGATCTAACCAATACAGCTCTCTTCCTAACACTATGTTCTAACCTATACATCTCTCTTCCTAACACTCTATTCTAACCTATACAGTTCTCTACCTAACACTTTGTTCTAACCTATACAGCTCTCTACCTAACACTCTCTTCTAACCTATACAGCTCTCTACCTAACACTCTGTTCTAACCTTTACAGCTCTCTACCTAACACTGATCTAACCTATACAGCTCCCTTCCTAACACTCTGTTATAACCTATACAGCTCTCTACCTAACACTCTGTTCTAACCTATACAGCTCTCTTACTAACACTCTGTTCTAACCTATACAGCTCTCTACCTAACGCTCTGTTCTAACCTATACAGCTGTCTTCCCAACACTCTACTTTAACCTATACAGCTCTCTACCTAACACTCTGATCTAACCTATACAGCTCTCTTCCTAACACTCTGTTCTAATCTATACAGCTCTCTACCTAACACTCTCTTCTAACCTATACAGCTCTCTACCTAACACTCTGTTCTAACCTATACAGCTCTCTTCCCAACACTCTAATCTAACCTATACAGCTCTCTTCCTAACACTCTATTCTAACCTATACAGCTCTCTACCTAACACTCTGGTCTAACCTATACAGCTCTCTACCTAACACTCTGATCTAACCTATACATCTCTCTTCCTAACACTCTGTTCTAACCTATACAGCTCTCTTCCTAACACTCTATTCTAACCTATACAGCTCTCTTCCTAACACTGATCTAACCTATACAGCTCCCTTCCTAACACTATGTTCTAACCTATACAGCTCTCTACTCAACACTGATCTAACTTATACAGCTCTCTTACTAACACTCTGTTCTAACCTATACAGCTATCTACCTAACGCTCTGTTCTAACCTATACAGCTCTCTTCCCAACACTCTACTCTAACCTATACAGCTCTCTACCTAACACTCTGATATAACCTATACAGCTCTCTTCCTAACACTTTGTTCTAACCTATACAGCTCTCTACCTAACACTCTGTTCTAACATTTACATTTTAGTCATTTAGCAGACGCTCTTATCCAGAGCGACTTACAGGAGCACCTATACATCTCTCTTCCTAACACTCTGTTCTATCCTATACAGCTCTCTTCCTAACACTCTATTCTAACCTATACAGCTCTCTACCTAACACTCTGGTCTAACCTATACAGCTCTCTACCTAACACTCTGATCTAACCTATACATCTATCTTCCTAACACTCTGTTCTAACCTATACAGCTCTCTTCCTAACACTCTATTCTAACCTATACAGCTCTCTTCCTAACACTCTGTTCTAACCTGTACAGCTCTCTACCTAACACTCTGATCTAACCTATACAGCTCTCTACCTAACACTCTGTCTAACCTTTACAGCTCTCTTCTTAGCACTCTGTCTAACCTATACAGCTCTCTTCCTAACACTTTGTTCTAACCTATACAGCTCTCTACCTAACACTCTCTTCTAACCTATACAGCTCTTTACCTAACACTCTGTTCTAACCTTTACAGCTCTCTACCTAACACTGATCTAACCTATACAGCTCCCTTCCTAACACTCTGTTATAACCTATACAGCTCTCTACCTAACACTCTGTTCTAACCTATACAGCTCTCTTACTAACACTCTGTTCTAACCTATACAGCTCTCTACCTAACGCTCTGTTCTAACCTATACAGCTGTCTTCCCAACACTCTACTCTAACCTATACAGCTCTCTAC
Organism: Coregonus lavaretus; assembly: GCF_964263955.1. Taxonomy (NCBI): domain Eukaryota; kingdom Metazoa; phylum Chordata; class Actinopteri; order Salmoniformes; family Salmonidae; genus Coregonus; species Coregonus lavaretus. Next base: position 23,408,194 of record NC_140016.1, on the reverse strand, counting down.
CTAACACTCTGATCTAACCTATACAGCTCTCTTCCTAACACTCTGTTCTAATCTATACAGCTCTCTTCCTAACACTTTGTTCTAACCTATACAGCTCTCTACCTAACACTCTGTTCTAAGCTATACAGCTCTCTACCTAACACTCTGTTCTAACCTATACAGCTCTCTACCTAACACTGATCTAACCTATACATCTCTCTTCCTAACACTCTGTTCTAACCTATACAGCTCTCTACCTAACACTCTGTTCTAACCCATACAGCTCTCTACCTAACACTCTGTTCTAACCTATACAGCTCTCTTCCTAACACTCTGTTCTAACCTATACAGCTCTCTTCCTAACACTTTGTTCTAACCTATACAGCTCTCTACCTAACACTCTGTTCTAACCTATACAGCTCTCTTCCTAACACTCTGTTCCAACCTATACAGCTCTCTTCCTTAACACTCTATTCTAACCTATACAGCTCTCTACCTAACACTCTGTTCTAACCTATACAGCTCTTTACCTAACACTCTGATCTAACCTATACAGCTCTCTACCTAACACTCTGATCTAACCTATACAGCTATCTACCTAACACTCTGTCTAACCTGTACAGCTCTCTTCCTAACACTCTGTTCAACCTGTACAGCTCTCTACCTAACACTCTGATCTAACCTATACAACTCTCTACCTAACACTGTTCTAACCAATACAGCTCTCTTCCTAACACTCTGTTCTAACCTATACAGCTCTCTACCTAACACTGTTCTAACCAATACAGCTCTCTACCTAACACTCTGATCTAACCTATACAGCTCTCTACCTAACACTCTGATATATGCTATACAGCTCTCTACATAACACTGTTCTAACCAATACAGCTCTCTTCCTAACACTCTGTTCTAACCTATACAGCTCTCTACCTAACACTCTGTTCTAACCTATACAGCTCTCTACCTAACATTCTGATCTAACCTATACAGCTATATACCTAACACTCTGATCTATCCTATACAGCTCTCTACCTAACACTCTGATCTAACCTATACAGCTCTCTACCTAACATTGTTCTAACCAATACAGCTCTCTTCCTAACACTCTGTTCTAACCTATACAGCTCTCTACCTAACACTGTTCTAACCAATACAGCTCTCTTCCTAACACTCTGTTCTAACCTAAACAGCTCTCTACCTAACACTCTGTTCTAACCTATACAGCTCTCTTCCTAACACTCTGATCTAGCCTATACAGCTCTCTACCTAACACTCTGTCTAACCTATACAGCTCTCTTCCTAACACTCTGTTCTAACTTGTACAGCTCTCTACCTAACACTCTGATCTAACCTATACAGCTCTCTACCTAACACTCTGTCTAACCTATACAGCTGTTTTCCTAACACTCTGTCTAACATATACAGCTCTCTTCCTAACACTCTGTTCTAACCTATACATCTCTCTACCTAACACTCTGTTCTAACCTATTCAGCTCTCTACCTAACACTCTGTTCTAACCGATACAGCTCTCTATCTAACACTGATCTAACCTATACAGCTCTCTTCCTAACACTCTGTTCAACCTGTACAGCTCTCTACCTAACACTCTGATCTAACCTATACAGCTCTCTACCTAACACTCTATTCTAACCTATACAGCTCTCTACATAACACTCTGTCTAACCTATACAGCTCTCTTCCTAACACTCTGTTCTAACCTGTACAGCTCTTTACCTACCACTCTGATCTAACCTATACAGCTCTCTACCTAACACTCTGTCTAACCTATACAGCTCTCTACCTAACACTCTGTTCTAACCTATACAGCTCTCTACTCAACACTGATCTAACCTATACAGCTCTCTTACTAACACTCTGTTCTAACCTATACAGCTCTCTACCTAACGCTCTATTCTAACCTATACAGCTGTCTTCCCAACACTCTACTCTAACCTATACAGCTCTCTACCTAACACTCTGATCTATCCTATACAGCTCTCTTCCTAACACTTTGTTCTAACCTATACAGCTCTCTACCTAACACTCTGTTCTAACATTTACATTTTAGTCATTTAGCAGACGCTCTTATCCAGAGCGACTTACAGGAGCACCTATACATCTCTCTTCCTAACACTCTGTTCTATCCTATACAGCTCTCTTCCTAACACTCTATTCTAACCTATACAGCTCTCTACCTAACACTCTGGTCTAACCTATACAGCTCTCTACCTAACACTCTGATCTAACCTATACATCTATCTTCCTAACACTCTGTTCTAACCTATACAGCTCTCTTCCTAACACTCTATTCTAACCTATACAGCTCTCTTCCTAACACTCTGTTCTAACCTGTACAGCTCTCTACCTAACACTCTGATCTAACCTATACAGCTCTCTACCTAACACTCTGTCTAACCTTTACAGCTCTCTTCTTAGCACTCTGTCTAACCTATACAGCTCTCTTCCTAACACTTTGTTCTAACCTATACAGCTCTCTACCTAACACTCTCTTCTAACCTATACAGCTCTTTACCTAACACTCTGTTCTAACCTTTACAGCTCTCTACCTAACACTGATCTAACCTATACAGCTCCCTTCCTAACACTCTGTTATAACCTATACAGCTCTCTACCTAACACTCTGTTCTAACCTATACAGCTCTCTTACTAACACTCTGTTCTAACCTATACAGCTCTCTACCTAACGCTCTGTTCTAACCTATACAGCTGTCTTCCCAACACTCTACTCTAACCTATACAGCTCTCTACCTAACACTCTGATCTAACCTATACAGCTCTCTTCCTAACACTCTGTTCTAATCTATACAGCTCTCTTCCTAACACTTTGTTCTAACCTATACAGCTCTCTACCTAACACTCTGTTCTAAGCTATACAGCTCTCTACCTAACACTCTGTTCTAACCTATACAGCTCTCTACCTAACACTGATCTAACCTATACATCTCTCTTCCTAACACTCTGTTCTAACCTATACAGCTCTCTACCTAACACTCTGTTCTAACCCATACAGCTCTCTACCTAACACTCTGTTCTAACCTATACAGCTCTCTTCCTAACACTCTGTTCTAACCTATACAGCTCTCTTCCTAACACTTTGTTCTAACCTATACAGCTCTCTACCTAACACTCTGTTCTAACCTATACAGCTCTCTTCCTAACACTCTGTTCCAACCTATACAGCTCTCTTCCTTAAGACTCTATTCTAACCTATACAGCTCTCTACCTAACACTCTGTTCTAACCTATACAGCTCTTTACCTAACACTCTGATCTAACCTATACAGCTCTCTACCTAACACTCTGATCTAACCTATACAGCTATCTACCTAACACTCTGTCTAACCTGTACAGCTCTCTTCCTAACACTCTGTTCAACCTGTACAGCTCTCTACCTAACACTCTGATCTAACCTATACAACTCTCTACCTAACACTGTTCTAACCAATACAGCTCTCTTCCTAACACTCTGTTCTAACCTATACAGCTCTCTACCTAACACTGTTCTAACCAATACAGCTCTCTACCTAACACTCTGATCTAACCTATACAGCTCTCTACCTAACACTCTGATATATGCTATACAGCTCTCTACATAACACTGTTCTAACCAATACAGCTCTCTTCCTAACACTCTGTTCTAACCTATACAGCTCTCTACCTAACACTCTGTTCTAACCTATACAGCTCTCTACCTAACATTCTGATCTAACCTATACAGCTATATACCTAACACTCTGATCTATCCTATACAGCTCTCTACCTAACACTCTGATCTAACCTATACAGCTCTCTACCTAACACTGTTCTAACCAATACAGCTCTCTTCCTAACACTCTGTTCTAACCTATACAGCTCTCTACCTAACACTGTTCTAACCAATACAGCTCTCTTCCTAACACTCTGTTCTAACCTAAACAGCTCTCTACCTAACACTCTGTTCTAACCTATACAGCTCTCTTCCTAACACTCTGATCTAGCCTATACAGCTCTCTACCTAACACTCTGTCTAACCTATACAGCTCTCTTCCTAACACTCTGTTCTAACTTGTACAGCTCTCTACCTAACACTCTGATCTAACCTATACAGCTCTCTACCTAACACTCTGTCTAACCTATACAGCTGTTTTCCTAACACTCTGTCTAATATATACAGCTCTCTTCCTAACACTCTGTTCTAACCTATACATCTCTCTACCTAACACTCTGTTTTAACCTATACAGCTCTCTACCTAACACTCTGATCTAACGAATACAGCTCTCTTCCTTACACACTGTTCTAACCAATACAGCTCTCTTCCCAACACTCTGTTCTAACATATACAGCTCTCTACCTAACACTCTGTTCTAACCTATATACCTCTCTTCCCAACACTCTGTTCTAACCTATACAGCTCTCTACCTAACACTCTGATCTAACGAATACAGCTCTCTTCCTTACACTCTGTTCTAACCTATACAGCTATCTACCTAACACTTTGTTCTAACCTATACAGCTCTCTACCTAACACTCTGATCTAACCTATACAGCTCTCTACCTAACACTCTATTCTAACCTATACAGCTCTCTACATAACACTCTGTCTAACCTATACAGCTCTCTTCCTAACACTCTGTTCTAACCTGTACAGCTCTTTACCTACCACTCTGATCTAACCTATACAGCTCTCTACCTAACACTCTGTCTAACCTATACAGCTCTCTACCTAACACTCTGTTCTAACCTATACAGCTCTCTACTCAACACTGATCTAACCTATACAGCTCTCTTACTAACACTCTGTTCTAACCTATACAGCTCTCTACCTAACGCTCTATTCTAACCTATACAGCTGTCTTCCCAACACTCTACTCTAACCTATACAGCTCTCTACCTAACACTCTGATCTATCCTATACAGCTCTCTTCCTAACACTCTATTCTAATCTATACAGCTCTCTTCCTAACACTTTGTTCTAACCTATACAGCTCTCTACCTAACACTCTGTTCTAACATTTACATTTTAGTCATTTAGCAGACGCTCTTATCCAGAGCGACTTACAGGAGCACCTATACAGCTCTCTTCATAACACTCTGTTCTATCCTATACAGCTCTCTTCCTAACACTCTATTCTAACCTATACAGCTCTCTACCTAACACTCTGGTCTAACCTATACAGCTCTCTACCTAAAACTCTGTCTAACCTTTACAGCTCTCTTCCTAGCACTCTGTCTAACCTATCCAGCTCTCGTCCTAACACTTTGTTCTAACCTATACAGCTCTCTACCTAACACTCTCTTCTAACCTATACAGCTCTCTACCTAACACTCTGTTCTAACCTATACAGCTCTCTACCTAACACTGATCTAACATATACAGCTCCCTTCCTAACACTCTGTTATAACCTATACAGCTCTCTACCTAACACTCTGTTCTAACCTATACAGCTCTCTTACTAACACTCTGTTCTAACCTATACAGCTGTCTACCTAACGCTCTGTTCTAACCTATACAGCTGTCTTCCCAACACTCTACTCTAACCTCTACAGCTCTCTACCTAACACTCTGATCTAACCTATACAGCTCTCTTCCTAACACTCTGTTCTAATCTATACAGCTCTCTTCCTAACACTTTGTTCTAACCTATACAGCTCTCTACCTAACACTCTGTTCTAATCTATACAGCTCTCTTCCTAACACTTTGTTCTAACGTTTACATTTTAGTCATATAGCAGACGCTGTTATCCAGAGCGACTTACAGGAGCACCTATACAGCTCTCTTCCTAACACTCTGTTCTATCCTATACAGCTCTCTTGCTAACACTCTATTCTAACCTATACAGCTCTCTACCTAACACTCTGGTCTAACCTATACAGCTCTCTACCTAACACTCTGATCTAACCTATACATCTCTCTTCCTAACACTCTGTTCTAACCTATACAGCTCTCTTCCTAACACTCTATTCTAACCTATACAGCTCTCTTCCTAACACTCTGTTCTAACCTGTACAGCTCTCTACCTAACACTCTGATCTAACCTATACAGCTCTCTACCTAACACTCTGTCTAACCTTTACAGCTCTCTTCCTAGCACTCTGTCTAACCTATACAGCTCTCTTCCTAACACTTTGTTCTAACCTATACAGCTCTCTACCTAACACTCTCTTCTAACCTATACAGCTCTCTACCTAACACTCTGTTCTAACCTATGCAGCTCTCTACCTAACACTGATCTAACCTATACAGCTCCCTTCCTAACACTCTGTTATAATCTATACAGCTCTCTACCTAACACTCTGTTCTAACCTATACAGCTCTCTTCCCAACACTCTAATCTAACCTATACAGCTCTCTTCCTAACACTCTATTCTAACCTATACAGCTCTCTACCTAACACTCTGGTCTAACCTATACAGCTCTCTACCTAACACTCTGATCTAACCTATACATCTCTCTTCCTAACACTCTGTTCTAACCTATACAGCTCTCTACCTAACACTCTGTTCTAACATTTACATTTTAGTCATTTAGCAGACGCTCTTATCCAGAGCGACTTACAGGAGCACCTATACAGCTCTCTTCATAACACTCTGTTCTATCCTATACAGCTCTCTTCCTAACACTCTATTCTAACCTATACAGCTCTCTACCTAACACTCTCTTCTAACCTATACAGCTCTCTACCTAACACTCTGTTCTAACCTATGCAGCTCTCTACCTAACACTGATCTAACCTATACAGCTCCCTTCCTAACACTCTGTTATAATCTATACAGCTCTCTACCTAACACTCTGTTCTAACCTATACAGCTCTCTTCCCAACACTCTAATCTAACCTATACAGCTCTCTTCCTAACACTCTGTTCTAACCTGTACAGCTCTCTACCTAACACTCTGATCTAACCTATACAGCTCTCTACCTAACACTCTGTCTAACCTTTACAGCTCTCTTCCTAGCACTCTGTCTAACCTATAGAGCTCTCTTCCTAACACTTTGTTCTAACCTATACAGTTCTCTACCTAACACTCTCTTCTAACCTATACAGCTCTCTACCTAACACTATGTTCTAACCTATACAGCTCTCTACCTAACACTGATCTAACCTATACAGCTCCCTTCCTAACACTCTGTTCTAACCTATACAGCTCTCTACTCAACACTGATCTAACTTATACAGCTCTCTTACTAACACTCTGTTCTAACATTTACATTTTAGTCATTTAGCAGACGCTCTTATCCAGAGCGACTTACAGGAGCACCTATACAGCTCTCTTCATAACACTCTGTTCTATCCTATACAGCTCTCTTCCTAACACTCTATTCTAACCTATACAGCTCTCTACCTAACACTCTCTTCTAACCTATACAGCTCTCTACCTAACACTCTGTTCTAACCTATACAGCTCTCTACCTAACACTCTGTTCTAACCTATACAGCTCTCTTCCTAACACTCTATTCAAACCTATACAGCTCTCTTCCTAACACTCTGTTCTAACCTGTACAGCTCTCTACCTAACACTCTGATCTAACCTATACAGCTCTCTACCTAACACTCTGTCTAACCTTTACAGCTCTCTTCCTAGCACTCTGTCTAACCTATAGAGCTCTCTTCCTAACACTTTGTTCTAACCTATACAGTTCTCTACCTAACACTCTCTTCTAACCTATACAGCTCTCTACCTAACACTATGTTCTAACCTATACAGCTCTCTACCTAACACTGATCTAACCTATACAGCTCCCTTCCTAACACTCTGTTCTAACCTATACAGCTCTCTACTCAACACTGATCTAACTTATACAGCTCTCTTACTAACACTCTGTTCTAACCTATACAGCTCTCTACTTAACGCTCTGTTCTAACCTATACAGCTCTCTACCTAACACTCTGATCTAACCTATACATCTTTCTTCCTAACACTCTGTTCTAACCTATACAGCTCTCTTCCTAACACTCTATTCTAACCTATACAGCTCTCTACCTAACACTCTGATCTAACCTATACATCTTTCTTCCTAACACTCTGTTCTAACCTATACAGCTCTCTTCCTAACACTCTATTCTAACCTATACAGCTCTTTTCCTAACACTCTGTTCTAACCTGTACAGCTCTCTACCTAACACTCTGATCTAACCTATACAGCTCTCTACCTAACACTCTGTCTAACCTATACAGCTCTCTTCCTAGCACTCTGTCTAACCTATACAGCTCTCTTCCTAACACTTTGTTCTAACCTATACAGCTCTCTACCTAACACTCTCTTCTAACCTATACAGCTCTCTACCTAACACTCTGTTCTAACCTTTACAGCTCTCTACCTAACACTGATCTAACCTATACAGCTCCCTTCCTAACACTCTGTTATAACTTGTACAGCTCTCTACCTAACACTCTGTTCTAACCTATACAGCTCTCTTACTAACACTCTGTTCTAACCTATACAGCTCTCTACCTAACGCTCTGTTCTAACCTATACAGCTGTCTTCCCAACACTCTACTCTAACCTATACAGCTCTCTACCTAACACTCTGATCTAACCTATACAGCTCTCTTCCTAACACTCTGTTCTAATCTATACAGCTCTCTTCCTAACACTTTGTTCTAACCTATACAGCTCTCTACCTAACACTCTGTTCTAAGCTATACAGCTCTCTACCTAACACTCTGTTCTAACCTATACAGCTCTCTACCTAACACTGATCTAACCTATACATCTCTCTTCCTAACACTCTGTTCTAACCTATACAGCTCTCTACCTAACACTCTGTTCTAACCCATACAGCTCTCTACCTAACACTCTGTTCTAACCTATACAGCTCTCTTCCTAACACTCTGTTCTAACCTATACAGCTCTCTTCCTAACACTTTGTTCTAACCTATACAGCTCTCTACCTAACACTCTGTTCTAACCTATACAGCTCTCTTCCAAAACTCTGTTCTAACCTATACAGCTCTCTTCCTAACACTCTATTCTAACCTATACAGCTATCTACCTAACACTCTGTTCTAACCTATACAGCTCTCTTCCTAACACTCTGTTCCAACCTATACAGCTCTCTTCCTTAACACTCTATTCTAACCTATACAGCTCTCTACCTAACACTCTGTTCTAACCTATACAGCTCTTTACCTAACACTCTGATCTAACCTATACAGCTCTCTACCTAACACTCTGATCTAACCTATACAGCTCTCTACCTAACACTCTGTCTAACCTGTACAGCTCTCTTCCTAACACTCTGTTCAACCTGTACAGCTCTCTACCTAACACTCTGTTCTAACCTATACAGCTCTCTACCTAACACTGATCTAACCTATACAGCTCTCTTCCTAACACTGTTCTAACCTATACAGCTCTCTACCTAACACTCTGTTCTAACCTATACAGCTCTCTTCCCAACACTCTGATCTAACCTATATAGCTCTCTACCTAACACTCTTATCTAACCTATACAGCTCTCTTCCTAACACTCTATTCTATCCTATACAGCTCTCTACCTAACACTCTGTTCTAACCTATACAGCTCTCTACCTAACACTCTGATCTAACCTATACAGCTCTCTACCTAACACTCTGATCTAACCTATACAGCTCTCTACCTAACACTCTGTCTAACCTATACAGCTCTCTTCCTAACACTCTATTCTAACCTGTACAGCTCTCTACCTAACACTCTGATCTAACCTATACAGCTATCTACCTAACACTCTGTCTAACCTATACAGCTCTCTTCCTAACACTCTGTCTAACATATACAGCTCTCTACCTAACACTCTGTTCTAACCTATACAGCTCTCTACCTAACATTCTGTTCTAACCGATACAGCTCTCTACCTAACACTGATCTAACCTATACAGCTCTCTTCCTAACACTCTGTTCTAACCTATACAGCTCTCTACCTAACACTCTGTTCTAACCTATACAGCTCTCTACCTAACACTCTGTTCTAACCTATACAGCTCTCTACCTAACACTGATCTAACCTATACAGCTCTCTTCCTAACACTCTGTTCTAACCTATACAGCTCTCTACCTAACACTCTGTTCTAACCTATACAGCTCTCTACCTAACACTCTGTTCTAACCTATACAGCTCTCTACCTAACACTGATCTAACCTATACAGCTCTCTTCCTAACACTCTGTTCTAACCTATACAGCTCTCTACCTAACACTGATCTAACCTATACAGCTCTCTTCCTAACACTGTTCTAACCTATACAGCTCTCTACCTAACACTCTGTTCTAACCTATACAGCTCTCTTCCCAACACTCTGATCTAACCTATATAGCTCTCTACCTAACACTCTTATCTAACCTATACAGCTCTCTTCCTAACACTCTATTCTATCCTATACAGCTCTCTACCTAACACTCTGTTCTAACCTATACAGCTCTCTACCTAACACTCTGATCTAACCTATACAGCTCTCTACCTAACACTCTGATCTAACCTATACAGCTCTCTACCTAACACTCTGTCTAACCTATACAGCTCTCTTCCTAACACTCTATTCTAACCTGTACAGCTCTCTACCTAACACTCTGATCTAACCTATACAGCTATCTACCTAACACTCTGTCTAACCTATACAGCTCTCTTCCTAACACTCTGTCTAACATATACAGCTCTCTACCTAACACTCTGTTCTAACCTATACAGCTCTCTACCTAACATTCTGTTCTAACCGATACAGCTCTCTACCTAACACTGATCTAACCTATACAGCTCTCTTCCTAACACTCTGTTCTAACCTATACAGCTCTCTACCTAACACTCTGTTCTAACCTATACAGCTCTCTACCTAACACTCTGTTCTAACCTATACAGCTCTCTACCTAACACTGATCTAACCTATACAGCTCTCTTCCTAACACTCTGTTCTAACCTATACAGCTCTCTACCTAACACTCTGTTCTAACCTATACAGCTCTCTACCTAACACTCTGTCTAACCTGATGCTATACATTTAGATCTAACATCTTCTTTTCAACCTCCACAGCAGCTTTACAGTGGTAAATAACATTTTTCAATTAACCTACTTTGATCGGCTTCTGAAGTGTTGATTTTAAATGTTCTGCTTGCTAACGTGGCGTATCAGTCCCGTTATCTGATCGCACACCTACTCATTCCAATTGGGATTATATCCTTCCCACTGGATTTGAAATTTTAGTCATTTAGAAGATTCTCTTACCCAGAGCAACCTACAGGAGCAATTAGGTGCCTTGCCTTGCTCAATGGCACATTTTTAACCTAGCTGGTTCTGGGATTAAAACCAGTGAACTTTATGTTACAGACACAACACTCTTAACCACTAGGCTACCTGCTGCCCTGGATTCAGAGCGGAACCAATCACAGGTTCTCTCTAAATGAGACGAACAAGGAATCATCACCGGGGAACTAAAGGAATTTTTTGGTGTTGAACCGTGTCCCTGAGCACTTCTGATCCGATAGTCTTTGACCTCTAGAAACTGATTTGATTGTTTTCTTAGGGGGAAGCGTTTTAAGTTTATCACGTTTTAATTGAAATATTCTCTTTGAACCTGTGATTCTGGCAGACAGACTACGGTGATCGATTGTTATTGTAGATATTGATAAAAAGAACTGGGTTGTTTTTGCCCATTGTTTGTGTTCATTCATTCATACTGCATCTTTACATATCAGCAGATATCATCAAGGTCTATGACTAATCGAGCTAAATACGTGAGCATAGATATCTGTCAGTTAGATGTGCAACAACTCAATCTACTATAAGAACCTCTGTACTTACTGCAAGTGGGATCAATGCTAACTGTATCAACGCTACAAACAGGAGGATGAGGAAATAGGAGAGGAGCGTCGTTACTATGGTATTTACTTACAGTAGGACTGTAGACTATGACATAGCTAATGTTCTTAATCAGATTAAAGACCATTAGACCGACTGAGAGGTAGTGGTAATGAATTAGAGTCAATAAAGCAGCTTTTAAACAGTCCCTGGTAGGTGTAATGCTAGGTAACAGGCTAGCAGCACTCATTGAGTGCTCTGGTTCTGTTCTAATGATGAGACCAAGGGTTGCTTTCCACACGGGTCGATATTGGCTGGACGCTGTGGATAAGTGTAGTTGGGAGAGGGAGAAGTTTGGAATGTCCAAATTATCTTTATTGAACTTCCCGCTGGCTCTGATGTGATGCCGGGTTTATTGTAATTTGATTTCATACGTTTCCCTTAATCTGAATTTCAGTGTTATAAACCAATGAGATCAGAATGCATGTAAGCATTTACAGTTAGTTGACTTTGATGCACCGTGTGAAGTTTGGAGCTGTGAGAGAAGTAGTAAGCTGGCCTGAAATCTAGCTCAGTAGGACAAAAAGTGGATGATGCAATTGATAGGGGCATAGGGTGAGTTACAAAGGCCTGTTTCTGTGAAACAATAACTATCGTCCTAATTGACTGTTCGTTTTGCCTCAAACTACCAGCAGGCATTTGCTGTAGCCTCTCTCTCTCTCTCTCTCTCTCTCTCTCTCTCTCTCTCTCTCTCTCTCTCTCTCTCTCTCTCTCTCTCTCTCTCTCTCTCTCTCTCTCTCTCTCTCTCTCTCTCTCTCTCTCTCTCTCTCTCTCTCTCTCTCTCTCTCTCTCTCTCTCTCTCTCTCTCTCTCTCTCTCTCTCTCTCATAAGGTCTCAATGTCAGGCAATTATGTAGGCTGAGCCCTCCTTAGATCAGCCAGAGATACTTGTTTCTGTTGGTTTGAAAGACAGAGCCACAAAATACTCTCTTTCAAAGAGGCTTCTCAAAGAGAATCACAGTCTCTAATTGGATGTCTCAGTTGGGTCTCCATGAAAACCGGCCTATTCTGAGAGACTGGAACCAATAAAGAATACATCATGTCAGGAAAGATAAACAAATGATTGCCTTTTGTAAATATTTCATACATGGCTTTCCTCTCTCCCACTCTTGCCTCGTTGCGTGGCGATGATACTTGAAAGACGTTGGGTGCCGATCCTCTCTCCTGCTCCTGCGTTTTGTTAAACATTAATAGGGTGAGCACCATGGAAACGTCTTTCATCTTCAGAGCTCCTATCTGCAGTCTGTCCCTCTCCTTCACTATCCTCTACTCTCTCATTTTCTCCCTCATCCTTCTCACCTCTCTGCTCCCCTCCCCTCTCATCTTCATCCCCTCTTCATTCTCCTCGTTTCATCTCCTCTCTGCTACTCTCGTCTCTTCCCTCCTGGTCTCTGCTCGCCCTCTTCTTTTTTCTCTCTCTGTTCTCTGTTCTCTCTTCTCCTCCTCTCCTTTGCTGACTGATTGTGCCATCACCCTGTGTTCTCCCCAGTACATCATCTCAGATCTAGGTTACTCAAATTAGATTTAAGTCTCATTTTTCCGCAGCTTTTTCTGTTCAGGCACATTTGTCATCTTTCCTCATGGCGTCCTCAGGGAAGCAAGCCTCCGGCGAACAAAATTTCTTGATAGCATTTTGATAGGACTGCAAATGACGATGTCTCTGAGGCCTCAATTCCTAATATATACATATTTAATGTGTGTGTGTGTATATATATATATATATATAGACACTACCATTCAAAAGTTTGGGGTCAATTAAACATTTCAGTGTTTTTGAAAGAAAATCAATTCTTTGTCCATTAAAATAACATCAAATTGATCCGAAATACAGTGTAAACATTGTTAATGTTGTAAATGGCTATTGTAGCTGGAAACGGCTGATTTTTAATGGAATATCTACATAGGCGTACAGAGGCCCATTACCAGCAACCATCAGTCCTGTGTTCCAATGGCACATTGTGTTTGCTAATCCAAGTTTATCATTTTAAAAGGCTAATTGATCATTAGAATACCGACTGCGGGATAATGACCTTCTAGGCAGAATTGCAAAGAAAAACCAATATCTCAGACTGCCCATCTTAATCTTTTATTTTTATTGGCCAGTCTGAGATATGGCTTTTTCTTTGCAACTCTGCCTAGAAGGTCAGCATCCCGGAGTCACATCTTCACTGTTGACGTTGAGACTGGTGTTTTGCGGGTACTATTTAATGAAGCTGTCAGTTGATGACCTGTGAGGCATCTGTTTCTCAAACTAGACACTCTAATGTATTTGTCCTCTTGCTCAGTTGTGCACCGGGGCCTCCCACTCCTCTTTCTATTCTGGTTAGAGCCAGTTTGTGCTGTTCTGTGAAGGGAGTAGTACACAGCATTGTACGAGATCTTCAGTTTCTTGGCAATTTCTCGCATGGAATAGCCTTCATTTCTCAGAACAAGAATAGACTGACGAGTTTCAGAAGAAAGTTATTTGTTTCTGGCCATTTTGAGCCTGTAATCGAACCCACAATTGCTGATGGTCCAGATACTCAACTAGTCTCAAGAAGGCCAGTTTTATTGCTTATTTAATCAGCACAACAGTTTTCAGCTGTGCTAACATAATTGCAAAAGGGTTTTCTAATGATCAATTAGCCTTTTAAAATGATAGACTTGGATTAGCAAACACAATGTGCCATTGGAACACAGGACTGATGGTTGCTGATAATGGGCCTCTGTACGCCTATGTAGATATTCCATTAAAAATCAGCCGTTTCCAGCTACAATAGCCATTTACAACATTAACAATGTTTACACTGTATTTCTGATCAATTTGATGTTATTGTAATGGACAAAACAATTGCTTTTCTTTCGAAAACAAGGACATTTCTAGATGACCCCAAACCTTTGAAAGGTAGAGTATATATACATATATACAGTACCAGTCAAAAGTTTGGACACACCTACTCATTCCAGAGTTTTTATTTATTTTTACTATTTTCTACATTGTAGAATAATAGTGAAGACATCAAAATTATGAAATAACACATATGGAATCATGTAGTAACCAAAAAAGTGTTAAACAAATCAAAATATATTTTATATTTGAGATTCAAATAGCCACCCTTTGCACACTCTTGGTATTCTCTCAACCAGCTTCACCTGGAATGCTTTTCCAACCGTCTTGAATGAGTTCCCACATATTCTGAGCACTTGTTGGCTGCTTTTCCTTCATTCTGCAGTTCGACTCATCCCAAACCATCTCAATTGGGTTGAGGTCGGGGATTGTGGAGACCAGGTCGTCTGATGCAGCACTCCATCACTCTCCTTCTTGGTAAAATAACCCTTACACAGCCTGGAGGTGTGTTGGGTCATTATCCTGTTGAAAAACAAATGATAGTCCCACTAAGCCCAAACCAGATGCGATGGCGTATCGCTGCAGAATGCTGTGGTAGCCATGCTGGTTAAGTGTGCCTTGAATTCTAAATAAACCACAGACAGTGTCACATTGCAAAGCACCCCCACACCATGCTTTACGATGGGAAATACACTTGCAGAGATCATCCATTCACCCAACCGCGTCTCACAAAGACATGGCGGTTGGAACCAAAAATCTCATATTTGGACTCCAGACCAAAGGACACATTTCCACCGGTCTAATGTCCATTGTTCGTGTTTCTTGGCCCAAGCAGAGAGAGAGAGAGAGAGAGAGAGAGAGAGAGAGAGAGAGAGAGAGAGAGAGAGAGAGAGAGAGAGAGAGAGAGAGAGAGAGAGAGAGAGAGAGAGAGAGAGAGAGAGAGAGAGAGAGAGAGAGAGAGAGAGAGAGAGAGAGAGAGAGAGAGAGAGAGAGAGAGGGGAACGGAAGAATATCCAGGTATTTAAGATTGGTGACAGTAAGCTGTTTGCCCCCAAGTATGTATAAGCACAGTCAGTCTCAATGAGCTTTGCGTCATGTGGATAGACTAATCACGCTGGCAGAGAATTAGTTGAAACCATCCTTACCATATTGGATCAGTTAAATTAATGCTCTGCCTATCAGCAGGTTGTGATTTAATATATGTGAGATTGTACACTGACTGCACAAAACATTATGAACACCTGCTCTTTCCATGACATAGACTGACCAGGTGAATCCAGGTGAAAGCTATGATCCCTTATTGATGTCATCTGTTAAATCCACTTAATTCAGTGTAGATGAAGGGGATGAGATAGGTTAAAGAATGATTTTTTTGCTTTGAGACAATTGAGACATGGATTGGGCATGTGTGCCATTCAGAGGGTGAATGGGCAAGATAGAAAATGTAAGTGCCTTTGAACGGGGTATGGTAGTAGGTGTCAGGCGCACCGATTTGTGTCCAGAACTGCAACGCTACTAGGTTTTTCACGATCACCAGTTTCCCATGTGTATCAAGAATGGTCCACCACCCAAAGGACATCCTGCCAACTTGACACAACAGTGGGAAGCATTGGAGTCAACATGGGCCAGCATCCCTTTTGACACCTTGAATAGTCCATGCCCTGACGAATTGAGGCTGTTCTGATGGCGAAGGGGGGTGCAACTCAATATTAAACTCAATATTAGGAAAGTATTCATAATGTTTTGTACACTCAGTGTATGTTCAGGTCCCATTTAGTCCCATTCATATTTCATCATCAGCAATGTGAACATCCACATTACCACTACTATAGTAATGTAATGGATTAGCTCCAGATTCCTGGAACATTTTTCTTCTCTCTCTCCCTTTATAAGCTCTGGTAATCTCTCTCTCTCTCTCTCTCTCTCTCTCTCTCTCTCTCTCTCTCTCTCTCCTGCTCTCTCTCTCGCTCTCTCTCTATAAAAAGCGTTTCTGAATTTGTGTGCATTTTTATTCATGGTGAATTAGCATCACAAACAGTCTTCTCTCGCTCTTTGTTACGCTTTGGGGGGAAGAGAAAGTAGATTACGCCCTGCTTTTCTCTAAAGCAGCCCATGTTTCCCCTGCTTGGGAGCTGCGCTTGGGGCTTATGGAGACAGGCTCCATCTAATTCAAGTTAGACTACAGTGCCTTAAAATACTGTTGTTCTTTTCCTTGCTTGCGTTCTTATTAAAATAAATCGATGTTCCTTTCCTCCCCTCCTTTTCTCCCTCTTTGACGTCTTCCTCCTTCTCTCTCCTTCCTTAAATCTTTCTTCTCTTCCAACTGGTCCCCTTGTCATTTTCATAACCACACATTTTCCTATTAGCCACTATGACATTGCTTGCTTTATATGGCTGATATACAGTCTAGCTGCCAATTCTTAGTCAGAGGGCTGTGTGGTGTGGCTGTTGACTGTCTCTCCCAGTGGGCCCAGTTGTGTATCCGAAATGCCACCCTATTCCCTATATAGTGCACTACTTTTAACCAGAGCGTGTAGGCCCTGGCCAAAGGTAAAACACTATATAGGGAATGGGGTCTGGTCAACAGTAGTGCACTATACAGTATAGTGAATAGAGTGCTGTTTGAGACACAGCCCAGATGTGTTGGCTGCAGGCCCTGACCTGGGAAGAGCCGTCTGTCTCACTAAGTCAGAGAGGAGTCACTGGGGAGACCCAGCACTGGATCCAGGCTAAACGCTCCTGACAGCACTGAGAGGCCCCATGGTCAGTAGAGGCCTGCCTCCAGAGACACACACACATGCATAAACACACACACATGCATAGATGTAGGCAAAAAAACACACTCTCTCACGCACGCACAATCATACACCACACAGAGAGAGAGAGAGAGAGAAAGAAAGAGAGAGAGAGACCTGTTTTGCCTCAGGCCTGTCCCTGCTGTGTCAGACCTGAGATTTCACTGGCTTCATTCCCCCTGTTTAATCGATGTGCCCCGGGCAGATTCTCATCCCCCGCTCCCTTTATACCTCCATCCCTCCTTCCTATGCCCTCCTCTCATTCATAGTGAATGGCTTCTTCCATAACACTCAGAATGTGGAGCACTACCAGAATTCACTACTTAATTCTCTGCAGGTGGACACTGATGATAATAATATTCTCTGTCCTTAATATTTCACATTTGCTATAATGGTCCTGCCGGAAGTATTTAACATTTTAAAGAAATACTTTCAAAGTTATTTAAAAATGAAATGTTCCATCACACAGGAAGACAGACCCATGTGGAGTTCAGCAGACACATTTATTGAGTATGAAGATCACAATGAAAAATGTGTAATGTTCTATTTAGTGCTAAACGATCAAAATAACTGTTTATGAGATACAGGGTTCATAAATGATATACCACACTTATAAATCATCAAATACTTTTTATTTTGAAAACATCAACAATTACTTATTTCAAATCCAAGTCCAAACCAAATTAAGAAATCAATATTGTGGTCAATTACTGCATTTTATCCTAGATGGTTCATCTGAAAAATGTAAATAAATGGCACACAGGCCATGAAACCTCTCCCTCAGGGACCCCTTACACAGGGCAGTTTCCCAGACCTGTGAAGGTAGAGGAGGGGCTGCACAACCCCAGTCACAACTACAATGGAGAAACTAATGATAAAGGTAAGGGTGATCTCTAAGAAATCTTCCATTGGTATTACCACTATCATTGGAAGTGTCACGGTTTCGGCCGAGGCTGCTCCTCCTCCTTGTTCGGGCAGGCTTCGGCGGTCGTCGTCCCCGGAGTACTAGCTGCCACCGTTCGATGTTTCATGTTTGTTTGGTTTTGTCTGTTTGTACACCTGTCCCTTGTTAGTGTTTGATTTTGTTTCCTATTTAGTTATCGTGTGTTGGGTCAGGTGTTATGTGTGATTGTTATGTCAGCTGTTACTGTTGATGGGTTTTCTCTCTCGTATTGTTTGTTGTCGAGAGTCCGCACTGCGTGCGCCTTTTCTTGTTTTTACGCACTGTTGTGTGTGTGCGTAATTTGTTCTTGCCTCCCGGTTGGGTTGGCTATTCACCTGTTTGGAGTTCTATTTTGGATTACTAAAGTCTGTTGACGAACACCCTTGTTCCTGCGCTTGATTCCCTGCACCACATCCACACTCAGCGTTCTGACAGAATCACACATCACACATGGAATCAGCAGGAGCAACCGCGCCAACAGAGACCATGGAGGACCGTCTTCGTGGGCAGGAGGACAGGATCAACCAGATCGGTCACGCCCTGGATCAGGTGATGAACACTCTCCACCGATGGGAAAGCAGCGGGGTACCCAAGCCCCCACCTACCGGACCATCCCCATCGGTCAGTCCTCCTGTCCACCTTCCGGAAACCAGTGGGATTCGGCTCTCGCTCCCGAGGGCGTACGACGGCTCCGCTGCCGGGTGTCAAGGGTTCCTGCTGCAAGTGGAGCTCTACCTCGCCACCGAACACCCGGCGCCCTCGGGACACGAGAGCGTCTCCGCCCTCATCTCCTGTCTCACCGGCAAGGCGTTGGAGTGGGCCAACGCCGAATGGAGGAGAATGGACGCCGCTACCGTTACCTATGTGGAGTTCTCCCGCCGCTTCCGTGCCGTGTTTGACCATCCACCAGAAGGGAAGGCGGCGGGGGAGCGTCTGTTCTACCTCCGACAGGGGATGAGGAGCGCCCAGGATTTTGCTCTGGAATTCCGGACTCTAGCGGCAGATGCAGGGTGGAATGAGCGGGCCCTCATAGACCACTTCCGCTGCAGCCTCCGGGAGGACGTCCAGAGAGTTGGCGTGCAGGGATACCACGTTGTCGTTTGACCAACTGGTCGACATGGCCATTCGGCTGGACACCCTGCTCGCCACCCGTGGACGTCCCGGGTGGGGGTCGCCCATTTCACCCTCCAGCACCTCCGAGCCGAGCCCTATGGAGCTCGGGGGTGCTGGCGCTAGAGAACGGAGGAGTAGGAACCCGAGGGGGGCCGTTCCCTGCACTAACTGTGGCAGTGGAGGGCACACCGCGGCTAGGTGTTGGGGAGGGTCCCCCGGTGGAGGTGAAGGCAGGCCACGCATTGGGGGGTCCCCCCAGGTGAGTAGGCGCCCTACTTACCCAGAGCTTTCTGTCGTTCACTTAACCTTGCCTGTTTGTTTTTCACAGGTTGCACCTCGTTCCCAGCATAAGGCGCTAGTAGATTCAGGCGCAGCTGGGAATTTTGTAGATCGCCAGTTCTGTGTAGAGTTAGGGATTCCTCTCCTTCCCGTTGATAAGCCTTTCCCTGTACATGCCCTAGATAGCCGTCCGTTAGGATCTGGGTTGATTAGGGAGGTCACAGCGCCCCTTAAGATGGTGACGCAGGGGGGTCATGAGGAGACGATTCAGCTCTATCTGATTGACTCTCCTGCGTATCCGGTGGTGCTGGGGCTTCCCTGGTTGATTACCCATGACCCTACGATTTCGTGGCGAGAGAAAGCTCTTAAAGGGTGGTCTGCTCAGTGTGAGGGGCTGTGTCTGGGTGTTTCCATAGGGGCGACCTCGGTGGAAAGTCCGAATCTAATGCCAGCACTGCATATTCCCCCCGAGTATGAGGATTTGAAACTGGTGTTTAGTAAGACTAGGGCGGCGCAGCTGCCGCCTCATAGACAGGGGGATTGTGCGATAGATCTCCAGTCAGGAGCAGCCCTCCCGCGGAGCCATGTGTATCCCTTATCTCAAGAGGAGAGGAAGGCAATGGAAACTTACATCGCCGAGTCTCTGAGACAGGGATACATACGGGCCTCCACTTCACCTGCTTCCTCAAGCTTCTTTTTTGTGAAGAAAAAAGATGGAGGTCTGCGCCCGTGTATTGATTACCGCAGTCTCAATCAGATTACGGTGAAGTACAGCTATCCACTTCCTCTGATTGCGACTATGACGGAGTCATTACACAGTGCTCAGTTCTTCACAAAATTGGATCTCAGGAGCGCATATAACTTGGTACGCATTAGAGAGGGCGATGAATGGAAGACAGCGTTTAGCACGACCTCCGGACATTACGAGTATCTCGTCATGCCATATGGGTTAATGAATGCTCCCTCAGTCTTCCAATCCTTCGTCGATGAGATTTTCCTGGACATGCAGGGACAGGGAGTAGTCGTGTACATAGACGATATTCTGGTGTACAGTTCTACCCGAGCAGAGCATGTAGCCCTGGTGCGCCGAGTGTTGAGGAGGCTGTTGGAGCATGACCTATATGTCAAGGCAGAGAAATGTCTGTTCTTTCAGAAGTCGGTCTCCTTTCTGGGTTATCAGTTGTCTGCGTCAGGGGTGAAGATGGAGGTTGACCGGGTGTCAGCTGTGCGTAATTGGCTGACCCCAACCACTGTGAAAGAGGTGCAACAGTTCTTGGGTTTTGCGAATTATTACCGGAGGTTTATCCGGGGTTTTGGACAGGTGGCAGCTCCCATAACGTCTCTGTTGAAGGGGGGTCCGGTGCGCTTGCGGTGGTCAGCTGAGGCGGACAGGGCTTTTGGGAAACTGAAGGACCTGTTTACCTCGGCGCCGGTGTTGGCGCATCCGGATCCCGCTTTACCTTTCCAGGTAGAGGTAGACGCGTCCGAGGCCGGTATAGGGGCCGTTCTCTCACAACGGTCTGGCACACCACCTAAACTCCGCCCCTGTGCTTTTTATTCTAAGAAGCTCAGTCCGGCGGAGCGGAATTATGACGTAGGGGACAGGGAGCTGTTAGCCGTGGTACAGGCCCTAAAGGTGTGGAGGCATTGGCTTGAGGGGGCTCAACACCCTTTCCTCATTCTAACTGACCACCGTAACCTGGAATACATCCGGGCAGCTAGGAGACTGAATCCTCGCCAGGCCCGCTGGACTATGTTTCTAGCCCGGTTTGTGTTTAAAATCACTTACATCCCTGGGTCCCAGAACGGGAAGGCAGATGCCCTGTCTCGGCGGTATGACACGGAGGAGAGGTCCGTTGAGCCCACTCCCATACTACCAAAGTCTTGTCTGGTTGCACCGGTGGTATGGGAGGTCGATGCCGAGATCGAGCGGGCGTTACGCACCGACCCAAGTCCTCCACAGTGTCCAGTGGGTCGGACGTACGTTCCGCTCGAGGTACGCGATCGCCTCATTTATTGGGCTCATACGTCCCCCTCCTCTGGACATCCAGGTATCGGCCGGACAGTTCACTGCCTTAGCACTAAGTACTGGTGGCCAACGTTAGCCAGGGATGTGAGGATTTATGTCTCCTCCTGTTCGGTGTGTGCCCAGTGTAAGGCGCCCAGACATTTGCCCAGGGGTAAGCTACAACCCCTGCCCGTTCCACAACGACCCTGGTCCCACCTCTCGGTGGATTTTGTTACAGACCTTCCCCCCTCACAGGGGAATACTTCCATCCTGGTCGTTGTGGATCGGTTCTCGAAGGCCTGTCGTCTCCTTCCCATGCCGGGTCTACCTACTGCCCTACAGACCGCTGAGGCTCTGTTTACCCATGTCTTCCGGCATTACGGGGTACCCGAGGATATAGTGTCTGATCGAGGCCCCCAGTTCACCTCCAGAGTGTGGAGAGCGTTTATGGAACGGTTGGGGGTTTCGGTGAGCCTTACCTCGGGTTACCACCCGGAGAGTAATGGGCAGGTTGAACGTGTTAACCAGGATGTGGGTAGGTTTCTGAGGTCTTATTGCCAGGGCCGGCCGGAGGAGTGGGCGAGATACGTTCCCTGGGCCGAGATGGCACAGAACTCTCTCCGCCACTCCTCCACCCAACTAACCCCTTTCCAGTGTGTGTTAGGGTACCAGCCGGTTCTGGCACCTTGGCACGAGAGCCAGATCGAGGCCCCTGCGGTGGATGAGTGGGTGCGGCGCTCGGAGGAGACATGGAACGCTGCCCACGTTCATCTGCAGCGGGCCATCCGTCGGCATAAGACGAGCGCCGATCTCCACCGCAGTGAGGGGCCTGTGTACGCACCTGGAGATCGAGTCTGGCTCTCGACCAGAAACCTGCCCCTCCGCCTGCCCTGCCGGAAGCTGGGTCGGCGGTTTGTGGGGCCATTCAAAGTCCTGAGGAGGTTGAACGAGGTGTGTTACAGGTTAGAACTGCCTATTGATTATAGGAATATTAACCCCTCGTTCCATGTGTCTCTCCTCAGGCCGGTGGTAGCTGGTCCACTCCAGGACTATGAGATAGAAGACACTCCTCCGCCCCCGTTGGACATCGAGGGGGCTCCGGCGTACACTGTGAGGTCCATCCTTGATTCGAGACGCCGGATGGGGGGTCTCCAATATCTCGTGGAGTGGGAGGGGTACGGCCCGGAGGAGCGGTGCTGGGTGCCGAGGAGGGACATATTAGACCAGTCCCTGCTGACCGAGTTCCATCGGGGTCATCCTACGCGCCCTGCTCCGCGTCGTCCTGGTCGTCCCCGAGGCCGGGATCGGCGCACGGCTGGAGCCGCGCGTCAAGGGGGGGGTATTGTCACGGTTTCGGCCGAGGCTGCTCCTCCTCCTTGTTCGGGCAGGCTTCGGCGGTCGTCGTCCCCGGAGTACTAGCTGCCACCGTTCGATGTTTCATGTTTGTTTGGTTTTGTCTGTTTGTACACCTGTCCCTTGTTAGTGTTTGATTTTGTTTCCTATTTAGTTATCGTGTGTTGGGTCAGGTGTTATGTGTGATTGTTATGTCAGCTGTTACTGTTGATGGGTTTTCTCTCTCGTATTGTTTGTTGTCGAGAGTCCGCACTGCGTGCGCCTTTTCTTGTTTTTACGCACTGTTGTGTGTGTGCGTAATTTGTTCTTGCCTCCCGGTTGGGTTGGCTATTCACCTGTTTGGAGTTCTATTTTGGATTACTAAAGTCTGTTGACGAACACCCTTGTTCCTGCGCTTGATTCCCTGCACCACATCCACACTCAGCGTTCTGACAGGAAGATAAGTAATCACCATAGTGACAAGGATAATCAAAATTATCTTGAATGCCTTCATCTTCATGTTGTTTGTCCCTTCTCTCTCCCTGTCCCCCTTTCCCGGCATAGGACGTTTAAAATAAAATGGTATTGGTCGCCTACACATATTTTGCAAATGTAATGATGTTTCTAGCTCCAACAGTGCAGTAATGTAATGAATACTCGGACAGAGTGGTAAGATCCAATCGCAGAATTGCGATGCTTTATTAGAGTACAGACAAGGGAATAGCTAATCGTGGTCTGGCGAGCTGTGGTCAAAACCGGGCAAGGCAGAGACAGGCAGAGGTACCAAGGGAGCGGGCGTAGTCGTAGTCGAGGGCACGGCCACAGGTTCAGAGTACGGTAATCACTGGGATAGACAAGCAGAGGATTAAGCAATTCGGGGAGTCAAACAACGAAGCACAGGTCTGGTACACTGGTAATCAAAACAAACGATCTCTCTCTCTCTCTCTGAACAAAACGCTTAGCAAGTCACAAAGGAACAATACCTTGCACAGACTGAACTTCTGAGCACACCTTATATCCTACACTAATTACTGACAGGTGTGCTCAGAACTCAGGTGAACCAGATCGAGTCTGATGACTCCCCCTCTCTGTAGATCGGGGAAGTGTCAGACTCTGTCTAGACCCAGCCAACCCCCGATCCCTTACAGTATCCCCCTCCCCAGGGCCGGCTCCTGACGGCCTTCTACCTCTACCGGGTGGTCTTCCTCTGGGTCGGGGTCCTGGATGATCTGGGTGTTCAGTGTGGAAAGTGGCCTTGAGAGCGGGATCCAGTATGTCCTTAGCAGGGACCCAGGACCGTTCCTCAGGTCCATATCCCTCCCAGTCCACGAGATATTCGATGCCCCCTCGTCTCCGTCTTGACTCCAGTATCTCGTGGACTGTATAGGTGGTGTCCTGTTCATCCTCCAAGGTGGTGTAGTAGGTTGTTGAGCGATTGGGGGGTACATCGGGCTATAGTGGACAGGTTTCAACAGGGAGACGTGGAACGTAGGGTTTATCCTGTAGTGTCGAGGGAGTAACAGACGGTAGGTGACAGGGTTAATACGTCTCTGTACCTTGAAAGGACCGATGTACCTGGGTTGGAGCTTCTTGCAGCTCCGTCGGAACCGCAGGTCTCGGGTAGACAGCCACACTCGTTGCCCGGGTTGATAAGTGGGAGTAGGTCTCCGGCGTCGGTCGGCGTAGGTCTTTTGCTGTTGTGAGGCTTGACTGAGATGTTGATGGGCCGTCTCCCAGACCTGCGCACTCCGACGGAACCACTCGTCCACAGCCGGTACCATCCCTGGTGCGGTATCCCACGGGAACAGGGGTGGTTGATACCCTAGAACACACTGGAAGGGCGTTAGACGTAGGGAGGTGTGAATGAGTGAGTTCTGAGCATACTCTACCCAAGGAAGGAATCGGCTCCACTCTTGCGGCTGCCGCGAACATTGTTGCCGTAGATATTTCCCAATTTCCTGGTTGAGCCGTTCTGTCTGCCCATTGGCCTGGGGATGATATCCGGAGGTGAGGCTCACCGAGATGCCCAAGCGTTCGCAGAAGGCCTTCCATACCCGGGATACAAACTGGGGTCCCCGGTCGGAAACAATATCCTCCGGAACACCAAACTGCCGGAACACCTGGTTAAACATCATCTCAGCCATCTGAGTGGCGTTAGGTAAACGGGTCATGGGTACTAACCGGCACATCTTGGAGAATCGATCGATGACCACGAGAATTACAGTATGGCCCTCTGATTCTGGTAGATCGGTAACAAAGTCCATTGCAATGTGCGACCAGGGTCGTTGAGGAGTAGGCAATGGCATAAACTTACCCTCCGGTAGTGCACGAGGCGCCTTGGACTGAGCACATACGGGGCAGGATAATACATAGTCTCTGACGTCATCTGTGAGGGAATCCCACCAGTATTTTCGGCTGATGAGTCGTGTAGTTCGAGTGATTCCGGGATGACCAGATCCCAGCGACGTGTGGCACCATTCCATCAGTTGAGGTCGAAGCCGAGCTGGTACAAACACCTTAGACACCGGGGTTTCTGGAGGGGCTGGTTCCGCTTGTAGGCTCTCCTGAATAGTGTCATCGATAGCCAACCTCACAGGACCAGCACGGCAACTCATGGGGAGGATAGGTTCTGGCTCCACGGGTCTTTCCGCGCTCTCGAACCGTCGGGAAAGCGCGTCCGCCTTACCATTCTTTACCATATAAGAGACAGTGAATCGGAAACGGTTGAAGAATAAAGACCACCTTGCCTGTCGGGAGTTCAGTCGTTTGGCACTGTGAAGATACTCCAGGTTGCGGTGGTCCGTGAGCACTTGGAACGGATGCTCTGCTCCCTCCAACCAATGTCTCCACTCCTCCAGTGCTAACTTCACCGCCAGTAATTCACGATTACCCACGTCATAGTTCTGCTCGGCCGAATTCAGTTTCCTTGAAAAGAAAGCACAGGGTCGTGATTTAGGCGGCTCACCTTGGCGTTGGGATAACACGGCTCCAACTCCAACCTCCGAGGCGTCCACTTCCACGATAAACGGCAAGGTAGGGTCCGGCTGACATAAAATAGGAGCGGTGGTAAAGCGTTGTTTCAACGTCTCAAACGCACGCACTGCCCCCTCCGTCCAGTTCAGACCCTTGTAGCTGGTCATCGCCGACAGGGGCGCTGCGGTTGTGCTGAAATTACGCACGAACCGTCTATAGTAATTGGCAAACCCTAAGAATCTCTGGAGCTCTTTCACCGTCTGGGGTTGAGGCCAGTCTTGTACCGCTTGCACCTTGGATTCATCCAATTTAACCCCGTCGGGAGTGAGTATGGCCCCAAGGAAGGAAATCGTAGTGACATGGAATTCACTATTTTCTGCCTTCACGAACAGAGAATGTTGTAGGAGCCGATCCAGAACCTGTCGTACATGGGACACATGTTCACTCAGAGAGTTAGAATATATTAGGATGTCATCAATGTACACTATAACAAAGCGATCAATCATGTCCCTGAAAATGTCATTCATGAACGCCTGGAATACTGAGGGCGCGTTGGTAAGTCCATAGGGCATGACACAATATTCGTAGTGTCCTCGATGTGTGATGAAGGCGGTCTTCCATTCATCCCCTTCTCTAATGCGCACCAGATTGTACGCACTCCTGAGGTCCAGTTTACTGTAGATTGAGGCCTGCCCCACCTGCTCGAGGGCTGCTGGAATCAAAGGAAGAGGGTAACGATTTTTGATGGTAATATCGTTCAAACCTCGATAGTCTATACAAGGACGCAGTCCGCCATCCTTTTTCTTCACGAAGAAAAAACTGGATGCGGCGGGAGACGTAGATGGGCGAATGGCCCCTTGCTGTAGCGCCTCATCAATATACTTGCTCATCGATTCTCGTTCCGGCTGTGACAATGGGTAGATTCTTCCACGAGGAAGTGTAGCCCCGGATAGCAGATCAATCGCGCAGTCCCAGGCCCGATGAGGTGGTAACACGGTAGCCCTCTCCTTGGAGAACACCTGCGCGTAATCCTGGTATTCTGTAGGAACAACAGTAGACACCGCACCCTGCGCATCCTCCACAGTAGACATTTTGCACGGTAAATTGAGGCACTCTGCCCTACATACCTCACTCCAAGCAGTGATATCGCCAGATTTCCAGGAGATGACCGGATCATGGGTGACGAGCCAGGGGTGGCCGAGAACTAGCGGCTCCCGTGGAGCGGAAATGACGAACAGAAAGATGTTCTCATGGTGTATGGAGCCCACTTGTAACTTGATTTCCTCGGTACGGTGCGTAATGAACCCAGTGCCCATGGGCTCACCGTCTAGCGCGTTGACTCGCAGGGGAGGTTGAATTGGGATAAGTTGAACTCCCAATTCCTCAGCGAGACCCACATCCATAAAACTGGCAGCCGCCCCGGAATCAATAAGACCTTCCAACCTGCGCACTCTCTCTCCAACAGATAAGGTAACTGGCACATACATTTGTTTAGATGTAATGTTGAAAACGTGAGTCTCACTCACCGGTTTGGCAGTTCCGAGGCGATATTCTGGGGTACGGTTTGGTCGTACCGGACATTGCCGAATGAAATGACCCGACTGACCACAATACAGGCATAGTCCGTCTTGCCGACGTTGTTGTCTCACCGAACCCTGTAGAGGTGACCGTCCCAGTTGCATGGGTTCCTCCTCAGATTCTCTCCTCCGCTCTGTCGATTGCTTAGGACCAGTGACCGAGAGCTCCCGGACTGTGGATACCTTGTGTTGCACTATCAGATTATCAATAGAGATGGCGATGTTGATAAACTCATGTAGCGCAGTGATATCTCCCCGACAAGCCAACTCAGTCTGTACTTCTTTGCGCAGCCCTCTTCGGAAAACGGTGAGCAAAGCAGTCTCGCTCCATCCGCTACCGGCTGCTATAGTACGGAACTCTAAAGCGTAGTCGGCTACTGTGCGACGGCCCTGCTGAAGTTCACATAGTTGGTCTCCTACGCTACGCCCAGATACTGGGTGGTCGAACACCTCTTCGAACAGTCTCTTAAACTGAACTTCCGCATTCAACTCGGGGACCTCAGCTGCCCAAAGCGCAGTAGCCCAATCCAGTGCTCTTCCCGTTAGCAGAGAAATCATGAAATCCACCCTGCTACGGTCATCGGGAAACATAGTACGATTATAGGACATATACAGGGACGTCTGGAGTAGAAACCCCTGACATTTGCCAGGTTCCCCGTCGTACTTTGTCGGTAGAGAAATCGGAGGTGCCTGACGAGGACTGACCGTGCTCGGGGTGGTGCCTTCAGCCGCACCAGCGTTGAGTAGCTGCAGGAGTTCATCCATCCGTTTCTCCTGTATCTCCCATCGCCTCTGTAATTCCGCTGGATCCATGGTTCGGCGAGGTATTCTGTAATGAATACTCGGACAGAGTGGTAAGATCCAATCGCAGAATTGCGATGCTTTATTAGAGTACAGACAAGGGAATAGCTAATCGTGGTCTGGCGAGCTGTGGTCAAAACCGGGCAAGGCAGAGACAGGCAGAGGTACCAAGGGAGCGGGCGTAGTCGTAGTCGATTGGCACGGCCACAGGTTCAGAGTACGGTAATCACTGGGATAGACAAGCAGAGGATTAAGCAATTCGGGGAGTCAAACAACGAAGCACAGGTCTGGTACACTGGTAATCAAAACAAACTATCTCTCTCTCTCTCTCTCTCTGAACAAAACGCTTAGCAAGTCACAAAGGAACAATACCTCGCACCGACTGAACATCTGAGCACACCTTATATCCTACACTAATTACTGACAGGTGTGCTCAGAACTCAGGTGAACCAGATCGAGTCTGATGACTCCCCCTCTCTGTAGATCGGGGAAGTGTCAGACTCTGTCTAGACCCAGCCAACCCCCGATCCCTTACAAGTAATACCAAACAATACAAAACAATAGACACAAATTCAAGAAAGAAATTAAGAAATATCAGAATAAACAATGTCAGAGTCCTCAATATAAATATATACAGTGCCTTCAGAAACTATTCACACCCCTTGACTTATTCCACATTTTGTTGTGTTACAGAATGAATTTAAAATATTTTTTTTTGTCACTGGCCTACACACAATACCACATAAAGTGTGTCAATTTCTTTAACAAATTAATTAAAAATGAAAATCTGAAATGTCTTGAGTCAATAAGAACTCTAACCCTTTGATATGGCAAGCCTAAATAAGCAGGAGTACAATGTGCTTAACAAATGACATAATATGTTTATAATAGTGCAATAACAGTCTTTAACATGTTTTTTTAATGACTACGTCATCTCTGTACCCCACACATACAATTATCTGTAAGGTCCCTCAGTTGAGCAGTGAATTGTAAACACAGATTCAACCACAAAGACCAGGGAGGTTTTCCAATGCCTCGCAAAGAAGGGAACCTATTGGTAGATGGGTAAAAATGAAGAAAAAAACTGACATTGAACATCCCTTTGAGCATAGTGAAGTTATTAATTACACTTTGGATGGTGTATCAATACACCCAGTCACTACAAAGATACAGGCGTCCTTCCTAACTCAGTTGCCGGATCAACAACATTGTAGTTACTCCACAATACTAACCTAATTGACAGAGTGAAAAGGACGCCTGTACCTGTCCTGAATACAAAGTGTTATGTTTGGGCCAAATCCAATACAACACATTACTGAGTACCACTCTCCATATTTTCAAGCATAGTGGTGGATGCATCATGTTATGGGTATGCTTGTAATTGTTAAGGAATAAGGAGTTTTTCAGGAATTAAAAGAAATGGAATGGAGCTAAGCACAGGCAAAAAATAGGTTCAGTCTGCTTTCCACCAGACACTGGGAGATGAATTAACCTTTCAGCAGGACAATAACCTAAACCACAACGCCAAATCTACACTGGAGTTGCTTACCAAGAAACAGTGAATGTTCCTGAGTGGCTGAGTTACAGTTTTGACTTAAATCTACTTGAAAATCTATGGCAAGACCTGACAATGGTTGTCTAGCAATGACCAACAACCAATTTGTCAGAGCTTGAAGAATAAGAGTAATGGGCAAATATTGCACATCCAGGTGTGGAAAGCTTACCCAGAAAGACTCACAGCTGTAATCGCAGCCAAAGGTGATTCTAACATGTATTGACTCGGGGGGTGTAAATACTTATGTAAATTAGATATTTCTGTATTTTATTTTCAATAAATTTGCAAACATTTCTAAAAACATGTTTTCACTTTGTCATGATTGTGTATTGTGTGTAGTTGGGTGAGAAACAATTATATTTAATCCATTTTTAATTTGGGCAGTAACAAAATGTGGAATAAGTCAAGGGGTATGAATACTTTCTGAAGGCACTGTATGTATTTATATTGCGGACTCTGACATCGTTCATTCTGATATTTCTTCATTTATTTCTTGAAATTGTGTGTATTGTTTTGTGTTGTTAAGGTGTGTATATACAGTATGGACAGTATATGAATAGACAAGTTGTCACGACTTCCGCCGAGGCTGCCTCCCCTCGTTGTTCAGGCAGGTTTCGGCGTTCATCATCACCGCCTTACTAGCCACTGCTGCTCCATGTATCATCACTCCATTTGTCTTGTCTTGTCAATCACACACACCTGGTTCATATCCCATCATTAGTCATTCTATAAGTGTTCCCTCTGCTTCCTTGTCCATGTGGGTGATTGTTTGTTGTGAGTTGTGTGCAGCTCGGTTGAGCTACCCGTACCTTGATGTTGCCAGGGTAGATTTTCCCCTGTGCCTGTGTTTTGTTGGCGCTGTCTAGTGCAACTGTTTTTTGACGGAATAAACTCTGTTATGTGTATTTACTCTCCTGATCACAGAATCACCCACCCGCTATGGAGTCAGCGGGAGAGACGCACACATGCTTGGAGTCGTGGAACGGGTACAGGAGCATTCAACTATGCTAGCCAGTTTGGGTGAAGCGATGGGTAGGGTTCTTCAGGTCGTCCAACGTCTGGAGATGAGAGAGCCCGATCCGTCGAGACCAGCTGGCCAACCGGATCCCGCCACCTACACCCCAGCACCCAGATGGATCCAGATATCCCGACCATGGGAGTTCGACGGGACAGCGGCGCTGTGCCAAGGATTCCTTCTCCAACTGGAGCTCTACTTCTCCAGCATCAGGCCGGTCCCGGAGCGGGAGAGGGTGTCCGCCCTCATCTCCTGCCTCTCGGGGAAAGCCCTGGAGTGGGCCAACGTGGTGTGGAACGAAGGAGGAGCCGAATAGGCGGGCGAACGGCTGGAACACCTGAGGCAGGGGACGAGGACTGCGCAGGACTTCGCATTGGAGTTTCGAACTCTGGCAGCTGGGTCCGGGTGGAACGAGCGGGCCCTGATTGACCATTTCCGGTGCCATCTGCAGGAGGACGTCCGACAGGAGCTAGCCTGCCGTGACACCATATTGTCTTTCTCGCAACTGGTGGACATGGCCATTCGTTTGGACAACCTGCTGGCAGCCAGAGGACGTCCTGGAGGAGGTCTGCCCGTTTCCACCCCGGCCGACTCGGATCCAGAACTGATGGAGCTGGGTGGAACCGCTAGCCGAGAGAGCGGAGGACAACAGCGCCAGTGCCACACTGGTGGCACGAAGGGACATTCCACCACACGTTTTCGTCAGCGCTCTTTTAGGTCTGGAGGCGGCAGGCAGGGCATCACCTCAGGTATCGAGCACCCACACTCGTTCAGAGCCATCTGCCACGCACTGTACCATACCCATCGCCTTTCCTGATCACATGGTAGTGCCCCAGTGTAAGGCGCTAGTTGATTCAGGCGCAGCTGGTAACTTTATGGACAGGGCATTCGCACACCCTATAGACATCCCATTGATTCCCCTATCCATTTCACGCCCCATCAGAGCACTTGATAGTCGACCATTAGGGTCGGGGTTGGTTAAGGAAGTTACTGCACCAGTCACCATGATTACCCAGGAGACTCATTGTGAGCAGGTTACTTTTTCCATTATTGAGTCTCCTGCTTTCCCTGTGGTATTAAGTATCCCTTGGCTAGCACTCCACAACCCCAACTTCTCATGGCCGCAGAGGGTTCTCACGGGGTGGTCGCGAGAGTGTCAGGGTTGGTGCAACCACAGTGGAAAGACAAGACAGTACCTCCACCGTGCGCATTCCCCCCGAATACCTCGATCTGGCGCAAGCGTTCTCTAAAACGCAGGCGACTAAGTTACCAACTCATCGGGCGGGGGATTGCGCGATAAACCTCCGGGTAGACGCTGTTCCTCCCAGGAGTCATGTGTACCCCCTGTCGCAGGGTGAAACGGAGGCTATGGAAACATATGTCACCGAGTCCCTGCGCCAGGGGTATATACGTCCCTCCACTTCACACGCCTCCTCGAGTTTCTTTTTTGTGAAGAAGAAAGACGCCCGTGCATTGATTATCGACCACTGAACAAGGAGACGATAACATTTAGTTATCCTCTCCCCCTCATTCCTTCAGTGATTGAGTCAATGCATGGGGCGCACTTCTTCACCAAATTAGATCTCAGGAGTGCGTACAACCTGGTGCGTATCAGAGAGGGGGATGAGTGGAAGACAGCATTCAGCACAACCACGGGGCATTATGAATACCTGGTGATGCCCTATGGTTTGATGAATGCTCCCTCAGCCTTCCAGTCCTTTGTGAATGAGGTGTTTCGGTACATACTTGGTCGCGGTGTAGTGGTATACATCGATGACATCCTGGTGTATTCCGCTATGCGCGCCGAGCATGTGTCCCTGGTTTGCAAAGTGCTGGCCCGACTGTTGGAAAATGACCTTTATGCTAAGGCAGAGAAAAGTATGTTTTTCCAGCAGTCCGTCTCCTTCCTTGGATATCGCATTTCCAGCTCAGGTGTGGAGATGGAGGGAGATCGCATTTCAGCCGTGCGTAATTGGCCGACTCCAATCACGGTTAAGGAGGTGCAGCGCTTCCTTGGCTTTGCCAACTACTATCAGAGGTTTATCCGGGGCTTTGGCAAGGTCGCAGCTCCCATTACATCCCTGTTGAAGGGTGGGCCGTCCCGGCTCTGCTGGTCTGCTTAGGCTGACCTGGCCTTCAGCAAACTGCTGGGTCTGTTCACCTCAGCCCCAGTACTGGCCCACCCCGATCCATCACTACCGTTCGTAGTGGAGTTGGATGCATCCGAGGTTGGGATAGGAGCTGTCCTGTCTCAACGCTCGGGCACGCCACCCAAGCTCCGCTCCTGCGCCTGACTCCTTCTATCACACAAGTTGTGTACAGCAGTAGTTATATAGGATAAGCCTTGACTAGAATACAGTGTATACATATGAAGTTGGTAATATAGTTTATAAACATTATTAAAGTGACCAGTGTTCAATGACTATGTGCATAGGGCAGCAGTCTCTAAGGTGCAGGGTAGAGTACCGGGTGGTAGCCGGCTAGTAAAAGTGACTAAGTTCAGGGCAGGGTACTGTGCGGAGGCTGGCTATTGGTGATTATTTAACAGTCTGATGGCCTGGAGGTAGAAGCTGTTTTTCAGTCTCTCGGTCCCAGCTTGATGCATCTGTACTCTCCACCTTGTAGATGGCAGAGGGGTGAACAGGCCGTGGCTCGGGTGGCTGAGGTCCTTGATGATCTTCTTGGCCTTCCTGTGAAACTGGGTGCTGTAGATGTACTGGAGGGCAGGCAGTGTGCGTTGGGCTGCCTCTGGAGAGCCCTGTGGTTGTGGACTAGGCTCTCAATGGTGCATCTGTAGAAGTCCGTGAAGGTCTTAGGGGCCAAGCAGAATTTCTTCAGCCTCCTGATGTTGAAGAGGCACTGTTGTGCCTTCTTCACTAAACTGTCTGTGTGGATGGACCATTTCAGTTTGTCAGCACGCCAAGGAACAAAGCTTTTCACCCTCTCCAATGCAGCCCCGTCAATGTGGATGGGGGCGTGCTCTCTCTGCTGTCTCCTGAAGTCCACAATCAGCTCCTTGGTTTTGTTGACGTTGATGGAGATGCGGTGGTTCGCGATTTCAGTTCCGCGAATGCTGCCATCTTTCCACGGTTTTTGTTTTGGATAAGTTCTATTCGTCACAGTGGGAACAACATCCCCTATATACTTCCTGATGAACTCAGTCACGTCGCAGACACTTCCTGATTAGTCAGTGTATACAGTACGTCAATATTATTCTCAGAAGCAATCCGGAACACATCCCAGTCCGTGTGATGAAAACAATCTTGAAGCATAGATTCCGATTGGTCAGACCAACGTTGAACAGTCCTTACCACAACATTCCTTAAGTTTCTATCTATATGAGGGGAGGAGCAAAATGGATGCATGATCTGATTTGCCGAAGGGAGGGCGAGGGAGGGCCTAGTAGCCGTCCCGGAAGGGGGAGTAGCAATGAGATGTGTTGATAAAACTTTGGTAGTGTTTTCCTCAGATATCCTTTATTCCCCAGCTACAATAAATGCAGCATCAGGATATGTGGTTTCCAGTTTGCACAAAGTCCAGTGTACACTCTTAGAAAAAAAGGTGCTATCTAGAAACTAAAATGCTTCTTCCGCTGTCCCCATAGGAGAACCCTTTGAAGAACCCTTTTTGGTTCCAGGTAGAACCCTTTCCACAGAGGGTTCTACATGGAACCCAAAAGCGTTCTACCTGAAACCAAAAATGGTTCTACCTGGAACCATAAAGGCTTCTCCTATGCTATCTTACAGGGACAGTCGAAGAACCCTTTTGGAACCCTTTTTCTAAGAGTGTAGTGGTGTCGGCTTGGGGGGGAATATACACAGCCGTGACAATGACTGAAGATAATTCTCTCTTTCAGAGCCCTCAGAACTGCCAGACAGCAGAACAACTTCACAGCAGTGTTTCCGCTGCAGTCATTTAACTGTGGCGCTGCGCCACAGCAAAATCATTGCAGCCACGGCAAAAAAATATGAAATATTTCTGCGGAGACACACTTTGAAGATACTAGAACAGTCCACATGTACTTTTCCTTTGCAAACAAAACAAGTAATGAATAGAAACCTCTGACAACCCCATAGTAGAATAGTTGATCTAGTTACGTAGTCGGCTTGTTGAGTGTTCTATGCAAGCAAAATATTCCTCTCCAGCTGCATTCAAGTTACGAGTGCCAAAGGGAGGGAAACCTGCATTCTGACAAGCAGTCAATGCACAACAATTCTTGCAATCGCGGGGCAAACAGCAGTTTTAATGGCCTTTTAAGGGTGATCCCAGCTTTCCATTTACTCCTAAATATGCACAAACTGCACCATTTTAAACCCTGAGTTGCATAGAGAGTGGGGCTAAATGTAACATGGGTCAATTGTAGGGTAACTTTGGCTAAAACGCCACCATGCATCAAAATCTTTTTTTAGACAGGGGGGGGGGAATTGTGACATGAAGTGGTTTCTGTGAGAAGTACAGGCAGGGGGCATGTTACGTTAACCTGGGTGGTTGATTACCCCAAGTTACCCTAACAGGTAGGCTTACATTATATTCACTGTGTTTATGCAAGTGTTTTGGAACATAAAATTCATCAATAGGATGCTAACTAGTTCAAAGATCACATTTGGGATATAGCTAATGATTAGCCCAAAAGGGTAAATGCAGATAGCCAACCCCATGCTTAAGCATATTTGTTTATAGCCAATATGTTTTTAGTCCAATTTCTGGAGGTGGAAATTATATTTTAGATGGCGTCAGCATAATCCTTTTAAAAAGTCACCAGAACTGAGCTTCTCAATCCTTCTACGTAAAAATTATCTGGTGGGGACCCCGGACCCCGGACCCCGGACCCCCAAAACCGTGACCTTTTCCCCCCACTGCTACATATTTCCATTGGAAACACTGCTTCACAGAGAACCAGACCAGGTAATTACCTAAGAGAAATGGATAGTATACAGCCGATTTGTATACATCAAGAAATGTAAGGGTCAAGCAGGACCCAAGCACCAACAGCCAAGCCAACCCTGACCATGCTATCTTACAGTGTATCTCACCTGTCTGTATTTCAGGAAGACCACAGGTTGGACCACTGCCAGGTAGCGCTCCACACAGATACAGGACTGGAACAGGGGCCGGCCAGTGCAGAAGAGACCTGCAGCAAATTAATAACATGTGGTATAACACGTCCAAGGACATATCGATCCAGAAGGCCCAAGGCCAGGCACTGGCAGCAGAGGATCTCAGACACAGACAGGTTGAGAACGCAGAAGTCAGAGCCCACTAGTCCTTCCCCTCCAGTCACTATCAGCCAGAAGACGTAGACATTGGTGGGGAGATTTAGGGTGATGTTGGTTACATAAGAGACCAGGCGGAGATAAAAGGAATCTGCAATAACAGGGTCTGTCACGAATTCAGCCGAGGCTGCCCCTCCTCCTTGCTCAGGCCGGCTTCGGCGTTCATTGTCACCGGAGTACTAGCTGCCACCGATCTATGTTTTCTGTGTTACACTTGTCTTGTCTGTATTGATCACACCTGTTACCCATTATGTTAATTTGTTTCCCTATTTTACCCTCTGGTTCCCTCATGGTGTTGTGCGTGATTGTTCGTTATTTTGCTGTCTTTTGATGAGCCGGTATTTGCTCTTCCCTGCGTGGAGGATTTGCTCTGCTAATTTTGTTCCAGTAAATAACTTTGTTTATACAGTTCTGTGTCCTGCGCCTGATTCCGTCCTACCGCTACACCCAGACGCATGACAGGGTCCAAAAGGAAGGTGGAAGCAGTAGTGGAGTTATTAGCTGTGATATCTCTTTGATATCTCAGTGGTTTCAGTTGATACTGTAAAAAGAGACAAAAGAGAATAAATATTTCAGGAATTTCCATTGTAGAGGAGCAGTCTGGGTACCTGATGAACAAAAACTGAATTGAAAATGGATGATTGTGGTCCTGTCTTACGAAGATTTCTCAAATTATGGTGTGAATTTCAATTCAAAATCTCCCAAACTGACAGCATCAGGATTAAATATACCTCAACCCAGAAAACCTAAACTAATAAGCATTTGATAATGTTAGAAATACATTAATGTCCATTATTTTTAATTGTTTGTCCTCCTGTATGCATTTTTAAGTGAATTTAAAACAACTGTCAATACGACATGTGACAAATGTGACATTTCAACATACATAAATAAGATTATATTCAGTCTAAAAGAACGCTTAACTACATTTATGATAGTCTGTAACAATTGTTCCAGTTGCACAAGTTACACAAAAGCCATACCTAAATTGAAGGAATTTTCTCTGTTTGCTCTCATGGGACAGAAGTTGCGTGTGAGTGTGAAGAGTCAGTGCTTTATGAATGTAAACCTCTGTTCCGCCTGAACACCTGTGTGTCCATACATCATTTTGTAAACACATACAGTGCATCACCTGAAGAACGATACGCAAAACTAGAGTATCTTTAGAATTCATTACCATTTTCATCAGTCCATTATGAGTTTTTACCCTCTGTACACACTCAGGTTGTACACCTGATGTAGTATGCATTTGACATAATGGTGTTGATACAATGGAGTTTCAAATTGTATACCGTCCCATGCCTCTCCAGGTGAATACAGAAAATAACAATGCTAGCTTTAATGTTTAAAATATCACATGTTGCTCTTGTTAAACATGTTTGACATGTTAAAGAAATACTTAAAGGGATACTTCGGGATTTTGGTAATGAGGCCCTTTATCTACTTCTCCAGAGTCAGATGAACTCGTGGATACCATTTTTATGTCTCTCCTTGCAGTTTGAAGGAAGTTGCTAACTAGTGCTAGTGCAATCAATAACTAGCATTAGCGCAATGACTGGAATTCTAAGGTATCTGCTAGCTAGAAACAGTTGAAGTCGGAAGTTTACATACACTTAGGTTGGAGTCATTAAAACTCGTTTTTCAACCACAAATTTCTTGTTAACAAACTATAGGTTTGGCAAGTCGGTTAGGACATCTACTTTGTGCATGACATAAGTCATTTTTCCAACAATTGTTTACAGACAGATTATTTCACTTATAATTCACTGTATCACAATTCCAGTGGGGCAGAAGTTTAGAGTTGTAGTCGGAAGTTTACATACACCTTAGCCAAATACATTTCAACTCAGTTTTTCACAATTCCTGACATTTAATCCTAGTAAAAATTCCCTGTCTTAGGTCAGTTAGGATCACCACTTTATTTTAAGAATGTGAAATGTCAGAATAACAGGAGAGAATGATTTATTTCAGCTTTTATTTATTTCATCACATTCCCAGTGGGTCAGAAGTTTACATATATTCAATTAGTATTTGGTAGCATTGTCTTTAAATTGTTTAACTTGGGTCAAACATTTTGGGTAGCCTTCCACAAGCTTCCCACAATAAGTTGGGTGAATTTTGGCCCATTCCTCCTGACAGCTGGTGTAACTGAGTCAGGTTTGTAGGCCTCCTTGCTCGCACACGCTTTTTCAGTTCTGCCCACACATTTTCTATAGGATTGAGGTCAGGGCTTTGTGATGGCCACTCCAATACCTTGACTTTGTTGTCCTTAAGCCATTTTGTCACAACTTTGGAAGTATGCTTGGAGTCATTGTCCATTTGGAAGACCCATTTGCGACCAAGCTTTAACTTCCTGACTGATGTCTTGAGATGTTGCTTCAATATATCCACATAATTTTCCTTCCTCATGATGCCATCTATTTTGTGAAGTGCACCAGTCCCTCCTGCAGCAAAGCACCCCCACAGCATGATGCTGCCACCCCAGTGCTTCACGTTGGGATGGTGTTCTTCGGCTTGCAAGCAACCCTGTGCCTTTAAACAGCTTGGAAAATTCCAGAAAATGATGTCATGGCTTTAGAAGCCTCTGATAGGCTAATTGACATAATTTGAGTCAATTGGAAGTGTATCTGTGGACGCATTTCAAGGCCTACCTTCACATTCAGTGCCTCTGCTTGACATCATGGGAAAATCAAAAGAAATTAGCCCAGACCTCATAAAAAAATGTGTAGACCTCCTCAAGTCTGGTTCATCCTTGGGAGCAATTTCCAAACGCCTGAAGGTACCACGTTCATCTGTACAAACAATAGTACACAAGTATAAACACCATGGGACCACGCAGCCATCATACCGCTCAGGAAGGAGACGCGTTCTGTCTCCTAGAGATTAACGTACTTTGGTGCAGAAAGTGCAATCAATCAATCCCAGAACAACAGCAAAGGACCATGTGAAGATACTGGAGGAAACAGGTACAAAAGTATCTATATCCACAGTAAAATGAGTCCTATATCGACATAACTTGAAAGGCCGCTCAGCAAGGAAGAAGCCACTGCTCCAAAACCGCCATAAAAAAGCCAGACTACGGTTTGCAACTGCACATGGGGACAAAGATCGTACTTTTTGGAGAAATGTCCTCTGGTCTGATGAAACAAAAATAGAGCTGTTTGGCCATAATGACCATCGTTATGTTTGGAGGAAAATTGGGGTTGCTTGCAAGCTGAAGAACACCATCCCAACCGTGAAGCACGGGGGTGGCAGCATCATGCTGTGGGGGTGCTTTGCTGGCATCATAAAGAAGGAAAATGACGTGGATATATTGAAGCAACATCTCAAGACATCAGTCAAGAAGTTAAAGCTTGGTCGCAAATGGGTCTTCCAAATGGACAATGACTCCAAGCATACTTCCAAAGTTGTGGCAAAATGGCTTAAGGACAACAGAGTCAAGGTATTGGAGTGGCCATCACAAAGCCCTGACCTCAATCCTATAGAAAATGTGTGGGCAGAACTGAAAAGCGTGTGCGAGCAAGGAGGCCTACAAACCTGACTCAGTTACACCAGCTCTGTCAGGAGGAATAGGCCAACATTCACCAAACTTATTGAGGGAAGCTAGTGGAAGGCTACCCGAAACGTTTGACCCAAGTTAAACAATTTAAAGGCAATGCTACCAAATACTAATTGAGTGTATGTAAACTTCTGACTCACAGGGAATGTGATGAAAGAAATAAAAGCTTAAATAAATCATTCTCTCTCCTATTATTCTGACATTTCACATTCTTAAAATAAAGTGGTGATCTTAACTGACCTAAGACAGGGAATTCTTACTAGGATTAAATGTCAGGAATTGTGAAAAACTGAGTTGAAATGTATTTGGCTAAGGTGTATGTGAACTTCCGACTTCAACTGTACCATAGAGATTCCAGTCTTTGCGCCAACGCTAATTAGTATTGGCTCGCAAAACTACCTCTAACTTCCTTCATACGGGACGCAGAGACATAACAATGGTATCCACAAGTTCATATGATTATGGGGAAGTTGCCAATATCAAAAGTATCCCTTTACTTATTAAAGTATGTCATTTTTACTCATAGTCATTTTTACTCATTTCTATTCACATTGGAAAGGAATACGCAAGTATAGTTCAGCAAACATATTTATTGGGGATAAAGATTTCAAGAAAAACATAAAATTATTGATTTAGAGTAATAATTTTTAGTATTAGTCATTAAATTAACCTTTTAATGCTTTGAAAATGCTTTATACATGCTTTATAAACGGTTATAATAGTTATAAATTCCATACAAATTCCTTATAAATGCTTGTAAATTGTTGTAAATGTTTATACATGCTAGAAAACTAATTTATTTATAACATATATTATTTATAAAAAGCTGCTTTACAAGTTTCAATATGTAGAAATGATACTTCACACTATGAGGGAGTGAAAGTTATTTAATATAAGGGTTAAATCGGACCTCTCTGAAATGAAATAGGATGGCGCTCCCTTCAGCAAAATATATTTGACCTAAACCCTCCCTGAATTCTTGAAAAAAAAAAGTGACTCTCCCCTATACCTAACATAATAATTCAAACATAAAGTGCATAGCAGAGAACATGTCTACTGTTTACCCTCACTTCTTGGACAGACCATAGCCTTAGATATGCAGTTTTAGAAACGGTCTTCGTCCTGGAAGCATTACATGGCAACGCAGGAATTCTGAAAGCGCACAGGGCTGCGGGCCAGAAGGTTGAGGGTTCGCAGACCACCGTGGACAAGATAAGGGGTGGAAAGATCTCCTTTATAGTAAAAGCATTGCATGAATCTATCATTGTATTTGCAGGTCAGAGAAAAAATTACATTTTATAGATATTTCATGGAATTCTTCGTCATTTTACATATTAGCAGAATCTTTTTAATGCCCCACACAAATTACCGAAATTACAGGCCAAGAATGGACAGAGAGATAGGCCTATGTGTTCTTCTTATCATATTTCTCCAATGCCAAATCAGTGTGTCTTGTACTTAATGTACTTAAGGTGTATCCAAAGTATATTTGTTTTGCTCTTTATCTAATATTCTAAGAATATACTTAAGTACAAAACAAGTGTCCCAATTTAGATAGTTTTAAATGTATTTAATATACTTAATTTAGAATAAAATACAAATAAAATGTACATTAAATGCATTAAATGTCTTTACAATTGTTCCAATTTAGATAATCTTTATTATAGTTAAGTATATTTATCACAGATATACTTAAATATATTAAAATATGTTAATGAAATATGATTTTTATTTGCGCTTGGGATATTGTGAGGTCAATAACTCTGATAAATAAGCCTACATCATCGGCAAGAAACATATAGTTTTTAATCAAATCAATTATAGTAGTAGCAAGTTATCAAAGTTGTCCTCCTCATCTTTGCGCTTTCCTTCTCAAACTGAACAGAACATAATCTATAGCAGGGGTAGTCAAGTACTATTTGAGAAGGTCCGGTCACACACATTCCCTAGGTGGCAAAGGTCCGGATTGATAATGTAATTTATCAGCGTAGTAACAAACACCCACCTCGCAACCAATGTTCCCTCAAAAAAATTTGTGCACTGAGCAAATTTCAGATCTGCTGAGCTCAAACTTGAACGTTGTGAAAATTCTGTGTAACTTCCATTGCACGTTTACTGTGAACACTGAGGTTGTACCAACTTTAATTTACAGTTTTAACAGTGGCCAAGTAGAGTGGCCTACCATCAAAAACAATGGAGAAAATGCATCCCATAACATTTTAACACGGAAATATCTGTTCTATCATTCAGCCTAAAGTAGCAGCCAATGTGTGGTGTTCAATGTAGGCCTACATTCCATGAGACTTTTGAAAAAAAAATGCTGGCCTTGACATTAATCTGTTTATCCACTTGTCCTTCAGACAAGGAGGTGACAGAAAAAGTTTTTGTGTTGTTTGATGCAAGAAACCACTTTACAAAATAAAATGCATTATTATTCCCATATCATTATTACAGAGAATCAGACAAATTATGCTACCCTCTGCCTATTGGCTCCTTAGCTTATTCAAGCCTGTCTCAAAATACAACACTGCCCCTTTAAGACAAAAAATAAGCTCTTTACCTAACCTGCTTTTCAAAGATGTCTAGAAATGTACATGTTTTGGGCTCTTGTAGGAAGCAATCACTCCCCTATTGCTGACTACAAAGTATCTATAACTGGGCTAATAACTCACTAACTAGCAAAGGATGTGAACAAAATGCGTACACGTGGCTACATGCAGCTCTTGCTTTGATCTCACCGGTCTGTGTAGAGTAGCGACTGAGTCCTGCACAATAGAATCCTACTCCAATGTGTTCTGCCTACAACAACATTGCTTGCATAGTTCGTTTTGTTTCGGTATGTTGGATTGAAAGTGGCTAATATTGCGTTGATTCGATCACAATTGCCACAGTAAAGGGAAACATTGATCGTGTTAACTAACAGGGAAAACTCTAGATAGTTGAGTGAAGTTCAATCTCGTGCTTCTCTCCTTGGTTACCCCAACCTACATGTACAAACTACCTCGACTAACCTGTACCCCCGCACATTGACTCGGTACCGGTAACCCCTGTATATAGCCTCGTTATTGTTATGTAATTTTATTGTGTTACTTTTTATTTTTTACTTTAGTTTCTTAACTCTACTTCTTGAACTGCATTATTGGTTAAGGGCTTGTAAGAAAGCATTTCACCTGTTGTATTCGGCTTATGTGACAAATAAAATGTGATTTGATTTGATTTTATAGTTCTTCTGTGCTCTACGTGGCAGCCCCAAGGGGACCTGCGCGCCCGTGCATGGCGCACGCAGCTTAGAGGGAACATTGCTCGTCACCCATGCGACCCCAAACATCTTGTTGGCGGAGAGAACATTTTGCAGTTTTAATGCGAATTCTCAGCAATTCTACACATTTTACATGGGGCTGAGATTTATTTGAGGTTTTAAAGATAATTTCCTGCAATTCTACACATTCTTCCATGTCTTATGTGTGTTTATATGATACCAGGGGTCGAAGCCTGGGACCATATTGACCCTGTTCTGGGTCCGTATCTGGTCCGTGGTCCGCCAGTTGAGTATGGGGGGTCTATAGGCTAGTCCGCGTGCAAGATTTTTTCGACTAGGCCTAATCAAAGATTATTTTCGGAAGAAGCCTTTGACTCTTCTCCTTTTCTGCCACCGTAGGCCTACACAGCACAGCCATTGGTTAGACAGCACGTTTTTGATCAGCAAGAGCAGAGCAGGCCGGGGCTCAGGGTTGGAATATCCAGTGTGTAATGCAGCCTAGTTTTATTTACACCATCGCAGCAGCTATCTTAGAAATATCACTTTGCTCTGTGCTTCTCCGAGCATGCACTTCGTATCCTATAGGCTATGGATCATTTGATTGAGACCACACTAAAGCCTTTAGGCACAATTGGTGGGATGTCTCCCGAGTGACACTAGAGATCCTGGTTCGAATCCTCTGTCGTAGCCGGCCGCGACCGGGAGACCCATGGGGCGGCGCACAATTGGCCCAGGGTAGGGGAGGGAATGGCCGGCAGGGATGTAGCTCAGTTGGTAGAGCATGGCATTTGTAACGCCAGGGTTGTTGGTTTGATTCCCACGGTATAAAAAAATAATGTATGCACTCACTAACTGTAAGTCGCTCTGGATAAGAGCGTCTGCTAAATGACTAAAATGTAAATGTACTGCGCGCCCAGAGGAGAATCAGAGATGAGGGGTGGCATCTGGCACACATCGATATATAGACTAATAAGCAACTAATTATAAAAGACTGACCCTCCCCTGGAACTAGATTTTAAAAATACCAAACCCTCCTCTTAACTGAAATTGAAAAAGCATGACCCTGCCCCATTTTCCTCCAGGTACCCATTATGTCAATTTCGATCCATCCCTAAGATATATATTTTAATTATATCAAAAATTGCGGACCATCATTTTCTATACAAACTCTAAATTGACTCTGTTACTTTTTTAAATAACTTGTAAGGTCGTGAAACCTCTCCCTCAGGGACCCCTTACACAGGGCAGTTTCCCAGACCTGTGAAGGTAGAGGTGGGGCTGCACAACCCCAGTCACAACTACAATGGAGAAACTAATGATAAAGGTAAGGGTGATCTCTAAGAAATCTTTCATTGGTATTACCACTATCATTGGAAGATAAGTAATCACCATAGTGACAAGGATAATCAAAATGATCTTGAATGCCTTCATCTTCATGTTGTTTGTCCCTTCTCTCTCCCTGTCCCCCTCTCCTGGCCCAGGACGTTTTAGAGCCCTCAGAACCGCCAGACAACAGAACAACTTCACAGAAAACCAGACCAGGAAATTGCTGAAGATAAAGTATGCAAAATAGTTTCCAGTAACACATATAATGGTCAAGCAGGACCCAAGCACCAACAGCCAAGCCATCCCTGAACATGCTATCTTATATCTCAGGGGTCTGTACTTCAGGAAGACCACAGGGTGGACCACTGCCAGGTAGCGCTC
This sequence comes from Coregonus lavaretus, assembly GCF_964263955.1. NCBI lineage: Eukaryota > Metazoa > Chordata > Actinopteri > Salmoniformes > Salmonidae > Coregonus > Coregonus lavaretus. Next base: position 23,363,367 of record NC_140016.1, on the reverse strand, counting down.
CACACAGATACAGGACTGGAACAGGGGCCGGCCAGTGGAGAAGAGACCTGCAGCAATCTTATCCATATACGGTATAACACGTCCCAGGACGTATCGACCCAGAAGGTCCAAGGCCAGGCACAGGCAGCAGAGGATCTCAGACACGGACAGGTTGAGAGTCAAGAAGTCAGAGGCCACCTGTCCTTCCTCTCCAGTCACTATCAGCCACAAGACGTAGACATTGATGGGGAGACTTAGGATGATGTTGGTTACTGCAGGGACAAAGTAGAGATCCAAATGGGAAGTGGAAGCAGTGGTGGAGTTATTTGATGTAGAATAATTCATCTTTTTGAAATCTCAGTGGTTTCAGTTCACACTGCGAAAAGATGTAAAAGAGATACATTTTTTTTTTTTAAGGTATTCAGTATAAAAGAACACTTCACAAAATACATGATGGTCTGTAACAATCGTTACATTTGCACAACCTAGAAAAATCCATACCTTGGTTGAAGGAGTTCTCTCTGTTTGCTCTCATGGGATGGAAGTTGTGTTTGAGTCTGAAGAGTCAGTGCTTTATAAATTGAAACCTCTCTTGAACCTGATCGTGTTTGTCCATACACCAAAAACAAATTCATTACCTGGAGCACAGTATGCAAAAGAGGAAAGTCACTAATTACGACCATTCGTGTTAGTCCATCATTAACCATCAGTCCTGGTTATGAGCAGGGTATCATATGTCAGGGATGATATGTAAAGAGTTCCTAATGTCCCAGGTGGCTTATTGGTCCATGAATCATTGACCTTAGTGAGGATCTGGGACAGTCGATGCTGTAGAAGCCATGTCCAGTACACAGATATGTAGGGACCTAGAAAAAGGCCTTGACTTTTGTGTGCAATAGCTTAGTGTTGAATTCACTTAATCTTTTGTTGAGATACTTTAGGTGGAGTGATTTTGAACAAACCTAAACACTTAGAAGTGTGTCCGTTGTTAAAAGCAATGAGAGAAGCCCAGTTACTTTACTAAATAGAAGAAAGGAAATAGTTCATCCCATTTCTCCATTTCTCCATCGAGCATAATGAATAAAGTCTATATTGAAAGTAATTCCACTGGACAGTGACATTTTGGCCATGTGCCTCATACTGTCATTGGTGATTGTCATTTATCTGCCATGACCGACTCAATTCTTATCACCAAGTAGGTCATTCCATGCCAGCTGCAATGACCAGATATGAAAATGACATTCAAATATGTCCCATTTTAGGTAAAGAATTTATGGAAATATAAGTCACATGGGTGATCAGCAACTCTCCATCCTGACATATGATACCAGGCACTTTGTCAACAAGACTGATGGCAAAGACCTTTACTATCCCCCCAAAATTGTGTTAGATATGAATTTCACTACATAAACAATGTAAAAACATATGCCTTGATACGATGTGACTCTGGACAGTACAGGGGCCTCATTTATCAAAGGTGCGTGCCCACAAATAAACTCAACCTTAGGTGCGCCAGTTTTCCTGAAAAGGTTGGTATTTATAAATATTGACCTTGATGGGAATGTGTGCGTATCTCCATGCAAAACGTATAATTAAAACATAAGCCTGATGATAAAACATATGCATTTGGTGTTGGTAAGGAGATTCCTCAGCAGCATGTCGTCTAATATATTTTTTGTACCTTTATTATATTGGCCTAAATCATAACCATATTGCGGGGCATGTCTCTCCTTTTCTGACATGACTGGTTTATTTCCGCTACACAAAAAATATTAGGCTACCATTTATCCATAATTCATTCAATAGTCAACCATGCTCGAAAGTAAATAGACCGGTAGCCTATAATATTTGATAGGGTAGGCTACAGTATTGCTGTGTGATAGGAGCAGGACATCATAGCCTATTTAATCTCAGAGCCTATACCAAGGCAGGAGATAGAAATACAATCATCTATTGATAAACTAAATATTGAACAACAATTTGTCTTTTACATAAAGTGTGGGCTGTAGCATTTACTTTTAAATTGTTCAATCGTGCAGAATGCACGGCCAGTGTTTGGCACTCGGAATAGGCGGCATGCATTTTCTTTTTTTAAAAGCACTGCAAAATATTAAATATTCTGCCCGCACCTCTACAGAAATGTGATACAATTTGCCATTGCACTCTTTTTTATGAACTGTCATGGTCCAGTTCTAACATCTCCAAATCATACAGCAAATTATGGTGTTTTTGTTACCATAAAATGTGAATAGAGGGCGTTTTCCAGGCGGGGTTGTAACACTCGCTCAGGAGCGCAGAAATATAGTATGGCTCTGATTTAACAATGAAACATGCCTATATGTTGTGTGCGGCAATTTGATAAATCCCAATAATTTGTTGTGCACGCAAATCCTAGAATCTCCACATATGCCAGAATTTTGTGAAGAATGTACACACGAGTGATAAATGGGTCCCCAGGTGTCCAGCTCACCTGTAAACATCTAAACAGGATGGACTACGGTCAGTGTGATGTTGTACTTAACAGTGGCGGCTCCTGAAAAAATTCTCAGGAGGGGCAATTTTTCTGATGATTTAGGTGACCTACACACATTTTAAAAAAGATATGTCCAGCAACAACATGAAGACAGGGGCAGCATATAAGTCAATACCAGAAGCATTTATTGACTGATCTGGGGAGATGGATTCCAGTTTCTGTGACAGATTATAAATAATCTCTGATGCCTTTGTTATATTAGCTTTTGGTTGAATGTACTGTCGTAGTAAATATATAATGTTATAGCTTGGTCTGACTAAAATCTTGTGCATGACCCATTTTGTGTTGGGCGTTTGTTTTCAATCAATGCTGTTCCTATCCTATAACAATGGACAAAAGAGTCCTATCTTGTCAGCCTTGTCAGCAGGTGGCCAAGGACAACACCCACGCCATAGGTCTCTCAGTTCTTCCAACTCACGAGTTCTTGCTCTGAGGACACACACACACACACACACACACACACATCATCACTGATAACACACACACACACACACATCATCACTGTTAAACACACACACACACACACATCATCACTGTTAAACACACACACACACACACACAAAAATCCCCTCTCTTTAGGCTGAACATTTGAAGACAGAGAACCCGACTCAGAGCCAATGCAACAGTGGAGGGGACCTCGCCCAACTCATCAGGACCAATCAGAAGATCAGAACTACTAGATTCAACCTACATCATTTATTGTATAAAATGTCAGCACACAATGTTTTCGGGGCTCTCTTCAGATAGCTCCCTAAGAGTTTGACGAACGAGTCCGTGCACGCGATTCCAGATATCTTTACCTCTGAATAAACTGCCTTTATTATACCATATCCACCCTGTCCAAAGTCTCTACTTGGTCTCAGTTCTCCAGTAAACTTGTGATTATCAACAGTACACAACGGTAACAAACAATTGGGGGAACTCACGGGGCAGATAGTAAGGTCACAGTGACACAGAAAGCAGTTCAATGTCGGGGCTCGGGGGTACAGAGTCGCTCTCTTACCAGGATCGATTTTCCCTGTGACTGTCAGATCGAGGTCCGCTCCGACCAGGGTGAAGCCGGCCGGCTCCACTTCTCTGTCCGGGACTCTGTCATCCAGCCAAGTCTCCCAGCTGTATTGGATTCCGCTGCCAGCAACGTTTTCATTATTTAGTCCGTTCGTAGCGGGTATGTACACGATCAACAAGATCAGTCCAAAACCCACCACTCGAAATCCATGGTTGGCAGAATGTTTGTAAACTAAGTGTACAAATTAAAAACATAAAATAACGCCACTAAGTGTACAAATTAAAAACATAAAATAACGCCACACTGCAAGTCGCAAAGAGACGCTGCTAGCCGCTATTTGCTTAGTTACGTTCATGGTTACGTCACGTATGACGAAAGCGCGTAAGTGCAAGCCCACAGACACCCATAGAGAATGTATTGAAAGCTTTGAAATTTGAAAAAAATAGATTTTACATGACAGGCTATGAGAGACTTCTGGGCGATTTTCAACCTGACTGAAATCGCCCAAAAACGGGCGGGGCCATTTGAAGCACGACTTTAGCCTGATTTGACATTTAGTGGCAGTCAGATCAGATTACAACACTGATAACTACTGTTGCCGTGATATAATTGATTAGAAAAAAAATCCCTTCCTTTTCCCGTTTGGCAGTGCGTCGCCCATATCGCCCTATTGAACAGGCCGTCCCTGGTACTTAATGAATACCGGAGCATTTCTCCAAATCACAACACCATGAGCAGGTGCACAGCACGGAGGCCAGAAAACATCCAACTGTTTCATCAAGCGACTTGCAACATCTGTTAGATTTCATCAGCAAGAGGAGAGAGGGCGTTGAGGTTTTACAGCAGCACTCGCTCCTTCACACTCTGGCGCTACAACGGCACAGAACGCGAGAAACGTGACCCACCCTACCGCAGTGTGCTTAGCTTAGCGTTTTATTTCCTTAAATGTTTCACTATATATCGATGATGCAAATATCTAATGTGCTAAAATAAGCAGAAAGCCCGAACCCTTGTCCCAATTTACATTGATGGAAGAAAATATAGGAACAGGGGTGTTGAGGCCCATGTGCAGTTGTGTAAAGTACTTTAAAAAAAATACTTAAGTATTTTTTTGGGGTATCTGTACTTTACTTTACTATTTATATTTTTGCCAACTTTTACATTTACTTCACTACATTCCTAAAGAAAATAATGTACTTTTTACACCATACATTTCCCCTGTCACCCAAAAGTACTTGTTCCAATTCACACACTTCTCAAGAGAACATCCCTGGTCATCCCTACTGCCTCTGATCTGGCAGACTCACTAATCACAAATGCTTTGTTTGTAAATTATATCTGAGTGTTGGAGAGTGCCCCTGGCTATTTGTAAATAATAAACTAGAAAATTGTGCTGTCTGGCTTGCTTAATATAAGGAATTTGAAATGATTTATACTTTTACTTTTGATACTTAAGTATATTTTAGCAATTCAATTTTAATTTTGATACTTAAGTATATTTAAAACCAAAAACTTTTAAACATTTACTCAAGTAGTATTTACTTGAGTCATTTTCTATTAAGGTATCTTTACTTTTACTCAAGTATGACAATTGAATACTTTTTTCACCACTGCCCATGCGTCATGTTTTAGCCTCACATCTCTGCATGTGTGGACATACTGGCTCACTCCTTTGTGTGTTTGGCTGGGAGCATTCTCACTCAAATGAAGCTCTTTTCTAAACAGTAAACTGTGAAGTTTGTGTAAAGGGTTTAATCCTATTGGGTCAGTCAGTGGTTCTGCTCCATTCACTGGCATTCTGTTAGCCTTTTCTTCTCCCTGAGGTGAGGTGTGATCTCCATGTCGTGTCCTTGGACAGCGTACTCACACATCTCACCCAGAGTGAGGAAAATATCAGGGGTCTGGGGAGTGAAGAGTGTGACCCATAGGCATTTTATCTAATACAGTTCTAACACCTACTGTGATTATTCCAGGAGCCGTGCAACACCCTCAACCCCCCCCCCCCCCCCCCCCCCCCCCCCCTTGCCCCATAGCCTCCTCAAAGGATGTGAACCAAACCACAAAAGGGTTAGAGTGAAAAAGGTTTGTGTATGTGCATGTGTGTTTGGTTTGCATGCTCCTATGTGTGTGTGTGTGTGTGTGTGTGTTTGTATGTGTGTTTATGTGTGTGTGTTTGTGTGTGTGTGTGTGTGTGTGTGTGCGTGTTTGTATATGTGTGTGTGTCTGTATATGGTCCCCCTCGATACGAAACACACATGGGGGTTTTACTCCAGAATGACCCTGTCGCAGTGTAATCAGGCTGCAGCCTGGGAGCAAACCCTGTCCTTCTCACCACCCAGGGAGTGATGAGTGACACACAGGCGATGCACAACAAAGCCATGATTAACCCCTAACACCCAGGGAGTCGTCAGATCGCCTTCCAGAGGCCTCTCTCTCTCTCTCTGCCTTCCTGCAGGGTCTCTCTATCTGCCAAACATCCAGCCAGTAATCGCTGCCTGGGATGCATGAGCTGAATCCAAAAGAGAAGGCATTGATTACAGCTACAACACGCACACAACGGAAAATACAAACACACACACACTGATCGCTTACCCACAAATAGCGATACACTCCAACACACACACACACACCAACACACAGCACATTCCAGTCGTTGTGCAGCTGTTGCAGATCCAGAGACTGAGACAAAGATGGCCTTTGAATGGAGCTGGCAGGGGAGAGAGGAAAATGTTACCAGCCTCAACCTGGCCTGGGAAAATGATTCCTTCCTTTCTCTCTCTCTGCCTGTCTGCCTTAGCAAACAATGCTGCTGACCCTGGAACTGTAGCAATAGCAGAATGAGCTGACCCTGGAACTGTAGCAATAGCATAATGAGCTGACCCTGGAACTGTAGCAATAGCAGAATGAGCTGACACTGGAACTGTAGCAATAGCAGAATGAGCTGACCCTGGAACTGTAGCAATAGCAGAATGAACTGACCCTGGAACTGTAGCAATAGCAGAATGAGCTGAACAGTATAGTGGATGTCAGTACACCCAAACACTTAACGCCTCATAAAGAACACACACACACGCATGGATGCACAAACAAACACACACTCACACACACACTTTCCAGTTTGGGATCATGAACTATTTTGGGTTTGTGCTATTCTTTATTTTCGGCAACTTCAAAAAGACTCCAGAAGTCTGTTGAGTATGAAAGCTATGCAGAGTAATCTTATTTCTTCCACTGACAAAGCCCTTACTAACATAATTGGCTACATTCAGTCATTGGAACATTATGAAGACAGGGAGTTTCAGGCTTATTTAAGTGTGTAGATATATGGGTTTCAGAGATTCATTGAGTACTTTGTCAATGTCTGTAAAGCAATATACGTTTCTGAAGATCCAGCGAGGGGTGAGATGGAGATGAGAGAAGTTAAGGAGAGGGAAAATAATAGGTCACAGCTGCTCCTTATCTTTCTCCAACGCCCCCTGATGGATAACTCTGCAGATCCTCAGACCTCCTGCTTCACAAAAAAACCACATCCCACATACCATAGACTGACTAAGTGACCTCAGCCTCCCTCACGAGACAGTGGGGAAGACAAGGGAGGAGGGGATGGGTGACGGGGGGGAGGGGGGAGGGGGAGGAGAGAGGGAGTGGGGGCGAGCTGTTGCTTTTCTCACTGTGGTTTTGCGTGGGCTTGTAGCACACTTCTATAGACTCTACTCTTGTCTTTTTCTCCTCTCCTCTCCTCTCCTCTCCTCTCCTCTCCTCTCCTCTCCTCTCCTCTCCTCTCCTCTCCTCTCCTCTCCTCTCCTCTCCTCCCCTGCCCTCTCCTCTCCTCTCCTCTCCTCTCCTCTCCTCTCCTCTCCTCTCCTCTCCTCTCCTCTCCTCTCCTCTCCTCTCCTCTCCTCTCCTCTCCTCTCCTCTCCTTTCCTTTCCTCTCCTTTCCTTGTTATAATGACAAACCTCCTGGCATTGACAACTTAGTTGGAAAGATACTGAGGATGGTAGCTGACTCTATAGCCACTCATCTTTAATCTGAGGCTAGAGGAAAGTGTTTGTAATCAGACCTTGAGGGAAGCCAAAGTCATTCCGCTACCCAAGAGTGGTAAAGCGGCCTTTACTGGTTCTAACAGCAGACCTATCAGCTTTCTGCCAGCTCTTTGCAAACTGTTGGAAAAATTGTGTTTGACCAAATACAATGCTATTTCTCTGTAAACTAATTAACAAAAGACTTTCAGCATGCTTATAGAGAAGGGCACTCAACATGTACTGCATTGACACAAATGACTGATGACTGGTCGAAATAAATTGATAATAATAAGATTGTGGGAGCTGTACTGTTAGATTTCAGTGCAGCCTTTGATATTATTGACCATAACCTGTTGTTGAGAAAATGTATTTGTTATGGCTTTTCAACCTCTGCTATATTGTGGATTCAGAGCTATCTATCTAATACAACTCAGAGGGTTTTCTTTAATGGAAGCTTCTCTAATGTCAAACATGTAAAGTGTGGTGTACCGCAGGGCAGCTCTCTAGACCCTGTGCTTTTTTCTATTTTTAACAATGACCTGCCACTGGCATTAAACAAAGCACGTGTGTCCATGTACAGTATGCTGATGATTCAACCATATACGCATCAGCAACCACAGCTAATTAAGTTACTGAAACCCTTAACAAAGAGTTACAGTCTGTTTTGGAATGGGTGGCCAGTAACAAACTGGTCCTGAACATCTCTAAAACTAAGAGCATTGTATTTGGTATATATCATTCCCTAAATTCTAGACCTCAGCTTAATCTGGTAATGAATGGTGTGGCTGTTGAACAAGTTGAGGAGACTAAATGATTTGGTGTTACCTTAGATTGTAAACTGTCATGGTCAAAACATATACTGTAGATTCAATGGTTGTAAATATGGGGAGAGGTCTGTCCATAATAAAGAGATGCTCTGCTTTTTTGACACCACACTCCACAAAGCAAGTCCTGCAGGCTCTAGTTTTATCTTATCTTGATTATTGTCCAGTCATATGGTCAAGTGCTGCAAAGAAAGACCTAGTTAAGCTACAGCTGGCCCTGAACAGAGCGGCACGTCTTGCTCTTCATTGTAATCAGAGGACTAATATTAATACTATGCATGACTATGTCACTTCTTGTTTTTATAAGAACAATTAATGTGTTGGAAATTCCAAAATGTTTGCACAGTCAACTTACACTCAGCACTGACACACACACTTATCCCACCAGACATGCCACCGGGTTTTTTTTCACAGTCCCCAGGTCCAGAACAAATTCAAGGAAACGTACAGTATTATACAGAGCCAACTCCCTTCCATCTTTTACAGCGCAAGTGAACAGCAAACCTGGTTTCAGAAAACAAATAAAGCAACACCTCACTGCAAAACGCCTCTCCCCCATGTGACCTACTTGTTGTGTGTATGTACTGACATGTATGTGTAACTGATAGATGCACACACACACTACATGCTAATGTTTTTAAATGTATGTAAATTGTAAAGTATATTAGCTGTAATGTCTTTTTCGTTATGTGTCGGACCCCAGTAAGACTAGCTGTCGCCATTGGCATCGGCTAATGGGGATCCTAATAAATCAAATAAAAATTATAATCCTCTCCTCCCCTCTCCTCTCCTCTCCTCTAGTCCCCTCTCCTTTCCTCTCCTCCCCTCCCCTTTCCTCGCCTCTCCTCCCCTCTCCTTTCCTCTACCCTCCTCTCCTCTCTTTTCCTCTCCCCTCCTCTCCTCCCCTCTCCTCACCACCCCTCCCCTCTCCTCTCCTCTCTGCCAAGTTACTACATCTAATTGAGCTAGTGCTTTCCCCCATAGTACCTCATTAGAGAGAGAGGAAGGAGAGAGGAGGAGAGGGAGAAAGATGGAGAGAAATAGCGGGAGGAGAGAGCTAGAGAGAAAGAGAGGGACAGAGAGAGAGAGGGACAGACAGAGAGAGAGAAAGAGGGACAAAGAGAGAAAGAGTGTGATGCGTGTGATAGAAGGAGTCAGGCGCAGGGGAGTAATACGCATCCAAAGAGTTTATTCCGTCGATAAACAGTTGCGCAAGCATGCGACAACAAAACTCAGGCACAGGGGAAATATCTACCCTGGCAACAACAAGGTAAGGGTAGCTCAACCGAGCTACACACAGCTCACTACAAACAATCACCCACACAGACAAGGAAGCAGAGGGAGCACTTATACAATGACTAATTGGGGATAAGGACCAGGTGTGTGTGATTAATTAGTCAAGACAAGTGGAGTGATGATAAATCGATCGGCAGCAGCTAGTAAGCCGGTGACGACGAACGCCAATACCTGCCCGAACAAGGAGGGGAGGCAACCTCGGTGGAAGTCGTGACAGCCCCACAAACCACGGGCTCAGCTTCCGGCAGGGCAGGTGGAAGGGCAGATTCCGGTTCGAGAGCCAGACCCGATCCCCCGGTACAAAGATGGAGGCCTCACTGCGGTAGCGGTCAGCGTTGGCCTTCTGACGACGCACGGCGCGTTGGAGTTGAACGTGGGCAGCATCCCACGTCTCCTCCGCGCGCCGAAACCAGTCATCCACCGCAGGAGCCTCGGTCTGGCTCTGGTGCCACGGTGCCAGAACCGGTTGGTAACCTAGAACACACTGGAAAGGCGTTAGGTTAGTGGAAGAGTGGCGGAGAGAGTTCTGGGCATATATCTGCCCATGGCAAGAACACCGACCACTCCCCGGCCGGTCCTAACAGTAGGACCGCAGGAACCTACCCACGTCCTGATTTACCCGTTCCACCTGCCCATTACTCTCGGGGAGGACCCAGAGGTCAGGCTGACGAGACCCCCAGATGTTCCATGAACGCCTTCCAGAACTTGGACGTGAACTGGGGACCTTGTCAGACACTATGTCCTCTAGTACCCCGTAGTGCCGGAAGACGTGAGTAAACAGGGCCTCCGCAGTCTGCAGGGCCGTGGGGAGACCGGGCAGAGGAAGGAGGCGGCAGGACTTTGAGAAGCGGTCCACAACGACCAGGATGGTGGTGTTACCTTGGGAGAGGGGAAGATCAGTCAAAAAAGCAATGCTAAGGTGAGACCATGGTCATTGTGGAACTGGTAATGGTTGTAGCTTACCCGCTGGGAGGTGCCTAGGTGCCTTACTCTGGGCGCACACCGAGCAGGAGGAGACGAACACCCTCACGTCCTTAGCCAAGGTAGGCCACCATATCTTTCCGCTCAGGCAGTGCACTGTACGACCGATACCTGGGTGACCAGAGGAGGGTGATGTGTGTGCCCAGAAGATCAGACGATCATGGATAAGAGCAGTCCCATCGCCCATACTACTGGCGCCACAATGCGGGAGGCTGGGAGTATGGGGGTGTTGTCTCTGGGCCTCTCCTCTGTGTCATACAGCTGGGACAGTGCGTCTGCCTTTACGTTCTTCGTACCCGGAATGTATGACAATGTAAAATCAAACTGGGTGAAGAATAGGGCCCACCTGGTCTGGCGAGGATTCAGCCTCCTCATTGCCCGGATGTACTCCAGGTTACAGTGGTCCGTCCAGACGAGGAAAGTGTGTTTCGCCCCTTCGAGCCAATGCCTCCACACGGTCAAAGCTCAGACAACAGCCAACAGCTCCCGATCACCAACGTCGTAGTTCTGCTCCGCCGGACTGAGCTTCTTCGAGAAGAAGGCACAGAGGCGGAGCTTGGGTGGCGTGCCCGAGCGTTGGGATAGGACAGCGCCCATCCCTACCTCGGACCTATCCACCTCCACTACAAACGGTGGGCACGCCGTTTGTAGTGGAGGTGGATAGGCTAGTACCGGAGCTGAGGTGAACAGACCCCGCAGTCTCATGAAGGCCAGAACCGCCTCATCAGACCAGCGGAACCGGAACGGTCCACCCTTCATCAGGGATGTGATGGGAGCTGCGACCTTGCCAAAGCCCCGGATAAACCTTCGATAGTAGTTGGCAAAGCCAACCTGGACCCTGCCACAACTCCAGGCATGCGCTCTTCTCCCGCTGACTCCAAACAGGGTGGGTGATTCTGTGATCCGTGTGATAGAAGGAGTCAGGCACAGGAGAGTAATACGCATCCAAAGAGTTTATTCAGTCGATAAACAGTTGCGCAAGCATGCGACAACAAAAGTCAGGCACAGGGGAAATATCTACCCTGGCAACAACAAGGTAAGGGTAGCTCAACCGAGCTACACACAGCTCAATACAAACAATCACCCACACAGACAAGGAAGCAGAGGGAACACTTATACAATGACTAATTGGGGATAAGGACCACGTGTGTGTGATTAATTAGACAAGACAAGTGGAGTGATGATAAATGGATCGGCAGCAGCTAGTAAGCCGGTGACGACGAACGCCGAAACCTGCCCGAACAAGGAGGAGAGGCAGCCTCGGCGGAAGTCGTGACAAAGAGAGAGAGGGACAAAGAGAGAGAGAGGAGTGGTGGAGTAGGGTGAGGGTGAGGGGGGAGAGAGGGAGAGACAGAGGAGGTAGGGTGTGGTAGAAAAGAGAGATGTGGATTCCCCTTCAGGTGGTAAACTTGGCATGACGGAATGGAGCTGTGAAACCCTGTGGCAGGCATCTGCAAGAATTCCCATCCCCGACTTGATCCGGCTGCCATTCCTATCAAAGAGCCCCAGGCCCTGATGGCAACCCACAACCAACATCCCAGTTTTTTCACTACCAAACTTTCCACTTTCTGGGAGCACAGTTATCAGATCTTTAAGTCCTCCACCTCCGCACAAACAGAGCCCCTCCCTTTAAAGCCATGTGAGCTTCAAACCACTTCGCCTGGCTGTCACAGGCACTGACACTGCGCTGCCAGCTGCCTCATGCAACCAGGAGCTGGTATAAACAAAGCGTTTGAAGTGCACTTTCTGATGTGCTCGTCTTGAGTTCACAGAGGTAGCAGGCAGCGCTTGTCAGATATGTGTGTGTGTGTGCGTGTGTACATGCGTGTGTGCGTGTGTCCACAAAAACTTCCCCAAGTTAGGAGTCAAACCCATTCTGTTCTGGGGTATAGCGAAACAGACTTAAACATGTTGAATGCTACAGGTGACAATTGTATGTTCTTAGCACTTTGCAAATAACTCCCTTTATAACCTCTATTTGGTCATCTCTCTCTCTCTCTCTCTCTCTCTCTCTCTCTCTCTCTCTCTCTCTCTCTCTCTCTCTCTCTCTCTCTCTCTCTACCACTCCCTTCTCTTTGACTCTTGGACTCTCTCCAACACCAGCTCTCCAAATCTCATCTCTCACCATCTATGTGTCTCTCCTGCTGTCTTTCCATCCAGCCCCGTCAGGCATTGAATCTTTGAAACACACCATGAAGCAGATCTGAAGGACCTTAAATTGATACTTAACTCTCAGAAATCTTAAAAGGCTCGGGCCAATGAATTTTTTATGTGCACCACCCGCGGCTGGGGTTCGCCCAGCACAGGACACACAAACAGTGCTTTCTTTTCCTTTTTCCTTCCGTCCTTCTCTCCCTCTGTTTTACCCCATCCCTCTTTCTTCCCCCTCCTCTCTGCCTCTCTCGCTCTCTCTCTCATTCTCCATATCTCCCTTCTCTCTTTCTCCTTCCCCCTTTCGCTCTCCCCTCTCCTCCCTCTTTCTCTCCCTCTTTCCCCCACCTCTCTCTCTCCTTCTCCTCCTCTCCCTCTCTCTCTCTCCCTCTTTCCCCCTCTCTCCCTCCCTCGCTCCCTCTCTCCCTCTCTCCCTCTTCCCCACTCTCTCTCTCCCTCTCCCCCTCTCCCCCCTCTCTCTCTCCCTCTCCCCCCTCTATCTCTCCCTCTCCCCCTTCCTCTCTCCCCCCTCCCTCTCTCCCTCTCACCCTCTCCCCCTCCCTCTCTCCCTCCCACCCTCTCCCCCTCTCTCTCTCCCTCTTACCCTCTCCCCTTCTCTCTCTCCCTCTTTCCCTCTTTCCTCCCTCCCCCTTTCGCTCTCCCTCTTTCCTCCCTCTCTCTCTCCCTCACTTCCCTCTTCTGTCTCCCTCCCTCTGTCCTCTGTCCCCCTCTCTCCCTCTCTATCTCTGTGTGTAATGACACAGTCTTTTCTGTGGCAAATCTCCATGTGGCTCCTGGTCTAATTGGTAGGTAGCATCTGTGCTAACACTGCAGAGACACTGCGGGGGGGGGGGGGGGAGCGTAATGGTGCATCGCCTGGAAAACTGTCTCCAACCAATGACGGCTTGGAGGAAAAGTAAAACATAAATACAAACAGCTGGGTAAATAGAGAGTGAGCGTGTCTCAAACAGAGGACAGGGGAGCTCACGAGACAGTGTGTGTGTGTGTCTGCCTTTGCGTCTGTGCGCATGCATGCATGTGTGTGCGTTTACACGTGTGTCTCTAACAGAGGGCAGGGGAGCCCGTGAAGAGGCAGCATCAGGGCTCTGTGTGAGCTGAGCATTAAAGACATTAGAGAGCGACTGTCTCTGCCAGGCTCCAAGAAGTTCACTCCTGTCCTGCCTCATTACCCGGCTCATGTCACTCTGCGTCTCAACACCATGCCAACACAACACATGCAACGGGAGAGCACCATAATCACTCAGCTTGTGTTTTCTCCTACAATGAAAATGCAACATGGTGGGTTTTTAATCTGCTGTTGCTTACTGTGGATCTTCCGAGAGTGGAGCAGACATGTGGATTTAATTTTGCATTGCTTGTTGTGATCCCATGCCATGACCTGGTTGAATGTTTTATTGACACTTTATGGCCCTAGTATATCAACTCAAGGATGGAACTGTGCGAACGGCTGCTTTAAACAGCGTTTTGTTGTTCACTCTCTTCTCTTCACTTCACATGAGCGCCTCTTGGTTTTGCATCTACTAGCCTATAAAAAGATATGTTTAAGGTTCCAGAGGCCCCTGGCTCATTTGGTTGTATATGAAGGATCAAGCGTGAGAGAGATGGAGTTTGCATCATTCTCTAATTTGAGTTTTAGGAGAGTGAGGGGGAGGAGAGAGAGAAGGGAGAAAGGAGTTTTTAAAAAAAGCAGGGAAAGAGAGAAAGAAAGAAAGGGGAGAGAAGAGAGCAAGAGATATGTAGAGAGAGAGAGAGAGAGATAAAGAGAGAGGGAGGGAGAGAGAGAGAGAGAGAGAGGTAGAGAGATAAAGAGAGAGGTAGAGGTAGAGAGAGAGAGAGAGAGAGAGAGAGAGAGAGAGAGAGAGAGAGAGAGAGAGAGAGATGCAGAGAGAGGTAAAGAGAGAGTGTGATGGTACCCCTGGGAGGCAGAGTAGGAAGTTGTAGTCTGGGTGTTCAAGGCTGGTTCCCGTCGGGCTGCATACGGCACAGCAGGTAACCCTGCTAATCACCCCGTCTGTCTGTCTGTCTGTCTGTCTGTCTGTCTGTCTGTCTGTCTGTCTGTCTGTCTGTCTGTCTGTCTGTCTGTCTGCTCTACACCACACCTCTACTACTCACTAAATATAACCAGACAAGACGCTCTAGGTCTTTCAATAAGGATATAAACCTCTCTCTATGTTTGTCTACTCTATGCCACATTGTTTTGCATCTCGTCTTAAGAGATATGAATACCTACATTGCATTGCTGTTTTGCATAACGAAAATGCTATCCTTTAAGAGTTTGTAGCTATCCCTATATATTGACATATAGTTACTGATATTTTTCAAACAATCTGTGCTTCTATTGAATGCTCAAAACTAGGTGTTTAAACCGCATCAGTTGTTTGACCTTGGCCTTGCTCAAATGAAAGAGACTCCCAACACCATACAACAATAAGTGCCTGCAAGTTTCACAGCTTTCCCTCACTCCTCAACCCACGTGACCCCCTCGAGCACCCTTGAGACCAAAACGGCACTTGTGGAAAGTCTTAAGCATGGTACATCACATCCTCACCCCCCTCCTTCCTTCCTTCCTTCCTTCCTTCCGTCCCTCCATCCATCCCTTCATCCACCCACTTGGCCCTGGGGAGTTAAGGGTGTGTAGAAAAGTGAATCTTTGCCCTGGGCCTTGTGTATTGATTTTGGGACTCCAAAGTTAAGGAACAGATGGGGCTCAAAGAGGACATTGATGCGCGTCAGAAACAATAAGGATCAAGCCTGAAGCAGAGAGGAGAAGAGAGGAGCAGAGAGGAGAAGAGAGGAGAAGAGAGGAGAAGAGTGGAGCAGACAGGAGAAGAGTGTATAAGAGAGGAGAAGAGAGGAGAAGAGAGGAGCAGACAGGTGAAGAGAGGAGCAGAGAGGAGAAGAGAAGAGAAGAGAGGAGAAGAGTGGAACAGAGAGGAGCAGAGAGGAGCAGAGAGGAGAAGAGAGGAGAAGAAAGGAGAAGAGAGGAGCAGAGAGGAGAAGAGAGGAGCAGAGAGGAGAAGAGAGGAGAAGAGAGGAGCAGAGAGGAGAAGAGAGGAGCGGAGTGGAGAATAGTGGAGCGGAGTGGAGAATAGAGGAGAAGAGAGGAGCGGAGTGGAGAATAGAGGAGCAGAGAGGAGAAGAGAGAAGCGGAGTGGAGAGGGAGAGATGACACTCATCTTCTTGGAATCATACAGTATCTCACAGATGGGGACACAAACATACTGTGTGATGTGGATGAATGTCTACACAGGATATACACAACACAATGTAGCTATCTTTTGACATGCTACATTTTGGAGCGAGATATACACAAACTGGAAATACCTAGATTGGCTGAACTGGACACTAGCTGTGAGTTCAGACAAGATCATCATCAAAGTGGCATTCTGTCCACAAACTGTATTCACTATGTGATATAGATATTTAATCAATATCTAATATCAGCATCTCAATGTGTCCTTGATGTCCATATCTCCGTGTGTGTGTGTGTGTGTGTGTGTGTGTGTGTGTGTGTGTGTGTGTGTGTGTGTGTGTGTGTGTGTGTGCGTGCGTGTCCATGGCAGAATCCCAGTCCGTTGCCACACTGCAGAGGGGATAAAGATGACTCCCTGCAGATGGGCGGAAAAACGCTGCTGTCATTCCGATCATTCTGGGAGTGTGAACTTGGCTGAGGATGAGTGCTTCTGGAGCCAGGCTTTGTGTCAGGGCCAGAGGGAGAGAGGGAGTGAAATAAAGAAACAAAGGAAGAGGGGATAGTCATTCCGAAAGATGACATCCTGAGGAGATGCCATTTTGGGAGCAGCTGGTACTCTGGCAGGATTGAGAGACGCTGACAGAGACGCTGACAGATAAAGATTGAGGCATCACAATGCCCATGCGTCCTCCTGTCCTTACACACACACATACACTTACACTCCTCCTCTCCTCCTCTCCTCCTCTCCTCCTCTCCTCCTCTCCTCCTCTCCTCCTCTCCTCTCCTCCTCCCCTCCTCTCCTCTCCTCTCCTCCTCTCCTCTCCCCCTCTCCCCCTCTCCTCCTCTCCTCTCCTCATCTCCTCTCCTCTCTTCCTCTCTTCTCCCCCCTCCCCCCTCCCCCTCTCCTCCTCTCCTCTCCTCCTCTCCTCTCCTCTCCCCCTCTCCTCTCCCCCTCTCCCCTCTCCTCCTCTCTTCCTCTCCTCTCCCCTCTCCTCCTCTCCTCCTCTCCTCCTCTCCCCCTCTCCTCCTCTCCTCTCCTCCTCTCCTCTCCCCCTCTCCTCCTCTCCTCTTCTCCTCTCCTCCTTTCCCCCTCTCCTCTCCTCCTTCCTCTCTCCTCCTCTCCTCTCCCCCTCTCCCCCTCTCCTCCTCTCCTCCTCTCCTCTCCTCCTCTTCTCTCCCCTCTCTTCCTCTCCTCCACTCCACAGGGTAAATAAGTCAACTCTACCAGGGACAATACTGATATATGCTGTACACCAAACAGTTACCCCTCCTCTGATATCATACTAACACAACGCTTGCAAGGATAATCATAACTGACATATTATAGTGTTTCTCTATGGGTTTTGTTAATTATTTGTCAGTGCTCCAAGGGACATCATACTGTTGATGAGTATTGGTGTCATTATTTACCAGGTAAACCCGATTCTATGGGCTGCGGTATACACTGTTCAATCTAATGTGACTTCACAGGAGTTTGCTGGCACGTTAATTGGGGAGGACAGGCTCGTGGTAATGGCTGGAGCGGAATTAGTGGAAGGGTATCAAATACATCAAACACATGGTTTCCATGTGTTTGATGCCATTCCATTGACTCCGTTCCAACCATTATTGTGAGCCGTCCTCCCCTCAGCAGCCTCCTGTGCGTGACCTGTTATGAAGTTGCTGCCTGCCCTCTCTTTCATCACCCAGGTTCATTAGAAAGTAACCTAGGAGGCAATTAAAAGGGCTTATTTCTCCTCGCTCCGAAAGATCACAGAGAATCTGCAGCAGAATTGATAGGTAAGAATCTGGTAATTAACACAAAACTGGAGAAAATATGAGATATCCTCACAATCCTAACAATCTGTGGCTTCTCCTGTGCCTTATCGTCGGTTCATTCAAACATAATCTAAATTCAAACCGGGGTGATTATACTGTAGGATGCAGTGGTGAAAACAGCAACATGGATCAGTTATGATGAAACCTAATGACCAGACTAGTAAAGTGGAGAGACGTAAGAGATGCTTGATAACGACATCCCAATCCTCACCTCCTGGCTGGAGCAGACCGATGGAGAGATGGAGAAAGGGGATGGAAAGATGAAAGGGGGATGTACGGCAGAAATTAAAGAAATGAGAAGATAAAAGAGAAGAGGTCAAGTTTTAGAGATGTGATTTCATTTAATTCTCCATCTTGTTTACCTTCATTAATTTAACCCTCAGTAACAGCTCTTCATGGGTGAGCTGAGGCATCTGGTGGCTGTGAATGAAGAGATGGGGAGATGGAAAGATCAGGAGGAGAACAGACGGTAGGGGAGTTCACTAAACTTCTCAAAGTCACTGCAGATTTACTGTAGAATTTGTTTGAGAAATGTGCTTATAACAAGAAAAACAACAGGTAGAGGAAGAGAGAGAGAGAGAGAGAGAGAGAGAGAGAGAGAGAGAGAGAGAGAGAGAGAGAGAGAGAGAGAGAGAAATTAGAGAAATGAGAGAGAGGAGGAGGATTCGTAGGAGTGTTTCACAGGAACCTGAGAGAACACACACACACACACTAACACACCGTGCAGTACAGAGAGACTCTGGGGAAGTGTGTTAGATAGATACACTCCTTCATACGACCTGGCAGGAAACTTTTAGTTTGCAAAGAGAATTATCTTCCGGTGCTGGTGTTCAGGAGCCACTGAGGAAGGAAATTACATGGAAAACAACAAATAAAACCCACATTTTATTTGGCTACAGGGGACAGATAAACGCATCACTGCTCTTATTGAAGATAGAGTAGAAGAATACCCTCTAACTCAATTGGTGTAAATCACAAATCACAGGGTTTCCTTGTTCCAGGCACTTTGTGTGTTTAACACTCATACCGGAAGTTTTCAAAGAGAGATGTCAAGAGGAGTGGCGATTGAACAGATCTCCAGTCTAAGAGATGAGAGTCCAGTCTGTCTCCCCCTGTCTGTCTCCCCCACTCGCTCACCCACCCACCCAACACCATGTGAAAAAATATATAATTGTGCTTTCTCTCCCCTAGCTGTCTCTGTGCTCTGTTCTGCATCAGCAGAATGGCTATCATGAGTGTGATTAAGGGTTTAGTGTTTCACAATGGAGGGTAGTGGGAGAGAGAAGCGGGAGAGAGAAGGGGAAGACAGAAGGGGGAGAGACGAGCAGCAGAGCGGGGGATCCTCCACGATGGGTCTGGCAACCTGAGACATCTGTCCACCGCCGACACACAGGAAAGAAGGGAGTGAGAGAGAGGGACAGAGAAAGAGCAGAGGGAGAAACCAAAATCTTAACCCTGGGTTATACATTATTGCCCAGTGAATGTAATGGTACTCGACTATCGGAGTGAGAACTGTAGATCCCTTCAAACGTCACATCATTCTTGGAATAAACATAATTTATAGTCTGTAGATTTGCCTTTTGTGAGTCCATACTGTTGTTTGAGTATTGCATTTATTCATAAGTCTGTGTTCATGAAGTGGACTATTCATCAGTCAAATGGTGCTTTCAATGTAATAAGAGTGCTTCCTGAAAGCAGAAGGCAAACTCTCTCTTGAACTCTCATCACATTTCTCACTGTTGTGGTCTCGAGATGGTGTGGGTGATGTAGCGATGTTGTGGGGAGACGTATGAGGGACGTCACAGTCTGCAGCTGCCTCTGAAGGAGCTCTCTCCATCACTGGCCGTCAGCCATGGAAGCATCTGGCACCAACATCACTCATACACATACACGTGGACACACAGAAACACAGACACACACACACAAAGACAGACAGACAGACACCCACCCACACACACACACACACACACACACACACACACACACACACACACGCACACACACACGCACACACACACACACACACACACACACACACACACACAGATATACATACACACACACACACACAGTACCAGCCCTGCTGCACCAGCATCACTCATACACTTCCAGACCCATTGCTGCTGCTGACGATGATGACACACAGGGTAAAAAGTATTGCTTGTGTTTTTTTGTTCTGATATATGGTGATTTTTTTTAGCTTGAGATATGTTGCTAAAAGTCACACAGTCAGTGCAGGGAGAGTTTGAATTTGAAATGTTTGAATTAATCAAAAATATCAGTGATACCTTTAGGAATGTGCAACCAGAGGAAAAAAAACTCTAGACCACCTTTACTCCACACACAGAGACGCATACAAATCTCTCCTAAGCCCTCCATTTGACAAATCTGACCATAATTATATCCTCCTGATTCCTGCTTACAAGCAAAAACTAAAGCAGGAAGCACCAGTGACTCGGTCAATAAAGAAGTGGTCAGATAACGCAGATGCTAAGCTACAGGACTGTTTTGCTAGCACAGACTGGAATATGTTCCGGGATTCTTCCAATGGCATTGAGGAGTACACCACATCAGTCACTGTCTTCATGAAAAAGTGCATTGATGATGTCGTCCCCACAGTGACCGTACGTACATACCCCAACCAGAAGCATCAAACAGGCAAAGCGTCATTAAAGGACTAAGATTGAATCGTTCTACACCGGCTCCGACGCTCGTCGGATGTGGAAGGGCTTACAAACTATTACAGACTACAAACTGAAGCACAGCCGCGAGCTGCCAAGTGACAAGAGCCTACCAGACGAGCTAAATCACTTTTATGCTCGCTTCGAGGCAAGCAACACTGAAGCATGCATGAGAGCATCAGCTGTTCCAGACGACTGTGTGATCACGCTCTCCGCAGCTGATGTGAGTAAGACCTTTAAACTGGTCAACATTCACAAGGCTGCAGGGCCGGACGGATTACCAGGACGTGTACTCCGAGCATGCGCTGACCAACTGGCAAGTGTCTTCAATGATATTTTCAACCCTGATTGAGTCTGTAATACCAACATGTTCCAAGCATACCACCATAGTCCCTGTGCCCAAGAACACTAAGGTAACCTGCTTAAATGACTACAGACCCGTAGCACTCACGTCTGTAGCCATGAAGTGCTTTGAAAGGTTGGTCATGGCTCACGTCAACACCATTATCCCAGAAACCCTAGACCCACTCCAATTCGTATACCGCCCCAACAGATCCACAGATGATGCAATCTCTATTGCACTCCACACTGCCCTTTCCCACCTGGACAAAAGGAACACCTACGTGAGAATGCTATTCATTGACTACAGCTCAGCGTTCAACACCATAGTGCCATCAAAGCTCATCACTAAGCTAAGGACCCTGAGACTAAACACCTCCCTCTGCAACTGGATCCTGGACTTCCTGACGGGCCGCCCACAGGTGGTAAGGGTAGGTAACAACACATCTGCCACGCTGATCCTCAACATGGGGGCCCCTCAGGGGTGCGTGCATAGTCCCCTCCTGTACTCCCTGTTCACCTATGACTACATGGCCAGGCATGACTCCAACACCATCATTAAGTTTGCCGATGACACAACAGTGACACAACCTGATCACCGACAACGATGAGACAGCCTATATGGAGGAGGTCAGAGACCTGGCTGTGTGGTGCCAGGATAACAACCTCTCCCTCAACGTGATCAAGACAAAGGAGATGATTGTGGACTACAGGAAAAGAAGGACCAAGCACGCCCCCATTCTCATCGACGGGGCTGTAGTGGAGCAGGTTGAGAGCTTCAAGTTCCTTGGTGTCCACATCACCAACAAACTATCACCAAACACACCAAGACAGTCGTGAAGAGGGCACGACAAAGCCTATTCCCCCTCAGGAGACTTGGCATGGGTCCTCAGATACTCAAAATGTTATACAGCTGCACCATCGAGTGCATCCTGACTGGTTGCATCACCGCCTGGTATGGCAACTGCTCGGCCTCCGACCGCAAGGCACTACAGAGAGTAGCGTGTACGGCCCAGTACATCACTGGGGCCAAGCTTCCTGCCATCCAGGACCTCTATACCAGGCGGTGTCAGAGGAAAGCCCTAAAAATTGTCAAAGACTCCAGCCACCCTAGTCATAGACTGTTCTCACTGCTACCGCACGGTAAGCGGTACCGGAGCGCCAAGTCTAGGTCCAAAAGGCTTCTTAACAGCTTCTACCCCAAACCATAAGACTCCTGAACAGCTAATCAAATGGCTACCCGGACTATTTGCATTTCCCCCTATTTTTTCTTATCTATTGTTTACTTAACACGTATTTTTCTTAATACTGCATTGTTGGTTAAGGGCTTGTAAGTAAGCATTTCACGGTAAGGTTGTATTTCACCTGTTGTATTCGGCGCATGTGACAAATACAATTTGATTTGATTTGATGTTCTTTAGTTCCACTTGTAAATAATTTACAGTAAGATTATTGCCAAACTACTGCTCTGTAAAGCACATTGAGGGTGTTGTGACCAAGTCAGAGCAGGGTTAAATTTACGAGTTCCTCAACCGTGTACTCTATGAGAATCTAGGCTTTTACTAGTGTTCCTCCATTGCTGACAGGTGTATAAAATTGAGCACACGACCATGCAATCTCCATAGATAAACATTGGCAGTAGAATGGCCTTACTGAGGAGCTCAGTGACTTTCAACGTGGCACCGTCATAGGATGCCAGCTTTCCAACAAGTTAGTTGGTCAAATTTCTTCCCTGCTAGAGCTGCCCTGTAAGTGCTGTTATTGTAAAGTGGAAACATCTAGGAGCAACAACAGCTCAGCTGCGAAGTGGTACGCCACACAAGCTCACAGAACAGGACTGCCGAGTGCTGAAGCATGTAGCGCGATAAAATAGTATGTCCTCGGTTGCAACACTCACTACCGAGTTCCAAACTGCCTCTGGAAGCAACTTCAGCACAAGAACTGTTCGTCGGGAGCTTCATGAAATGGGTTTCCATGGCCTAGCAGCCGCACACAAGCCTAAGATCACCATGCGCAATGCCAAGCGTCAGCTGGAGTGGTGTAAAGCTTGCCACCATTGGACTCTGGAGCAGTGGAAACGTGCTATCTGGAGTGATGAATCACGCTTCACCATCTGGCAGTCCGACGGAAGAATCTGGGTTTGGCGGACGCCAGGAGAACGCTACCTGCCAGAATGCATAGTGCCAACTATAAAGTTTGGTGGAGGAGGAATAATGGTCTGGGGCTGTTTTTCATTGTTCAGGCTAGGCCCCTTAGTTCCAGGGAAGGGAAATCATTTAGTCATTTAGACGATTCTGTGTTTCCAATTTTGTGGCAACAGTTTGGGGAATGCCCTTTCCTGTTTCAGCATGACAATGCCCCCATGCACAAAGTGAGGTCCATACAGAAACGGTTTGTCGAGATTGGTGTGGAAAAACTTGACTGGCTGCACAGAGCCCTGACCTCAACCCCATCGAACACCTTTGGGATGAATTGGGACTCCGACTGCGAGCCAGGCCTAATCACACAACATCAGTGCCTGACCTCACTAATGCTGTTGTGGATGAATGGAAGCAATTCCCCACAGCAATGTTCCAACATCTAGTGGAAAGCCTTCCCAGAAGAGTGGATGCTGTTATAGCAGCAAAGGGAGGACCAACTCCATATTAATGCCCATGATTTTGGAATGAGATGTTCGACGAGCAAGTGTCCACATACTTTTGGTCATGTACTGTATGTGTCCACAACCAGGCCTGGTTTTTGCAGCGGAATTAACCATTGGGGTTTTGCACTACTATGTTACATTTCCTGTGGCATTCTCAGTTTACCGCTAGCATGTCTTAAAGTTAACTGCATTTTACAGCAATTATAGGGGTTATTATATGATCCAAGGATTTATAGGGGTTATTATACGATCAGAGGATTTAGACGGGTTATTATAGGATCAGAGGCGTTGTGGGGGTTATTATATGATCAGAGGATTTATAGGGGTTACTATACAAACAGAGGATTTATAGGGGTTATTATACGATCAGAGCATTTATAGGGGTTATTATACAAACAGAGGATTAATGGGGGTTATTATACGATCAGAGCATTTATAGGGGTTATTATACGATCAGAGTATTTATAGGGGTTATTATAGGATCCAAGGATTTATAGAAGTTATTATAGGATCAGAGGATTTATAAGGGTTATTATACAATCAGAGGATTTATAGGGGTTATTAAGAACATCACCTTTAAAAAACAAAAGCCAACAAAAATAGAAACTGTGTAACAAGAAATAAGGCAAAGATTTAATGAGCAACAAATGCAGGCAGAGAGAAAAAGTAACCAAAATAAATATGTTACTGTATGTCATTAATATGCTCCTTGTTGTTGTAATGCCATTCCCCATCACCCCCAAACATGTCACATCTTCTCCTCTCTCTCTCTCTCTCTCTCTCTCTCTCTCTCTCTCTCTCTCTCCCTCTCTCTCTGTCTCTCTCTTTCACTCGTTCTCTCTATCTATCTATCTATCCATCTATCTCTCTCTCTCTTTATCTCTCTCTCTCTCTCTCTCTCTCTCTCTCTCTCTCTCTCTCTCTCTCTCTCTCTCTCTCTCTCTCTCTCTCTCTCTCTCTCTCTCTCCTCTCTTCCTCTCTCCCTCTCTCCCTCTTTCTCCCTCCCTCTCTCCCCTTTCCTCCCTCCCATCTCCTCCCTTCCTCCCCCTCTCCTCTCTCTGTTCACTAAGACAACACAAAGCCAGTCAACAACATTGTCTCAGGGGTGACAGGTGACGCTTTGGATGAAAGTCCTCCTGTACGACGTTATATTCCGGGCTGTCACACCGCGGAAGGGTAAAAGAAAGCTCACACACACACAAACACATACACACACTTCAAGTGGATTTTAAGGTGGGATGAGTGGAGGGGTGGAGGTGTGGAGGGATGGGGTGAGGACTGTGTACTGTAGTCTGTGATTTGCCCTCAGGCGGAGTGACTCTAATTGACTGCAGTGAGTTGACAAGACATCTCAGAGAGAAACCTATGTGAGCCCCTGTATAACTGGGACTTCTACAATACAGCCCTTTAGCCTAGCTAGCTTCTCCTTCCCCCATGATGGCTATGTCTGGGTTGTTTTCGTAACAATTACCATCCTCACTCCTCCATCCTCGTTAATGGGATAGATGGGAGGATGAATGAATGAATGGATGGATGGGTGGATGGATGGAGGAGATTAGTGGAGAGGTAGAAGAGGATGGAGGCGAAGACGGCACATGCAGGTTAGTGTGACTGTGACAGCAGGGCTAGTTTGGGAGGGAGGTTTCTGCTGCACACATACTCGGAATAGACACACACATGCACGCGCACTCACACACACACACACCCACAGACACAAACTTCAAGTTGATTCAAATGTGATTCCTCCACCTCATGTGGTGTCTGATTTCAAGAGTGTCTTCATCACACTCTGATTAACAGAGTTCCAGGGGAGCTAAATTAAGCTCCACTCTCTCCTCAGCTCTCTGTGAAGAGGTCCTATAACGTCACAGGCAGAATGGAAGAGAACTAGCTAAGATCTCGATATTCTAAATGGAATTTATTGATGATGCAACATGTGTGTTCCTCTTTCTCCTTCATCCTCCTCCTCCTCCTCTCCAGGTCTTTAAGTGTTGCTCAGCCATTTTGTCAGCCATTCCATCTCTCGTTAATTATTACTGATAAATAAATAAGCTTGGAGAGGAGCACACTCACTCACTCACCCTGATTCCTCCTGCTCATACATATACCCACACACACACACATTTTGCTGCCTTACAGTTTAATCTAAAAAGGGAATAAATTAGATTTTTTCCCTACCGATCTACACAACCTACTTCACATTGTGAAGTGAAAGAGTAATTATGGAAAATATTCCAAATTAAAATGTCTTGATTGTGTATGTCATCATACCCCAGAGTGCGTGTTGATTTTGTCCACCTACACCAGACGCAATCATGACGCAGGTTAAAATATCCAAACCAACTGTGAACCAACTATATTAATTTGGGGGCAGGTCGAAACACACATGAAACACTCATGGATTGTTATTGGGTTGTTATTTTACCTGACATGCATATATATATATATAAATATATATAGTCCTTTTTTTAGCTGGTTCTTTGTAGAATTTTGACCCCAAGCCATACAACATTTTGTGTTTCTCTACTCCGACGATTAATCCACAGATAAAAAGGAAAAGCTAGTTAGTTATCTTTAATTAATCTCTCCTCGGTTTTCTTTCAAGCATCCACGTGGGTTTTGTATCTTCCTGATATCCAATAAGGCAGCATCATGTTATGGATATGCTTGTCACCACCAGGGAGTGGGGAGTTTGTCAGGATCAAAATACATATGAAAGGAGCAGAGCCCAGATAAAAAGTTAGACGACACCCTGCCTCAGTCTTCTGAATACCTAACCCTGGGTTAGTTGTATTTTTCAGTGGGACAATTACACAAATGTTGCTTATTAACCGGTTTTGAGTGTTCAATGAATGGTCTAGTCTCAGTGCCAACGTTAATCTGCTTGAAAATCAGAGACAAGGTTTGAATATCACTGTCCATCAATGCAGGGCCGGCGTTATGGGCGGGACTTAGGTGGCCTGGCCCGCCCTCCGTACCTCCTTGCCCGTCCAAATAAAATATAGAAATATTGATAATATACAGTGGGGGAAAAAAGTATTTAGTCAGCCACCAATTGTGCAAGTTCTCCCACTTAAAAAGATGAGAGAGGCCTGTAATTTTCATCATAGGTACACGTCAACTATGACAGACAAAATGAGGAAAAAAAATCCAGAAAATCACATTGTAGGATTTTTTATGAATTTATTTGCAAATTATGGTGGAAAATAAGTATTTGGTCAATAACAAACAAGCAAGATTTCTGGCTCTCACAGACCTGTAACTTCTTCTTTAAGAGGCTCCTATGTCCTCCACTCGTTACCTGTATTAATAGCACCTGTTTGAACTTGTTATCAGTATAAAAGACACCTGTCCACAACCTCAAACAGTCACACTCCAAACTCCACTATGGCCAAGACCAAAGAGCTGTCAAAGGACACCAGAAACAAAATTGTAGACCTGCACCAGGCTGGGAAGACTGAATCTGCAATAGGTAAGCAGCTTGGTTTGAAGAAATCAACTGTGGGAGCAATTATTAGGAAATGGAAGACGACTCAAGACCACTGATAATCTCCCTCGATTTGGGGCTCCACGCAAGATCTCACTCCGTGGGGTCAAAATTATCACAAGAAGGGTGAGCAAAAATCCCAGAACCACACAGGGGGACCTAGTGAATGACCTGCAGAGAGCTCGGACCAAAGTAACAAAGCCTACCATCAGTAACACACTACGCCGCCAGGGACTCAAATCCTGCAGTGCCAGACGTGTCCCCCTGCTTAAGCCAGTATATGTCCAGGCCCGTCTGAAGTTTGCTAGAGTGCATTTGGATGATCCAGAAGAGGATTGGGAGAATGTCATATGGTCAGATGAAACCAAAATATAACTTTTTGGTAAAAACTCAACTCATCGTGTTTGGAGGACAAAGAATGCTGAGTTGCATCCAAAGAACACCATACCTACTGTGAAGCATGGGGGTGGAAACATCATGCTTTGGGGCTGTTTTTCTGCAAAGGCACCAGGACGACTGATCCGTGTAAATGAAAGAATGAATGGGGCCATGTATCATGAGATTTTGAGTGAAAACCTCCTTCCATCAGCAAGGGCATTGAAGATGAAACGTGGCTGGGTCTTTCAGCATGACAATGATCCCAAACACAACGCCCGGGCAACGAAGGAGTGGCTTCGTAAGAAGCATTTCAAGGTCCTGGAGTGGCCTAGCTAGTCTCCAGATCTCAACCCCATAGAAAATCTTTGGAGGGAGTTGAAAGTCCGTGTTGCCCAGCGACAGCCCCAAAACATCACTGCTCTAGAGGAGATCTGCATGGAGGAATGGGCCAAAATACCAGCAACAGTGTGTGAAAACCTTGTGAAGACTTACAGAAAACGTTTGACCTGTGTCATTGCCAACAAAGGGTATATAACAAAGTATTGAGAAACTTTTGTTATTGACCAAATACTTATTTTCCACCATAATTTGCAAATAAATTCATTAAAAATCCTACAATGTGATTTTCTGGATTTTTTTTCCTCATTTTGTCTGTCATAGTCTACCTATGATGAAAATTACAGGCCTCTCTCATCTTTTTAAGTGGGAGAACTTGCACAATTGGTGGCTGACTAAATACTTTTTTCCCCCACTGTATTTGACCGAGACATTCACCGACAGAAAGATGCATCAATCTCAGATAAAGCATCCGAGTGAGCGAAGCAGCGCCCCTCTGTCTCAGTTTGTGTAGACCATGTATCTGATGTTGTCTGGACCAAAAGAGTATGGCATGTCATGCTATCTCTGGCCAGAGCGCATCAGATAGATGGGCTACATATTGTAAGACAGAGGGACGCTGTTTCAGTCACTCGGATGCTTTCTCCGGTAAGAGAGTTTCAGCTGAGAGGAAGAGGCGAAGCGAGAGTGCTCACTCTAGCCAAAATCTGTCCAGAATAAGCCCAATTATGGGCATAATATGCAGACCTAAGCTTGTAGCCTGCCATCCCGTCTTTTGGACAACGACTCCCATTGTTAGGGCGGAGAAATTAGCATCTCGTCATTATATACAGATCTCTGGTTTCAGCTTCTTGCGAATTGGAAAGGAAAGTTGGCAGGTGTTTGGATGCTGGCTTCCCCTAAAGTAAATTGATGTTTTGCCCAAATTATATAATTACTCCTGTCCAAATAAAAACATTCTAAATACCTCACCAGAGAGCATGACTTAGCCACAGAGGATCATTATCTTCTAATAAAATACAAAAAATAGCTGTTGATTGTTTCAAATCACAAGTGCATAGGCCTATGCCTATTTGGGAAGGCCGCAATTTGGGCAGCGTGTGTTGCAATATGTCTAGCTGATTGAGTTGTGGCTGTCAGTGAAAAGCATCTAAAATATTTGTGAAGATAATGTGAATTCATATAATTATAAATATCTGCAACAAGAAGAAGAGGAGGGTGTGTGGCGAAGATATAGCATGTCTCTCTCCAGAATGCATGCACTCAGCTCTCCAGAATGCACTCAGCTGTCTCCCGCCAATTTTTGCTCATTCATTGTTTCATTCTGTGAGTTGTTTGCCCTTTGATTGATAATTTTTTATCAATTCCCCAATACATATGTCACCAGTAGGCCTAGTAAATGTACCGTTCATCCTCTGTCATTTGGTTACATTAATTTATGTTCATGCATGTATTAATTACAGTCATTTACCTGGCCTGCTGCATGCAAATGTTGGAAAGGTTCCATTTGGCAATGTCTGATATCTGATAGTCTTAACTCACCACGTCCACTGTCACACCCTGATCTGTTTCACCTGTCTTGTGCTTGTCTCCACCCCCCACCAAGTGTCTCCTATTTTTCCCCATTATCCCCTATGTATTTATACCTGCGTTTTCTGTTTGTCTGTTCGCAATTCATGTTGTTTTGTCAGGTCTTACCCATATGTTTCCCGTTTTCTCCAGTTCTCTATTTCTTGTTTTCTAGTCTTCCCGGTTCCGACCTTTCTTCCTTCCCTGACCCTGAGCCTGCCTGCCGTTCTGTCCCTTTTTGACTCTGCCTTGGACAACGAACCTCTGCCTGGCCTCGACTTGCCCTTTTGCCTGCCCCTTGGTTATAATAAATATTCAGAAAACCGAACCATCCGCCTCCTGTGTCTGCATCTGGGTCATATCCTAAGTCATGATAGTCCACCACTAATAAGCTGAGTTTCTCACCTCACACATTGTAAACAAAGTGTGTTGTTTTAACATCCATTGTGAATGATAGTTCCTCACTATTTGAAAAATCTTTCCAACACTCCTGGTCTCAATAATCACCAAGCCTAGGTGTGAAAGAGTAAAATATAATGATCTGATGATCCCCTATATATAGTGGAAACTTAATAAAAACAGCTGTCTGTCCTGAGCTCACTGGCGCGGGAAACTCTGAGGGCCCAGAATAGGCTAGTTAATACAATGTTGCAAGTTCGCTAGAGACAGCTTCTGGCTGGACCCAGTTGATGATTTGATACAACGTTGCACTTCACTAGCAATAGCTCAAGTCAAAGGGAGGCAGGACCAAAAGAGAGTAGAGGCGGAGTAGAGAGATGAATGTGAGTGAAAGAACCAGAATTTTCATCTGGATATTTTCTACTGTTTTTATTTTACTTAGTTGACGATGGAAGTTATAGGCCTACTGCTGCATTGGCCTATAGGCTATCTCTGAGTTCTAATCGCTCATTTATTTAGCCACCAATGGACCAAAGTGTATCAATGTGTCCATATGGTAGAGGTGTGTGCTCTCGCCTTAGTTGAATTTTAACTTTTAGATTTGTATCATTTTACTTCAGATATTTATGACTAACCACGTGACAATGATTTTGAGAAACGAAAACGTTATTATTGAAATGAAACTGTTCCATGAAAATAACTGGCACGCAGATCAGTAGAATGGTAGGAGAAATTGTAAGCTACCACAGACTTGAAACTCACCTATTTAAAAAAATTTGAATGCGCAAGAGCTTGCACACATACGAGGTCCCGTTAAAAAAAGTGCCCGCCTATGGAAATCAAAGGCCCATCCAACTGATTTGTTCGTTCTGGTGCAGGCCCTGCATCAATGACTCCCAACCAAATGTACTGAACTTGAGCAATTTTGACAAAAACAATGGATATATGTTTCCCTACGAGTTGTGCAATGTTGGTAGAATCTTATTCAAAATTATTTATAGCTGTAATGACTGCCAAAGGTGCTTCAACCAAGTATTAACTCTGGGGTGTGAAGACATACCTAATCAAGACATCTTCATTTTTTGTTTTTATTCAGTTGGAAAATGTTCTATAATTTTTCTTTCACTTTGAAAATATGTAGTAGGTTGTGTACCTCGGTAGGAAACAAAATACAAATGTAATCCTTTTTTTATTTAATTTTATGACAACAAAATGTGAAGACTGTGCAAGGGGTGTGTAGACTTTCACTAGGCACTGTACACACACACACACACACACACACACACACACACACACACACACACACTCAACTCTCCCCTCCCCTCACATCTCTCTCTTCTCTCTCCTCTTCTCTCCTCTCCCATCCTCTCCCTTCCTCTTCTCTCCTCTCCTTCATCTCCCCTCCTCTCCTCTCCCTTGCACTGATTTCATGCCTTATCCATAATGTATGACTAAATGCGTAAGCAGAATTATTAGGATGTTTTATTCATTGGGGTACGACTCTGCTCTGCTAAGTAATGCGGTTGGGTTGGGGTGCTTTCATGGCGCCTAAGCGATTGGACATACTGGAACATGATTGGGATGAAATAGTAATAACAGACAGAAGGTGGAGATGCAACATTAATGCAGACAGGACCACAGACTGACTATTTACTGTAGCTGTTGGTTACATCTGCCTCCAGTCATCTTTTTACAGGCACAGAGATGGATATGTTCAGTGGTGAAGTTACACCGCTAATGTAATGGTAGAGGACCTTAAGATCCCACATGGGACACCGTAGTACTGTGTTTGAGATTATTTTATTATAGGATGTGTTTTTTCATCAATTTTCATCTTTGACTTTTTAACTGACCCCTCAACACGGAAAGAGACACACACACATACATTTACATTTACATTTTAGTCATTTAGCAGACGCTCTTATCCAGAGCGACTTACAGAAGCAATTAGGGTTAAGTGCCTTGCTCAAGGGCACATCGACAGATTTTTCACCTAGTCGGCTCGGGGATTAGAACCAGCGACCTTTCGGTTACTGGCACAACGCTCTTACCCACTAAGCTACCTGCCGCCCCAAGTCTACACATACATACATACATACACATTCTCATCGACGGGGCTGTAGTGGAACAGGTTGAGAGCTTCAAGTTCCTTGGTGTCCACATCACCAACGAACTATCATGGTCCAAACACACCAAGACAGTCGTGAAGAGGGCACGACAAAGCCTATTCCCCCTCAGGAGACTAAAAAGATTTGGCATGGGTCCTCAGATCCTCAAAAAATTCTACAGCTGCACCATCGAGAGCATCCTGACTGGTTGCATCACCGCCTGGTATGGCAACTGCTTGGCCTCTGACCGCAAGGCACTACAGAGGGTAGTGCGTACGGCCCAGTACATCACTGGGGCAAAGCTCCCTGCCATCCAGGACCTCTATACCAGGCGGTGTCAGAGGAAGGCCCTCAAAATTGTCAAAGACTCCAGCCACCCTAGTCATAGACTGTTCTCTCTGCTACCGCACGGCAAGCGGTACCGGAGTGCCAAGTCTAGGTCCAAAAGACTTCTCAACAGCTTCTACCCCCAAGCCATAAGACTCCTGAACAGCTAATCAAATGGCTACCCGGACTATTTGCACTGCCCCCCCACCCCATCCTTTTTACGCTGCTGCTACTCTGTTAAGTATTTATGCATAGTCACTTTAACTCTACCCACATGTACATATTACCTCAACTACCTCAACTAGCCGGTGCCCCCGCACATTGACTATGCAACGGTACCCCCCTGTATATATAGCCTCCCTACTGTCACTTTATTTTACTGTATATATAGCCTCCCTACTGTCACTTTATGTCACTTTATTTTACTTCTGCTCTTTTTTTCTCAACACTTTTTTGTTGTTGTTTTATTCCTACTTTTTTTGTTTAAAATAAATGCACTGTTGGTTAAGGGCTGTAAGTAAGCATTTCACTGTAATGTCTGCACCTGTTGTATTCGGCGCATGTGACCAATAAAATTTGATTTGATTTGATTTGATTTGACATACAGTACATACACACACACTGGTCCTGAGGGAAATAACATTCAGGTGCTGGTCGTTAAGAAACTAGGCTCCTGTAAGAAAACACTTGGGCTTGTAAAGAGAAGTCATTTTCCACTTCAGCAAACTGTAGACTCTCTCAATTAATGTCCCTGGGCCCAGGAGCTTAGGCCACACACACACACACACACACACACACACACACACACACACACACACACACAAACACACACACACACACACACACACACGTCTCTAATTCATTACGTCTTTATCAAATAAACCTATGTGATTTCTTTCCCTGACACATGATGAAAAAGTGTATCTTCAAAAGAAATACAGTACATGACCACTTCAAAATGAGTTCTTAGTTATTCTGTTTCCTTCCAACCTGCTACAGTCAGGCCTGAGTACGGTGTTGACACACCCCTAAACATTCCATCTCTAATGTCCCAATGGGCATATTACATAGCACATAATCATGATCACGTTATCTTTCTCATCATATGATAATGTGATCGTCTCTGTAGCATAAAATGTGTGCGTGTGTGTGTGTGTGTGTGTGTGTGTGTTTTATGATCACTTTAGCCGCAGCACATTGACTCTAGTTTGTCGGTCAGTGAACGTCCGCCCTCCAGGCTGACCTCGTTAGCCCGTTCTCATTTCACACACCCTCCACACAATCTGTTACACCTGGGAGAGGGCTGGACGCACCTGAACACACATGACCAACACACACACACACACACACACACACACACCTGTCCGAGGCCAAACAGATGGTCATATCAGTGCTGCGTACAGTATGTTCCGCTCCCAGACTTCCCCATACACACAATTAGAACACACAGCTCACCATCACAGCTCGTTTAATTGGGGGCCACGCTAACCATCAAGGGCATCATTTCCTATTATCTGCAGATGAAGGAGGCCCCTGGTTCTGTATTTCAACTGCCACAGATTGCGACGGATTATTGGTGCCAGCTATTGCATATTAAAGCCATATTATGGATAACTGTCAAATTATAAATGTGTCAGAATTGGTTGAGGAAGGTAGTCATCTTATTGTATCCTGTGTCTCTATGTGACAGGGCAGCCAGTACCAGGGAAGGGTTGAGTCTTTTACTTTTGACTTAGTAACTATGCCATTTGGGAAGACACAACTCACTTTAGATGAGAGTAGGCCACCAGAGCCCAGTTCTGTTCTGATTAGTCTAAATTAACCTATCAAAAGTTAAGTGGAGCTGTGACCTCACTGCAAAAGTCTGGGGATGTGACGACAGAAACATTGCTGGATATTCAGAATGGTTCCTCTAATAAGGCATCTTTGAATCACATCTCAAACCAGCAATAACACTCACACACTGTAACCACATACTATGTGTTTGCTGATAGGGGGATGATAAGTTAACTTCGAAAAATGTCACACTAATTTCTACAGCACTCTCCTAAACGGGTGGGCAGGGGGGAATTAATACATTCATAAAGAATTGGAAATGTGATTTTCATCCTCACTGTCAAAAAAAGTGTTTGCTTTTTAATGAAAGAGAGTAAAAGAGATGGAGTCCACACGTCCTCGTCTCCCTGTGAGTGTTGAGTCAGGATATGGATCTCACCACAGGGGGTTGGATCCTCATGACAGACTAGGCTCCTTTGGGGTGGGGTGAAAGCAACAAGATGTCATGGTTTTACTCATTTGACTTCAGATTTTGACGTTTATCCACATTTATCCAAACTTCAAATGTTTAAGTTGCTCCAAATGTCAAATTTCAAAGTGTTTTTGACACCATGGGTTGCTTCTCCTGCTCCACATCGTTCGGAATGGTTCAGATAAGAGTTAAGGTTTTGTATAGGGTTAAAACATTACGTTTTGGCATTCATTCCGAAAGGTTGTTAAGGGTTAAGGTTTGGAATAGGGTTAACATTAAAGGTGCACTATGGATTAAAAAAATTCAAAACAAGCAAGTATAGTGTAAATAATCATTGTAACATTTCAACTGCTGTGAAATACTGTATATTTTCCATAACAAAAAAAGTATGTATTTTTAGCTGTTTGAAGCTGGTGTACAAAATCGAAAGTAAAAGAAAAGATGCAAAAACTAAACTTAAGAACGAGAAGTATAGAAACAGTGGAAACAGATGGAGCGGTGACTGGACAAAGATGGAGGGAGAGAGAGAGAGAGAGAGAGAGAGAGAGAGAGAGAGAGAGAGAGAGAGAGAGAGAGAGAGAGAGATTCAGTGAGTCAAGAGAGACCAGTGTGTGACAGACAGGCGAGATGAAAAGGAGAAATAAAAGTGATGTTCATTTCTCCAGTATGTTTGATTCTGGCTCCATTGGATTGAGAAATAAGAGATGAAGGGATCATTATCTGCTCTGACAAACAGTGGAGGTGGAGCTAATCCTCAGGTAGAGACCACACACCCACACGCACGCACGCACACACACACACACACACTCACTCACTGAGATAGATGAACAGGTACTGTCTGGATGTCTCACCTACAGAGGAATGTGGGTGTCTCCACTATCTTTCCACTGTCCTCAGTGATGGATTCTTCTCCTTTACAGATCTCTCTCTCACACACAACATATGCAGTCCTAT
Source organism: Coregonus lavaretus (assembly GCF_964263955.1). Lineage (NCBI taxonomy): Eukaryota > Metazoa > Chordata > Actinopteri > Salmoniformes > Salmonidae > Coregonus > Coregonus lavaretus. Next base: position 23,328,069 of record NC_140016.1, on the reverse strand, counting down.
ACAGCAGGTCTCTGGGCTGTGGAGAAGTTCAAGTCATCACACTGATAGTGGTAGAAAGTTATGAGACTCTGTTCAGTTTGTTAACTCCGCTTTCCCTCCAATCAGCCCTGTGCTGGGGCTAGGGTTAGGGTTAAGATTAGGGTTAAATCCAAGGTTAGGCTAAACAGCAGAGTAGTACAAGGAACAAACATTCACAAACTGAATTCTATACTCACTCACTCGCACATACGCACATTGCACACACACATATGCACACACACACACACACACACACACACACACTGAATAAGCCCCGGAGGACTGAGATAGGGACAGAGGAGGACAGTAATGATGCAGGAACACCAGATGGTTCAGCCTCAGCAGCAGTAACTCTGTTGACGTGGTCCCCGGGACCACTGGGGATCCACTAGAGATCCACCAGAGAGATCCAGCCACCGCAGGGTAGCAGATTCCACTGGATCATCTGGGCTCTAGTGGGGGATCAGGGTCAGGGTCAGGAGACAGACCAGGCTCAGACTCTGGGTCACATTGTGTACATATAACTCAAAAATTAACACAAAGCTGCCATTGACTTCAACACATGCTTTTCAAGTCTTTAGTGTATCGTGTCCTTATTGAAACCCCCCTGTTGGATGTCACTTACATACCCTGGCATTACTAGAAACATGGCTACAGCCGAATCACTGATGTTCAAGAGAAGGTGTCTGTCTGTGTTTCAACTTCTTTCCTTGCTCTCTAATATCTAACACGATGCTCCTCATGAAATGTGTGTGTGCATATGTGTGTGTGCATGCATACTTATGCATATGCGTGTGTGTGTGTGTGTACCCAATCCCAGCTTCTGCTTTTCTTCCCAAAAATCCCCCCATCCTGAAAAAAGGTTGTGTGTGTGTTGTTTTTAGTTAGCGGTTTAGACTAGACTTCCCAATGTAAATGCCAGGCTTTTATTTTGAGCTTGTGTGTTAATTCCAGAATTTTAAGTGTGGAGATTTCCTTTCAAAAGGGATCCTTTGAGCTTTGAAGAAGCAGAGAATAAAGCAGTGATCCTCCTCTCTCTGTCTCTGGGGCCAGTGGGGTCCCTGGTTGTGCCTGGCATCGCCGGGGGACCAGAGCGCCGCCATGCCTCTACTGTCCTACTTCTCAAATCTCTCATAAAAACATGTTGATTCAGACAGCTCTTTTTTTCTTTCTCTCTCCTCTCACTCACTCTCTTATTTTTTTTCTTTCCCTAAACTGCGCTTCTTTCATGTCAAGTAAAATGGCTTACTATACTGGGGTTGACGGATCCAAGTCCGCGCTGCTGGTTTTGAGCTTTGACTTTTTGAAGTCTCGGGGAGATAAACACATTTTTGTCTGCAGGAGGGTATGGAGGGAGGGAGAGAGGGAGGGTGAGAGGGAGGGGGGGCAGGAGGGGAGGGGGAGAGAGAGGAAGAGAGGGAGGGGGAGGGAAGGATAGATGGGAAGGAGGGAATGGAGAGAGGGTAAGGATGGAGATAGGGAGGGTGAGGGAGAGATGGAGGGAGAGACGGCGGGAGAGAGGGAGAGAGTGTAGCGTAGGAGGGAGGTTGTGAAAACGGATGGATGAAACAGACAGCAGAAGAGGACGAGGCTGTTCTGGTGTCGCTCTGAAGCTTGTTGAGGAGAGAGAGAGGAGCACCGTCTACTGTCACCTAAGTAGCCTTGCGGTTAAGAGTGTTGGGCCAGTAACTGAAAGGTTGCTGGTTCGAATCCTTGAACCCACTAGGTGAACAATCTGCCGATGTGCCCATGAGCAAGGCATTTAACCCCAATTGCTCTGGATAAGAGTCTCTGCTAAATTGTAAATGTCACTTGGATCTCTGCAAGGCTGCGATCACATTAATTTGAACTCTTGCTCTCTTCTTAGGGAACATTAAGTAACTTATTAAAACCATTATGATGATAGATTAACTCAGAGGCTGAGTCTTGGACATGTCGGAAAAATATATTTCTTATTGAAGCAAAGCGAACATTTACCTTCCCAAACATTTGCCACCTCTGCCGTTCTATTTATATACAGGGTGTAGAATTACTCAGAGATTAAACATTTCACCTTTGTCTCCGCGCTCTGCGGTGGCAGAAATAAGAAAAACATTTAATCACAAAGTCAGTAAAAGTAACAATATGACAATCAAAAACATGGGCCTTCCCTCGGCTAGAGGAATGTGTCAATCAAAGTCTCTTTAACGTGGGTAAACTCCCAGGCTGACTCAGAGCAAGGTCGAACTGTTAGGTAAGGAAGAGCATCAAACCATTGGCTTTCTCTTCATCAGAGGCAGGGTGGCTGTATATCTACTGTGGTGGAGGAACACAAACCATTTACTGGAGATTGTTTGAAGTACAAAAGTGTCAGAAGCCAGAGAGACAGCACAAGCACACACAGAAGGGAATGTCTGTCTTTGTGTTTGGCTGGGTCTCTGTTTTGGTTGGAAGGAGAGGTAGAGATGGAGGGAGTGTGGGTAGAGAGAAAGAAGAACCCCAGGAGAGAGAGGAAAGGTTGAGAGAAGAAAAACATTGTTAGAGAGAAAAACATCAATCATAGAGGGATAATGGAGACCTTTGAGATGAGGCTCTTTAGGCCACTGAAAGGTTTCAGCTGTCTCTGGGGTCCATAATGACACACACACACATACACACACACACACACACACACACATGCTTCAGAACTCTGACACACACAAACACACACACACCCACACACTCACAACTAGAAAATGGACACAGGAGAGCAGTGACAGACGGAACTGGCAAAAGTCTGATTGTGAGTAATGCCAAAAGCACACCCAAATTACCCCATTTAATATTTAATAGGAAGAAGATCCTATGCCCTGTACAGCAAAAAAAAAATATATATAATTCATACATGTAATTTTAGAACACTAGCCTGATCTGACTGTGCTTGTGAATGTAGTCAGCAGCATCACCAATATTACATTATATTTGCACAGGGTTGAAACAGGTTAAAAGCAGGTTGAAAAAATGGTAGAGTATCTCTCTGTTCTCCTCTTGATGTTCTGTGTCGCGCTGGAAGGATGTGAGATTCCCCATCATCAAAGGCCTTAGTGTTTATGTCTGCTATGGGATCAGAGTACAGCTAAGAGCCAGTCTACCTATACAGTACTCACTCTCCATCCGTCTGTCTGTCTTCTTTAATCTCAGTCTAAATTGTTCCCTAAGCAGCCTGTCGTACTGTATGTTTTTCCTCTGAACGTGAACGAAGAACCCTTTGAACCGAGGCAGGGTTGTGGTTTTATCCAGGGGCTATGCCTAGCCTTAATCTACGAGCACGGGATCTATATATATTTTATTAAGGAATATGCTATGAAGTTCCGATAGAGAGAAGCTTTTTACTGAAACCTCTCCTCAGGATGCTCAGGGTCATTGTCTGTACAGTAGTAGTCTCACATTACTGGCTAGTCACTGTATCCAGTATGTTTTACAGGGCATCTGTGAGGAAATGAAGCTGTGCCTGATAACAGTGCAATGTTGCAGGCTCAACACTCTTAGGCACATCTGACATCAGAATAATTACAAATGAATGATTGAGATAACACATCATCTCTCTCTTTCGGGGTCTGAGGCTATTTGGTGCTATAGGGTCGGTGTCCTCTTCGTGACTGAGGGGATGCGTGGGTGTGTTCAACTAATAGGAGGCGACATTTGCTGCATTGATTTATATTTTAATTGATGGTGTTTGATTGATACTTAATTGTTATTGATTAATTGACTCTTAATTGACACTTAATTGACACTTAATTGACGTTAGAACTAAATAATCCCCCTCTCTCTTCCCTCTCTTCCTCTCTCTCCTCCCCACTTTCCCCCTCTCTCTTCCCTCTCTTCCTCTATCTCCTCCCCACTGGGCACTCTCTCTTCCCTCTCTTCCTCACATACACTGTTCTCTTGTTAGCTCAGATTTCCAGCCAGTGTTTGGCCGTGACTGTGGTGGATGCTGCGATGCGCTTTGGTATGTTGTGTTTCTGTGTGTCTGTTTCATGTCTCTCTGCTCTCCCCGTCTCATTCCTCCTGGTATTTCTGGGTTATTTCCGTCTTTGCATCACCCTGCGGATTGAGTGACGCATCTGACGGACTCCCGCAAAGCCCCTCTGAACCAGCTTGATTAGCTTGGCCTGCTACTTCTGAGGGAGCATCCAGTGTGGGCGGGGACACACACACACACACAAAATCCTGATACACACAAACAAACACACATATGCACAAAAATCTCCATACACACACAGACACGCACAAATAGTCTTGTACACACACACACACACACAACGTTGGTGCACTTAAAACAAGCGCTGTTGCCTCGGAGGAGCAGAAAGTTATCAAAGGAGTTCACTAGAGCCGGAACAAGCATAGGGGGCACAACAATCCTGTGCCCCCACCAAACACACACACACACACACACACACATAAACACACTCACAACACCACCCATGACAGTTCAAGCTACCCTGAAGATCCGCCCACTCCGGCCAACCTCTGTCCCCCCTCCGGCCCCCCTCCGGCCCCCCTCCGGCCCCCCTCCTGCTCATGGGATCAACCAGACTCTCTGCCCTGAGGTCAGAGGTCACAGGAAAACACAGATGTAAAGAGAGAAGGAAGAAAACATAATGAAATTGTTGCCACAGCCGATCAGTCGAGAGGAATCTCTGTCGAGGAGCTTCTATACTTCAGAGTTATTTTCCTGATATTCCTCTCAGTTGAAAGCATTTGATGGTATCCTGAAAATAACAGACAATAAAATAATCTTGAGTACAAAGCAGGCATCTGAAAATGACTGGAAATTAGATCAAACTGAAATAGAAGGGACTCTCTCCCAGAGCAGCATTTGGTTCCCTGGGGGCAGAGTGTGTCAATCTGTCTCTAATGAGCACAGTGTGTGGGCTTGACTGTTTCTGCCACTGTGACTGTGACGCAGCCCAGACAGATGAAAGGTCAGCTCTACCTTCCAGGCCTCTCAAATAAACCTTTTATTTTCTTTTTTAGATAACAATATAGCAATGTGGCTCCATATAACCTTAGATGTGGGGCCCGGTGGGACGGAATTAAAGGGCGGAAAGGGACTCCAGGCGTGACCCCCTTTAGATCAGTGTGTCAGAGTAGTGAACGTGTGGAGGAGTAGTGCCTGAAGGTGAGGGAGTGCTTAGTGGATGGCAGAGATCACATCAGGGTCAAGGCTTCTGACTGATGGTGTCACTGTGGTATGGGAAGGTTTGAGAATCTCAGAGAATCCAAAAAACTGTGACAGTTTGTTGTAATCAACTCTCAACTCACCTGTGTAGTGGCAGGAGAATAAGGCAGTCGGCGATTTGCTAGTGCCAAAGCACAGCGTGATGATTCAATCACGGTTTATGGAATTGTCCGAATGGATGACCATATCCACCTATAGTACCAGTCAAAAGTTTGGACACACCTACTCATTCAAGTGTTTTTCTTTATCTTTACTATTTTCTACATTGTAGAATAATAGTGAAGACACATATGGAATCATGTAGTAACCAAAAAAGTGTTAAACAAATCAAAATATATGAGATTCTTCAAATAGTCACCCTTTGCCTTGATGACAGCTTTGCACATTCTTGGCATTCTCTCAACCAGCTTCACCTGGAATGCTTTTCCAACAGTCTTGAAGGAGTTCCCACATATGCTGAGCAATTGTTGGCTGCTTTTCCTTCACTCTGCAGTCCGACTCATCCCAAACCATCTCATTCGGGTTGAGGTCGGGGGATTGTGGAGGCCAGGTCATCTGATGCAGCACTCCATCACTCTCCTTCTTGCTAAAATAGCCCTTACACAGCCTGGAGGTGTGTTGGGTCATTGTCCTGTTGAAAAACAAATGATAGTCCCACTAAGCCCAAACCAGATGGGATGGCATATCGCTGCAGAATGCTGTGGTAGCCATGCTGGTTAAGTGTGCCTTGAATTCTAAATAAATCACAGACAGTGTCACCAGCAAAGCACCCCCACACCATAACACCTCCTCCTCCATGCTTTACAGTGGGAACTACACATGCAGAGATCATCCATTCACCCACACCGCGTCTCACAAAGACGCAGCGGTTGGAACAAAAAATCTCAAATTTGGACAAATTTCACCCGGCCTAATGTCCATTGCTCATGTTTCTGTGGTCCTCTGTAGCTCAGCTGGTAGAGCACGGCGCTTGTAACACCAGGGTAGTGGGTTCGATCCCCGGGACCACCCATACGTAAAAATGTATGCGCACATGACTATAAGTCGCTTTGGATAAAAGCGTCTGCTAAATGGCAAATTATTATTATAATATATTATCTTCTTCTTATTGGTGTCCTTTAGTAATGGTTTCTTTGCAGCAATTCGACCATGAAGGCCTGATTCACACAGTCCCCTCTGAACAGCTGATGTTGAGATGAGTCTGTGACTTGAACTCTGTGAAGCATTTATTTGGGCTGCAATTTCTGAGGCTGGTAGCAGTACAAAACATGGTACAAACATTATTGGGCACAGACAACAGCACAAAGGCAAGAAGGTAGAGACAACAATACATCACGCGAAGCAGCCACATCAGTTCATACTGATGCAATGTTTACTTCAGGGTAAACACAAATCCACAACCTGCATATCTGTGTGTATAACCACGTTTCCATCCACAGTTTTTTTGCTACTAAAGTCATACCGTATATGAAAAAATCACGACAGCTGTGATGGAAACAAGAAGTTTCGGTATATTTTTATAAATGCAGACAGATCATTTGTTCGTTCAACATTATGCAAGAAATGGCGGTGGAAACGCCTTTATGCGCAAATATTGATATAATAACCATCATATCGAAGTGAACTTGGAATCACGCGATGATATGGTGTGTGGTCCTCCCACTACGACTTGGGAAACCATGCAGTTTATTAGGCTACAGATTAAATAAGTTATGATGAACTTCACAGGGTGGTGAAAGTGCACGGTGATGAGTTTGATGCTGCTTTCCAATATATCGAGGGTCTTATTCTGGTGACATGATGATCGATGCTTGACTGCCATTTGACGAATACAAATCTTCTCGCTCTTATCCATAATAGTCTCATCATGTAGACTAGCCTACCCACACAGCCTACCCACACTGTATCTGCTAGCTGTTGGCTAGAGCTCAGGTGACAAGATCAGAGTAGGACATTTGCTATTTATCGCAACAGTTTTTATGACTGTAGAGATGGAAATGTGCTGGAAACACATTGAACCGTAGTTTTTTATCTGGTAAATAAAAATTTTGCGAAAAAATATATTTTGTGTGCGCTATGTCATCATGCACTGATTTTTATCTGAAACACGTCCGATTGGTGGAAACACACCACTAGTGGGAAAATGCGCATATTTTCTTTATGCAGATTTTTTAAATATTTGCATGAAAATCTGTTACAATTGGATGGAAACGAATGAGTGTGTATGAGTGTGTGTGTGTATTTCTGTGTTTATAACCAGTATCTAGGCTTTAGCTTTCTTTTCCTCCTCCTAAATCCCCTCGCCCACCTCTGCTGACATTAGAGAAGACCTTCCCAGGCATTTGGCCTCCTCAGTGTAAAGAGGTGACCAACTTTAAGAAATGGAACACTAGTCACTTTAATAATGTTTACATATCTTGCACTACCCCTCTCATATGTACATACCGCATTCTATTCTATAATATTCTACTGTATCTTAGTCCATGCCGCTTTGTCATTGCTTGTCCATATATGTATACAGTTGAAGTCGGAAGTTTACATACACCTTAGCCAAATATATTTAACCTCAGTTTTTCACAATTCCTGACATTTAATCCTAGTAAAAATTCCCTGTCTTAGGTCAGTTAGGATCACCACTTTATTTTAAGAATGTGAAATGTCAGAGAGAATGATTTATTTCAGCATTTATTTATTTCATCACATTCCCAGTGGGTCAGAAGTTTACATACACTCAATTACATTTTATCATTTTTTTAAAAACATTTTAGTCATTTAGCAGATGCTCTTATCCAGAGCAACTTACAGTTTAGTGAGTGCATACATTATTATATATATTTATTTTTTTCATACTGGCCCCTCGTGGGAATCTAACCCACAACCCTGGCATAGCAAACGCCATACTCTACCAACTGAGCTACATCCCTGCCGGCCATTCCCTGCCCTACCCCGGACAACGCTGGGCCAATTGTGCGCCGCCCCATGGGTCTCCCGGTCGCGGCCAGCTACGACAGAGCCTGGATTCGAACCAGGATCTCTAGTGGCACAGCTAGCACTGCGATGCAGTGCCTTAGACCACTGCGCCACTCGGTATCAATTAGTATTTGGTAGCATTGCCTTTAAATTGTTTAACTTGGGTCAAATATTTTGTGTAGCCTTCCACAAGCTTCCCACAATAAGTTGGGTGAATTTTGGCCCATTCCTCCTGACAGAGCTGGTGTAACTGAGTCAGGTTTGTAGGCCTCCTTGCTCGCACACGCTTTTTCAGTTCTGCCCACAAATGTTCTATAGGATTGAGGTCAGGGCTTTGTGATGGCCACTCCAATACCTTGACTTTGTTGTCCTTAAGGCATTTTGCCACAACTTTGGAAATATGCTTGGGGTCATTGTCCATTTGGAAGACCCATTTGCGACCAAGCTTTAACTTCCTGACTGATGTCTTGAGATGTTGCTTCAATATAGCCACATAATTTTCCTTCCTCATGATGCCATCTATTTTGTGAAGTGCACCAGTCCCTCCTGTAGCAAAGCACCACCACAGCATGATGCTGCCACCCCCGTGCTTCACGGTTGGGATGGTGTTTTTCGGCTTGCAAGCGTTCCCCTTTTTCCTCCAAACATAATGATGGTCATTTTGGCCAAACAGTTCTATTTTTGTTTCATCAGACCAGAGGACATTTCTCCAAAAAGTACGATCTTTGTCCGCATGTGCAGTTGCAAACCGTAGTTTGGCTTTTTTATGGGGTTTTGGAGCAGTGGCTTCTTCCTTGCTGAGTGGCCTTTCAGGTTATGTCGATATAGGACACGTTTTACTGTGGATATAAATACTTTTGTACCTGTTTCATCCAGTATCTTCACAAGGTCCTTTGCTCTGTTGTTCTGGGATTGATTTGCACTTTTCGCACCAAAGTACGGTCATCTCTAGGAGACAGAACGCATCTCCTTCCTGAGTGGTATGACGGCTGCGTGGTTCCATGGTGTTTATACTTGCGTTCGTACAGATGAACGTGGTACCTTCAGGCCTTTGGAAATTGCTCCCAAGGATGAACGAGACTTGTGGAGATCTACAACCTATTTTCTGAGGTCTTGGCTGATTTCTTTTGATTTTTCCATGATGTCAAGCAAAGAGGCACTGAGTTTGAAGGTAGGCCTTGAAATACATCCACAGGTACACCTCCAATTTACTCAAATTATGTTAATTAGCCTATCAGAAGCTTCTAAAGCCATTACATAATTTTTTGCAATTTTCCAAGCTGTTTAAAGGTACAGTCATCTTGGTGTATGTAAACTTCTGACCCACTGGAATTGTGATACAGTGAATTATAAGTGAAATAATCTGTTTGTAAACAATTGTTAGAAAAATTACTTGTGTCATGCACAAAGTAGATGTCCTAACCGACTTGCCAAAACTATAGTTTGTTAACAAGAAATTTGTGGAGTGGTTGAAAAACAAGTTTTAATGACTCCAACCTTCCGACTTCAACTGTATATTCTTAAATCCCATTCCTTACTAGTTTGATGTGTATTGGGTATATGTCGTGAAATTGTTAGAAATTACTTGTTAGATATTACTGCACTATCGGAGCTAGAAGCACAAGCATTTAACTACACCCACTATAACATCTGCTAAACACGTGTATGTGACAAATAAAATTTGATTTGATTTTAACTTGAATCCAACCCTGGGTGAAGCAGGAGTCAAAAGCAGAGTCTGAACTCTGGGTTCCCTTCTTAGTGTCTGTGGCACTCACAGCTCCACATCTCTTTAGTCATACCCTGTCATCAGATCTGTCACACCCTGATCTGTTTCACCTGTCTTTGTGATTGTCTCCACCCCCCTCCAGGTGTCGCCCATCTTCCCCATTATCCCCAGTGTATTTATACCGATGTTCTCTGTTTGTCTGTTGCCAGTTCGTTTTGTTTCGTCAAGCCTACCAGGGGTTTTCCACTTGCGCCTGTCTTTCTCAAGTTCCTGTTTTCCCGGTTTTGACCATTCTGCCTGCCCTGACCCTGAGCCTGCCTGCCGTTCTGTACCTTGTCACACCACCCTAGATTATTGACCTCTGCTTGCCCTGACCCTGAGACTGCCCGCCATTCTGTACCTTTTGGACTCTGATCTGGATTACTGCCCTCTGCCTGCCCTTGACCTGTCGTTTGCCTGCCCCCTGTTTTTGTAATAAACGTTTGTTACTTTGACACTGTCTGCATCTGGGTCTTCTCCTGAAACTTGATAAGATCACGCATCCACATGTCTTTAGTCATACCCTGTCATCAGATCACGCATCCAAACTACATCTCCTTTTTGGGGGTTTTGCATTGTTTTTGGAGGGGTTTGTTGTGTATGAGATGCATACAGTATTTTACATTGATATTCTACTGATGTTGTGATCTTCTGTTTTAATGGTCAATAAGGGTTTACCTGAGATTTCTGTCGTCATCACTGAAAACCAAGAAACCATGGTAACACGGTCAAACATAAACATGATTTACAGAGCAATAGGTTTTGAAAACCCCTCCCTGTACATGTTCACAAGTAAAAGCTAAACCCATATACCTAATGGTAATAAGACATTCCTAGGCTTGATGTGTTTCCATGGTTTCAAAGACCATGTTGACAATCAACATACATTGTGTAGGAGACTGTTTGTTTGATTCTTTATCTTGAGCTCTCTACAGATGTTTCTTGTTTCATTGCTTTTCATTTAGTGTGGGTTCCAGATTTTAAACAAGTCGGGTGCTCTCTCTCTCTGTGGCAATCAAACTCTAAAGCAACAGCATGAAAATAGGAATTCATTTGTGTGGCTGATTGAACTTGAATTCAATTCCTCCAAAGACAGCACAGCCGAAGCCTGCCTCCCTCTCTCATCAAGCCAGTTTGATCAACTTTTTCATGTGATGTTGTGAGCATTTCAATATTTGCCCAATAGCTGTTCTTCTTTCTTCTCCAGCTCTACGGCACAGTTCCACATTCTCTCCAAAATGTAATTGGTTCAGAAATCAAAGAAAGCATGTGTGAAGACGGAAAAAAAGAGATTCACACAGTAGTTGAGAACCTTCTAAGAATTTAGACTATGATCCTACACTTGTAATTGTATTCGACTTTTAGCTGAGAATCTGAGGAGGTGCCCTTAGTTCAATTACGCTTGTCAGAGTGTGAGAGGGGGCGGCAGTTCTGCACTTTTCAAGGCAGTCTTTCAGTCTCTCTCCATCGCTCTCTCTTTCTCTCTATCTCTCAAACCCTCTCCTCTCTCTCCTCTCTCTCCTCTCTCACTCTCTTTCACTCCTCTGTCTCTCTCTCCCTCTTTATCTCTCTCTCTCTCTTTCTCAATCATTCTCTCTCTCTCTCTTTCTCTCACGCACACACTTTTAATTTGATTCTGCATATTATTCTGACTCCTGGGGCTGTTGTTGTGCTTCATTTGAGGTGAGGATATACAAACATCTCCCCCTCTCTCCCTCTCTCCCCTCCTTCCTCTCCCTCTCTCTCCCCCTCCCTCTCTCTCTCCTTCAATTTCTCCACATCGCTGTCTCTCTTTCACTCTCTCCTTCCCCTCTCTTTTTCAGTAATTATCAATGGAATGTAAGTCCACTCGCAGTACTGTAGTCTGTGATCTACCTCTCAGAAATAATGAAAAATACCATCATCGATCTCTCCACTCATAGTATGTACAGAACAGTAAGTTGTCCACCTGTCCCATTATAGGAAGAGCTGCTACGATCACACACATACATCACAGGACAGACATGAAGGGTGATTAGTGGTGTTTGTTAAATCATTCCCATGAGTCTTTAGGGGAGGTTGATGAGGCTGTGAGAGGAAAGGGAAGGTGATGCTTCACTGTGTCTCTGGCTCCCCCAGGGCAACAAAACAACTGAACCCAGTGTCATCACTCTTAAAAAATGCTTTATAAATGCTAAGTGTATCTATGAAATGTATATTTAGGCAGAATTCATACATAGAAACAGAAAGGAATATTAGACGGTTTTAAACTTTTAAACGTTTCTTTCTTGCGTTGATACAGTATATTGTACACTGGCCTGGCCGTCTTCCTTCCCTCTCTGTAAGGTGCTTTTCAGCAGCGTAACCGGTGGTGTGGGAGGTATTTGGGCCACTCACAGGCAGCTTTGGAATGATCCCGACCGAAGGAGCAGGATTCAGAGGATCATCCTGGATGTGGAAGGTGACTATCCGAGATGAGCCCTTACAAACTCCCGGCCTCAGCTCAGAAATACTCACACAAACAAGCACTGATACACACACACACAAACACACACACACACAGATGCACACACACACCCCTACAGTACCCTACACCAGGCACGTGCACAGATGGGTCTCTACAGGTGCTGGAGCACCTGTCCTTTTGTCCCCTTGTGAAAAAGAACCCTTCTGATTGGTGGTATTTTCTTTAATAACTTTTTATTTTCAGACTCGTTTCTCTATTGTAGCTTTAAATGTAAATAATTGCGTTTAAAATGAATACGGTAAATTACTTTGGAGTTGCTAGCATGTGTCAGGGACAGGATAGGGGCATGTGTAGTTCAACTGTTTTTCTGCAGCAGAACGAATTCAAATAAATTAAAGACTAGTAATCTAGCTGTTTCATGTAGCTAGCTAGGTACATTCACGATTATCAGTTTATAGCTACCACTGTAGTGGTAACATTAGCTTGCTTAGCCTACAATGTGTGATCAGTGAGTGTGACTTAGCAGAAAATAAATTAAGGCCTATGCCCCCAAAAAAATTATAATGGGGAATTTTGCTACAGGAGGAGCAGACAACCATGAGCACCTGCCCCATAAAGGCCTTTGCACAGCCCTGACCTACACAGCACACCACAAACCTAATCACACGCATAGCTACATCAGCCAGTTCACTGAAGGTCACAGAAGTTCAGTGAATTTCAGCACAGGCATCCTTGACATTCCCCCTTTCAAGGCAGTAAAGGTGTAAACCTTAGTGACTGTAGTGGGGGTAAAACATATTTCTCTATGAAAGCCTTTATCTCTGTCTGCTCCACAAGAGAAAGCTGTTATTCTGGGTGATACATGTATGCAGAGCACCAGACTCCTGTGACAAGGCCTGCGATATGGTAAGGCTTTTACACTGTCTCAGTGTTAGTGTGTGTTTGTGAGAGAGATAGTGGAAGAGAAAGAGAGGGGACATAGATAGAAAGAGAGAGAGAAAGAAAGAAAGAAAGAAAGAGAGGCAGAGATAAAGAGAAATTTTGAATGTCCATGAACATGTTTCCAGTTTTGTCTCTTCACTCCAACCTCTACCCAACACTACAGAGATTGACTGGACTGGTGACTCCTGTTCGCTTTAATAAGACTCAAACTCAGTCCAACAATGGCCATTAAGATGTCAGACACACAACAGGCCGCTCTCACAAGGGACCAACACAAAGACGTCTAGGGGGGCAGTGAAGCTACAGTAATGCTACAGGACAGAACAGGGGACAGAAAACACAGCTTGACCACCAGAGAGGGAGATGGAGGGGGTGGGTAGAGATGTTTTCTGTGTCTACATCTGTGTGTGTGTGTGTGTTTGTGTGTGTGTGCATGTGTGCGTGTGCGTGTGCGTGTGTGTGTGTGTGTGTGTGTGTGTGCTCCTGAGGACCCAGCTACAATAACATACACCTGTATATCCAGAATGGAATCAATGCAAACAAATCACCTATGGGTGTAGGGGCGGTCTGAACCCGGTCGGACCGTGGCCAGTGGGGAGCTGAGCCAATAGATCACAACGCCAAGAGAGAGTAGCCAGGGGAGAATGTGGAACCAATAACCCCAACAACCCCAATTACCCCAACAACCCCAATAACTCCAATAACCCCAATAACCTCAACTACCCCAATAAACTCATACATTCCAATAACCCCAATAACCCCAATAACCCCAACAACCCAATAACCCCAATAACCCCAACAACCCCAATAACCCAACAATCCCAACAACCCCAACAACCACAGCAACTCCAGCAACCCCAATAACCCAAACAACCCCAATATCCCCCTTTAACCCCATTAACCCCAACAACTCCAACAACCTCAATAACACCAACAACCCCTATAACCCAACAACACCAACAACCCCAATAATCAAAACAACCCCAATAACCCCAATAAACCCAACAACACCAACAACCCCAACAACCCCAATGAACCCATCAACCCTAATAACCTCAACAACCCCATTAACCCCAACAACCCCAATAAACCCAACAACCCCAACCACCCCAACAACCCCAAATATCCCAACAACCCCCATTAACCCCAACAACCCCCATTAACCCCATTAAACCCAACAACCCAAACAACCTGAACAACCCCAATAAGCCCAACAACCCCAACCATCCCAGCAACCTCAATAAACCCAACAACCCCAACAACCCCAACAACCCCAATAACCCCAATAATCCCAACAACACCAACAACCTTGATAACCCCAAAAAGCCCAACAACCCCCATTAACCCCATTAATCCCAACAACTCCAACAGCCCCAATAACACCAACAACCAAAATAACCCCAATAACCCCAATTACCCAACAACCGCAACAACCCCAATAAACCCAACAACCCTAACAACCCCAACAACCCCCAACAACCCCAATAATCCCAAAAACCACAATACCCCCAATAATCCCAACAACCCCAACAACCCCAATAATCCCAACAACACTAACAACCCCAATAACCCAACAACCCCAACAACCCCAACAACCCCAATAACCCCAACAACCCCATTTACCCCAACAACCCCAATAACCCCAATAACCACAACAACCCCAACAAACCCAACAACCCCAATAATCCCAACAACCCCCATTAACCCCAATAACCCCAATAAACCCAACAACCCCAATAATCCCAACAACCCCAATAACACCAATAACACTAACAACTCCAACAACCCCAATAATCCCGACAACACCGACAACCCCGATAAACCCAGCAACCCCAAAAACCCCAGCAACCCCAAAAACCCCAATAACCCCAGTAACCCCAACAACCCCAATAATCCCAACAACCCCAACAACCCCAACAACCCCAACAGCCCCAATAGCCCCAATAACTCCAAACATCCCAAAAACCCCAACAACCCCAATACCCCAATACTTAGTATCTCTACCACCAGGAGACCAACACGGAGGAGGGAGCACACACACACACACACACACACACACACACACACACACACACACACACACACACACACACACACACACACACACACACACACACACACACACACACACACACACACACACACACACACACACACACACACATATACACACACACACACATAAATACAGATACAGGTAGCGGCAGGTGGCTTAGTGGTTAAGAGCGTTGTGCCAGTAACCGAAAGGTCGCTGGTTCTAATCCACGAGCCGTCTAGGTGAAAAATCTGTCGATGTGCCCTTGAGCAAGGCACTTAACCCTAATTGCTCCTGTAAGTCGCTCTGGATAAGAGCATCTGCTAAATGACAAAAATGTGTTTAAAGTAAAATAAAAAGGTATCACATACAGAAAAGCCCACATACACACTTACAGTTCAAGTCGGAAGTTAACATACACTTATGTTGGAGTCATTAAAACTCGTTTTTCAAACACTCCACAAATTTCTTGTTAACAAACTATAGTTTTGGCAAGTAAAAACTATAGTTTGTGCATGACACAAGTAGTTTTTCCAACAATTGTTTACAGACAGATTATTTCACTTATAATTCACTGTATCACAATTCCAGTGGGTCAGAAGTTTACATACACTAAGTTGACTGTGCCTTTAAACAGCTTGGAAAATTCCAGAAAATGATGTCATGGCTTTAGAAGCTTCTGATAGGCTAATTGACATCATTTGAGTCAATTGGAGGTGTACCTGTGGATGTATTTCAAGGCCTACCTTCAAACTCAGTGCCTCTTTCCTTGACATCATGGGAA
This sequence comes from Coregonus lavaretus, assembly GCF_964263955.1. NCBI lineage: Eukaryota > Metazoa > Chordata > Actinopteri > Salmoniformes > Salmonidae > Coregonus > Coregonus lavaretus. The sequence continues at coordinate 23,311,906 of NC_140016.1, read as the reverse complement.
AATCAAAAGAAATCAGCCAAGACCTCAGAAAATAAATTGTAGACCTCCACAAGTCTGGTTCATCATTGGGAGCAATTTCCAGATGCCTGAAGGTACCACGTTCATCTGTACAAACAATAGTCTGCAAGTATAAACACCATGGGACCATGCAGCCGTCATACCGCTCAGGAAGGAGATGCTTTCTGTCTCCTAGAGATTAACGTACTTTGGTGTGATCAATCCCAGAACAACAACAAAGGACCTTGTGAAGATGCTGGAGGAAACAGGTACAAAAGTATCTATATCCACAATAAAACGAGACCTATATCAACATAACCTGAAAGGCCGCTCAGCAAGGAAGAAGCCACTGCTCCAAAACCGCCATAAAAAAGCCAGACTACGGTTTGCAACTGCACATGGGGACAAAATCGTACTTTTTGGAGAAATGTCCTCTGGTCTGATGAAACAAAAATAGAACTGTTTGGCCATAATAACCATCGTTATGTTTGGAGGAAAAAGGGGGTTGCTTGCAAGCCGAAGAACACCATCCCAACCGTGAAGCACGGGGGTGGCAGCTACAGGAGGGACTGGTGCACTTCACAAAATAGATGGCATCATGAGGAAGGAAAATTATGTGGATATATTGAAGCAACATCTCAAGACATCAGTCAAGAAGTTAAAGCTTGGTCGCAAATGGGTCTTCCAAATGGACAATGACCACAAGCATACTTCCAAAGTTGTGGCAAAATGGCTTAAGGACAACAAAGTCAAGGTATTGGAGTGGCCATCACAAAGCCCAGACCTCAATCCTATAGAACATTTGTGGGCAGAACTGAAAAAGCGTGTGCGAGCAAGGAGGCCTACAAACCTGATTCAGTTACACCAGCTCTGTCAGGAGGAATGGGCCAAAATTCACCCAACTTATTGTGGGAAGCTTGTGAAAGGCTACCCGAAACATTTGACCCAAGTTAAACAATTTAAAGGCAATGCTACCAAATACTAATTGAGTGTATGTAAACTTCTGACGCACTGGGAATGTGATGAAAGAAATAAAAGCTGAAATAAATCAATCTCTCTACTATTATTCTTACATATCACATTCTTAAAATAAAGTGGTGATCCTAAGACAGGGCATTTTTACTAGGATTAAATGTCAGGAATTGTGAAAAACTGATTTTAAATGTATTTGGCTAAGGTGTATGTAAACTTCCGACTTCAACTGTAAATAATCACACTATATAGCAGCAGAGTGAATATCCACCATATGCCACACTTCATCATTTAGAGGCCATCCTCATTCCCATTTTCCCTTTATTATTGTGTTACACAGGACAGATGCTGGCATCACAAATCAATGGTGAGAATGAGCTTTCTATATAGCATGTCAGGAAGTTCTCTAAGAACTTTAAATACAATTACCCCCGAGATCAATTTCACATTGCCTCTGTTTTAGTCTTCAGAAAAACTCTGTGTGGGTTTCAATGTGCGCGCGTGTGTGTGTGCATGCGTGCAGATTTTTTTGCAGAAAATATACTTTTAGCACAACTTCTCATACGGCGGTTTTTAATTCACACATTGACTGCCAATGCGTGCAGTATCCACTGGGATTGTATTGGCTTTCATGTTTAAAACTCCCACTTATTATTGGCTCATGCTTTCATCAAGTTGCCTTGATGGTTGCAAGGAGTTGATGGGTTCTATGGCAACAGTTGCTGTCTGTGATGTCATGGTGAGACACAATGAAGACAAACCGTAACTTTGAATGATCCCGATCCTAGTTGATCATATTGGAATGGTGTACAGAAGTGCACTGTTTTCTATGGCTTTCTATGGACTGGAATAACCCAGGTCTAAAATGGCCTTTATAAAAACAGCAAGCACCCTTTAAAGAGAGTGGGAAGCCTGGGAGTGAACAGGCGCACGCACACACATACACGCACATTCAAGCACACACACATTCAAGCACGCACTCACACACACACACACAATGGGGAACACACTCTGGCCTGTAATAGAAGGTAGCCTGAGCCTAAACCACGCTGACATGTCAAAACAGGCCAAGTCTGTAGGTCAGTGTGTGCGTGTGTGTGTGTGTGTGTGTGCGTGTGTGTGTGTGTGTGTGTGTGTGTGTGTGTGTGTGTGTGTGTGTGTGTGTGTGTGTGTGTGTGTGTGTGTGTGTGTGTGTGTGTGTGTGTGTGTGCGTGTGTGTATGTGTGTGTGTTCCTGCTTGTGTCCATGTGTGCACGTTCAGTCATGTTTTCGTGGAGGTCGTTCAGATCCTAGTTAAGTCATTGCATGTGCCTTTTATTTTATTTTTAGTGTTTAGTCATTGAAAACAGAATGATTTCACTATAGCATTACCAGTCTGCCAGTCTTTGCCAGATGAGCTGGACTGTGGAACCTGCCTGCATTGTATGTCGTGCTTCTGAATCAGATCCTCTCATCTCTTCTCTTCTCCTCTCCTCTCTTCTCTTCTCCTCTGTTCTCTCCTCTACTCCTCTCTTCTCCTCTCTTCTCCTCTCTTCTCCTCTCTTGTCCTCTCTTCTCTTCTCTTCTCTGCTCCTCTCCTCTTCTCCTCTCTTCTCCTCTCTTGTCCTCTCCTCTCTTCTCTTCTCTTCTCTGCTCCTCTCCTCTTCTCTCCTCTTCTCCTCTCTTCTCCTCTCTTGTCCTCTCTTCTACTCTCTTCTCTTCTCTGCTCCTCTCATCTTCTCCTCTCTTCTCTTCTCTTCTCTTCTCTCCTTTCCTATCTCCTCTCTTTCAAAAAAATTAAATAAAATTGTATTTGTCACATGCTTCGTAAACAACAGGTGTATACTAACAGTGAAATGCTTACTCACGGGCCCTTCCCAACAATACAGAAATAATAGAATAGTTCAACAGGTAATAATAAAAGTAATAATAAATACACAATGAGTAACGATAATAACTTGGCTATATACACGGGGTACCAGTACCGAGTCGATGTGCAGGGGTACGAGTTAATTGAGGTAGATATGTACATATAACTAGTAATAAAGTGACAGATAATAAACAGTAGCAGCAGCGTGTGTGATGAGTCAAAAAAGTTTGTGTAAAAAGGGTCAATGCAGATAGTCTGGGTAGCTATTTGGTTAACTATTTAACTAACTATTTAGCAGTCTTATGGCTTGGGGGTAGAAACTGTTCAGGGTCCTGTTGGTTCCAGACTTGCTGTGCGGTAGCAGAGAGAACAGTCTATGACTTGGGCTGGAGTCTTTGACCATTTTTAGGGCCTTCCTCTGGCACCGCCTGGTATAGAGGTGCTGGATGGCAGGGAGCTCGGCCCTAGTGATGTACTAGGCAGTACGCACTACCCTCTGTTGCGCCTAGCAGTCGGATGCCAAGCAGTTTCCATACCAGGCGGTGATGCAGCCAGTCAAGATGCTCTCAATGGTGCAGCTGTAGAACTTTTTGAGGATCTGAGGGCCCATGCCAAATCTTTTCAGCCTCCTGAGGGGGAAGAGGCGTTGTCGTGCCCTCTTCATGACTGTGTTGGTGTGTGTGCACCATGATAGATCCTTAGTGATGTGGACACCGAGGAACTTGAAGCTCTCGACCTGCTCCACTACAGCCCCGTCAATGTGAGTCCCGTCGATGACACAGTGTACAAGGATAGAATGGCCCACATCCACCCTGCTTGACAGATCCTCTAATTATAATATTCTCTCCTCTCCTCATCTCCTTTCCTCTCTCCTTTCCTCTCTCTCCTGTCCCTTCCTCCCCTCTCCCCTCTCCTCTCTTCTCCTCTCCTCTCCTCTCCTTCCGTCAAAGGAGCAACACTATGGCAACCGTGAATCATCCTCTAGAACACAGCCAGCCAATGTCTTATAAAAAAAAAATCACCTCTTTTGCCAGGCAACAACCAGTGGTGTTCCAGAACTTAATTAACATCAGGAAGTACCTGCAGCTCCACACAGGGTAGCCACATGGTAATGCCATGACAGGGTAGCCACATGGTAATGCCACAGAACGAGGGCATTTCAGATGATGTGAATGTGTGTGTTGTTGCCACCAATGCCCTTAAATGCGCTCCACAGACCTTTTAACTGCAGGCTGTCTGACTGGCACAATGCACGTGACGTAATGATTCCTTTAGTTTCATACACTAGAGCAGAAGTACAGTAAGCTGTAGAATATTACAGTCTTTTATTGTACTCTGAAACTGAGAGTGAATTGGCGTTATATCAGAACATGAACTACAGTCACGGTGTTCTGATTAAAGCTTTATGACAATGCATTTTGTTCATAGTGCCTGGTAGTGTGTGTGGGCGTGTTAGTGTCTGTGTGTCTTCATGCATTCATGATTTACCTATAAAGTGACCTGAGGCCAGCCGCCCAGTCCTCTGTTATAATTAGAGGATCTTTCAAGCAGGGTGGATGTGGGCTGTTCTCTTCTTGTACACTGTGAGTTCACTGCTAGTCAGGTGAATCACAACGACAGTCACTCTGTCAGCCACAGTGACAGTAAAACACTGCAGGCCTTTTCCTTTAACCCCCGAACCCCTCCTCATACACACACACACACACATGCAGTCACACACACACACACACACACACACACACACACACACACACACATGCAAGCATGCATGGAACGGTATATAAACAGCATTACTGTAAAAACATCTGTAACCTCCCATCACAACACACACAAGCACAGGTCTATAACTTTAACCTCCCCTCACACAGAGAGAGGAATCCGGCACACAGAATCCCTCTGATAGAGCTTCTAAAAAACCTATACCCCCCCACATTCTGTCCTCTGACCCCACAGTAACCAGGTCACTTCCTGTTAGAGATCACCTACAGTACTGTATGTCTCAACCCTCTGGCATTCCAGCTATGAATGACTCTCTGTTTGTTTTGGTCTTCTCTCTATTCTTTCTTTCTCTCTCTCTCTTTCTCTCTAGTTCTTTCTCTCTCTCTCTCTCTCTCTTTCCATATCCTGTCGGCAGCCCACTGCCCCCTCCCCCCTCTCTCTCTCTGTTAGGACAGTGGCCAGAAGGCATGTTAGATCAGCCTGCCCACCACAGAGGGTCTCTTTAATGCTCTGGGTTTCACTGTGGTCTCATTGGCACTGTTGTACAGTGGTTGCTACAGTATGTGTGGCCTGTTGTCCACACTGTGGTTTGTTTCATACATATCACTTTATATCATCCACTTAAAGGGATAGTTTGCCCAAATTGCAAAATTACATATTGGTGTCCTTACCCTGTTAGCAGTCTACTATGGACAAGGTATGGCAGCAATCCATGCTTTGGTTTTGTTTACCTGGCTACTGTTTCAAATACTAACTTTTTGGCATTAAGGGCACACATCCAATGCAAGTCAATAGTTTGATTGGTTCACTTCATGTCCAAATCATCTATAAGTAACTTAATTGAGTTACACAATCAATTTTTTAGATACTTTAGGAGTCCATAGACTGCTTACAGGGTAAGGAAACCAACATGTAATTTTGTAATTTGGGTGAACTAGCCCTTTAATGAAAAAGGAGAGAGGAATCCATTTTGTTTGTATTGAGAAACCTACAATTGTAGTTCTTGGATAGTAACATCAACATTCCAAAGAAGTAGGTAATCCAATAGGACAGGGTCATGGTTTCAACCAGAAGGAACAACGTTTACATTCCTTATTCCTCCCTACAACAGAGACAGGTGCAGATGGGCTGTATGGATAGAGTTTAGTCCCTCATATTACCAACAAACTCCCCCACAGTCATAGGACAAAACTGTTACATTGCACTATATCGCCCCCTTGTGTCATTTTAATAAACTGCAGGGGAAGAGGTGCGATGCAGTCAGCAGACATTGAAAAAGAAAGAGAGAACGAGAGTGTGTGTGTGTGTGTGTGTGTGCGTGCATGTGTGTGTGTGTGTGCGTGTGTGTGTTGCTCAGCAGAAGGAAAGGTCAGACAGACTCTGAGACCATGCTGAGCAGCATACAGAAGAGAGGGAGAGGATGAGAGGAGGAGGGGGAGGAGCAGGAGGAGGAGGAGGAGGAGGAGGAAGAAGAAACTCAGCCCAGAATCTTAAAGTAGAAGATATGGGGGAGGGGGGGGGGGGGGAATAGGAGACATAGACTAGCCAACGGGAGGGACATTTGAAGTGAATTAAGTCAGTTTATGTGTCAACATGATCTAGCCATATGTTTCTGGGCTGGTGCAACTTCTCAATGTAATGCACGATATGCAAGTAAGTGCTTAGCGAGATGGGAATACACACACACTCTCTCTCTGTCTCTGTCTCTGTCTCTCTCTCTCTCTGTCTCTCTCTCTCTCTCTCTCTCTCTCTCTCTCTCTCTCTCTCTCTCTCTCTCTCTCTCTCTCTCTCTCTCTCTCTCTCTCTCTCTCTCTCTCTCTCTCTCTCTCTCTCTCTCTCTCTCTCTCTGTTGGGCAGTGTTCCTGGTCCTGTGCAGTAGCAGTGGGATGCTCTCGTTCTGTCTATAGTCTAGGCTGCTAGCCAGGACCCTGGCAGTGTGCTCACTCACATGTATGTGTGAGAGTATTAGCCTCTGGTAAACAGCCAATATCCTGGCAACAGCGTGTGTGTGTTTGTCTCAATGGAAAGGGTATCTGTTGGCTTCACAGCTTGAATAACCATGGTGTGAATCATCTGTGGTAATAGAGATATTCTGCCCAGTGCACATGCAAACAAACACACACACACAGAGAGAGAGAGAGAGAGAGAGAGAGAGAGAGAGAGAGAGAGAGAGAGAGAGAGAGAGAGAGAGAGAAATAGATTCTGCACATGGGGAGGAAACCGTTTTAGACACAACAAACGCCTCTTAAGGTTGCCATCTTCACCAAGTGAAAATAAGATCCTGTATCCCTTGTATTATACAAATAGTCGTATTCATGATACAGAAGTAGTGTCTCTGATTGAAAAAATCAATTTTTATTGTTCTTTTAAATCAGATATCAGGTTCTCCAGGGCATCATTTCTAAACAGTCACTTGTCCTGAACACACATGTTAAAAAATATCTAAAATATACAACTTTATCACATGAATGTTGGTTGTCTTGTGTTTAAGGACATCATGTTTCACAGGCATCTGTAGATTGAGTATGTTTACTGTTCTGATAGTGCTTACCTACTATGTGAAGGGAGGGCTTGTCTAACTCAGACTATACAACACACATCAATTAACAATCACTGATCTGTCTTCATTTCCTACAATATAGAAATAACTACAGGTAGCCTTAGGCTTAATTTATGTGTGTTGTGTTGTCTGATCCTGAATGATCTGGTGAAAATTGAGTATCCAGTGTTGTCTGAGGTGTAGCAGACAGTGACTATGGCTAATGCTAGCTGTGATTGTGGCTAATGCTAGCTGTAAAAATGACTAACGCTAGCTGTGATTGTGGCAAATGCTAGCTGTGATTGTGGCTAATGCTAGCTGTGATTGGGGCTAAAGCTAGCAGTGATTGTGGCTAACGCTAGCTAAGACTGTGGCTAACGCTAGCTGTGATTGTGGCTAACGCTAGCTGTGATAGTGGCTAACGCTAGCTGTGATTGTGGCTAATGCTAGCTGTAACAATGACTAAAGCTAGATGTGATTGCAACCAAAGATAGTTATACTCCTAGCTTACAGGGATTCCCTGGCTCTGCCGCATCTCATCAACAATAAAAGCTGTTGCATTTCTAAGAGGCTGGGCTCCCACTGCAGACTGGAGCCAGAGGGTAGTGGTTACAGAGATGGATTACCTGCAAATCTCACACAGGGAGACAAACACACACACAGCCACACACATAGCCACAGCCTCACCTCCCTGCCTGCCTGGCCACTCCATTTCAAATGCTTGAGTGAGGAGAGAGGAGCAAGTATTCAGGCGGTTTGAATTGGTAATGTGAAATGTGAGAGCAGAGCAGAGCAGGGCTAAGCCTGCCTAGATAAGGCCAGCAGGATGGGAGAGTCATAATAATTTATTCTATGAAACGATGCAATAGAGGCCATCGGTGTGGGGATATGGTGTGAAGGAGTGTCAGTGTTCTGCTGGGATCACCTCCAGGATGATCTGGACAGATCTGTTGAAGGAATCTGGAGACAGAATAAAATACATAGAAAAACTATTATGATACCATTTTACAGTGCCCTCCATAATTATTGGGAAAGTTAAGCATTTTTTCTACTTTTGGCTCTATACTTCATAACTTTGGATTTGAACTCAAACAATGACTATGAGGTTAAAGTGAAGACTGTGAGCTTTAATTTGAAGTTTTTTCATCCATATTGGGTGAACCGTTTAGAAATTACAGCACTTTTTGTACATTGTCCTCCCCCACCATTTTAGGGGCGCAAAAGTATTGGGACAAATTCACTTATATGTGTATTAAATTAGTAAAACGTTAAGTATTTTGTCCCATATTCATAGCACGCAAAGACTACATCAAGCTTGTGACTCTACACATTTGTTGGATGCATTTGCTGTTTGTTTTGGTTGTGTTCAGATTTGTGCCCAATAGAAATAAATAGTAAATAATGTATTGTGCAATTTGAGTCACTTTTATTGTAAATATGAATAGAATATGTTTCTAAACACTTCTACATGAATGTGGATGTTACCATGATTATGTATAATCCTGAATGAATCGTGAATAATTATGAGTGAGAAAGTTATAGATGCACAAATATCAAGTTAATTTGTCCCCTTTACTTTTGCTCCCCTAAAATGGTGGACTATGTACAGAAGGTGCTGTACTTTCTAAACAGTTCACCCGATATGGATTAAAATACCCTCAAATTAAGATGACAGTCTACACTTTAACTTCATAGTTATTGTTTGATTTCAAATCCAAACTTTTGGAGTATAGAGCCAAAAGAAGAAAAAATGCTTCACTGTCCCAATAATTACGGAGGGTTAGGTCACATTATTGGGATTTATGCAGCAATTATGATAGGATGCCATGCTGAAAATGGATTGGAAATTGATTGTATGTGGTAAACTATGCGTGTATAGTTTCATGGTCCACTGACGCACCGATTAATCCCTTGAGTTGAACATTTGCTTTATTAAGATTCATCAATGCTGTCCATATGCCAGTAGTATGTATGATTTTCACAGTGATGTCTAGTAAATGCATTTAATGCCTTCTAAGTGTAGGTAGTGTGTTACCTAAACCATTCTGTAGCCACTTGGGTCTGCGGTCAAACACAATGAAAATATAGTAGGCTGGGATTCCTGTTAGGGAGATGGCTAATCCTATCCCTGTGTTGACGGGGTCAGAGTAGAGAGAGAGGAACACCATGAAGAAACAGGTGAAGGAGAAAATGGCTGGAATGAAAAGAGGAACCTGGAAAGAAAGACAAAGAAGTACAAAGGAGTCAAGGATCTAAAATTTTAAGCATTCAGTAGTTCGAGTTATTTTGAATAAGACAGCCATTAGACATACTCATACTCTGTTTGTCCATGTGTGCAAGATGCTTGAATATCTGCGGCTCGTGCATTGGCCTCCAGAGCCACATGAAGTGGCACCGAAGGAGCGATGTCATAATCGACTTTGATATGTCTATATGCATCTGTGACTGTGTGTATGTGTGTGTATCTGTGTGTATCTGTGTGTCCGTGTGCATAAGCACTTTGTGACAACTGGCGATGTAAAAAGGGCTTTATAAATACATTTGATAATTTGATGGTTGATGAGTCACGTGGGTTAGACCGACCTTGAAAGGGCGTGGCATGTCAGGCCGTGTGTATCTCATGTAGATGAGGCCCAGCACAGCCACGCCAATGAAGAGCCAGCGGAGGAAGCTCATGAAGTTCAACAGGCTGTAGATATCTCCCACAAACAGCTGAAACACCGTCATAGGGTACTGGAGACATAAACACAGAGAAAGAACGCACACTCCGACACACCGACACACACACACACACACACACACACACACCCACACACAGAGAAAGAGAGAGAACACACACATGGATCCAATGAAGAAGTGGCAGAGAAGCTCACAGGTAACCACAAAGCATGTTAACAGTTAAAACATGTAAACGATGAATGCAGGAAGGAATGCAAAGTTTTAATTGTGGAACATGTAGAGCAGGTCCTCATAAAGACAGTAAAGAGTGACATGTGTGTATGAAAAAATATATATATTCATCTGACCAGAACGAGGACGGCTGCCAAAGGTGTGTGTCTGCGGACGTGGATCATGGACAGAACCTCAGGGAGATGGCCCTCGCGTGACGCCACATAGAACATTCTAGAATGACCAACACAATCACACACAATCTTCAGGATTAAATTAGAAATACCTTCAACAACAAATCAAATCAAATTGTATTTGTCACATGTGTAGACCTTACAGTGAAATGCTTACTTTCAAGCACTTAACCAACAATGCAATTCTAAGAAAGAATACCAAAAAAATAAAAAATAAACATGAAATATCAAAATAATAAGAAATAAAAGTAACAAATAATTAAAGAGCAGCAGTAAAATAACAATAGCCAGGCTATATACAAGGGGTACCGGTCCAGAGTCAATGTTAGTGGCTAGTCAAGGTTATTGAGGTAATATGTGCATGTAGGTAGATTTAATAAAGTGACTATGCATAGATAATAAACAGAGAGTAGCAGCAACGTAAAAGGGGGGGGGGGGGGTGGACACACAATGCAAATAGTCTGGTAGCCATTTGATTAGATGTTCAGGAGTCTTATGGCTTGGGGGTAGAAGCTGTTTAGAAGCCTCATGGACCTAGACTTGGCGCTCCGGTGCCGTGAGAACAGTCTATGACTAGGGTGGCTGGAGTCTTTGACAATTTTTAGGGCCTTCCTCTGACACCGCCTGGTATAGAGGTCCTGGATGGCAGGAAGTTTGGCCCCAGTGATGTACTGGGCCATACGCACTACCCTCTGTAGTGCCTTGCGGTCGGAGGCTGAGCAGTTGCCATACCAAGCAGTGATGAAACCAGTCAGGATGCTCTCGATGGTGCAGCTGTAGAACCTTTTGAAGATCTGAGGACCCATACCAAATTTTTTCAGTCTCCTTAGGGGGAATAGGTTTTGTCGTGCCCTCTTCACGACTGTCTTGGTGTGCTTGGACCATGTTAGTTTGTTGGTGATGTGGACACCAAGGAACTTGAAGCTCTCAACCTGCTCCACTACAGCCCTCTTCTTTTTCCTGTAGTCCACAATCATCTTTGTCTTCATCACGTTGTGGGAGATGTTGTTGTCCTGGCACCACACGGCCAGTTCTCTGACCTTCTCCCTATAGGCTATCTCGTCATTGTCGGTGATCTGGCCTACCACTGTTGTGTCATCGGCAAACTTAATGATGGTGTTGGAGTCGTGCCTGGCCATGCAGTCATGAGTGAACAGGGAGTAAATGAGGGGACTGAGCACGCACCCCTGAGGGGCCCCCGTGTTGAGGATCAGCGTGGCGGATGTGTTGTTACCTACCCTTAACACCTGGGGGCGGCCTGCCAGTAAGTCCAGGATCCAGTTGCAGAGGGAGGTGTTTAGTCCCAGGGTCCTTAGCTTAGTGATGAGCTTTGAGGGCACTATGGTGTTGAACGCTGAGCTGTAGTCAATGAATAGCATTCTCACATAGGTGTTCCTTTTGTCCAGGTGTGAAAGGGCAGTGCGGAGCGCAATAGAGATTGCATCATCTGTGGATCTGTTGGGGCGGTATGCAAATTGGAGTGGTTCTAGGGTTTCTGGGATAATGGTGTTGATGTGAGCCATGACCAGCCTTTCAAAGCACTTCATGGATACAGACGTGAGTGCTACGGGTCGGTAGTCATATAGGCAGGTTACCTTAGTGTTCTTGGGCACAGGGACTATGGTGGTCTGCTTGAAACATGTTGGTATTACAGACTTAGACAGGGAGAGGTTGAAAATGTCAGTGAAGACACTTGCCAGTTGGTCAGCGCATGCTCGGAGTACAAGTCCTGGTAATCCGTCTGGCCCTGCGGCCTTGTGAATGTTGACCTGTTTAATGGTCTTACTCACATCGGCTACGGAGAGCGTGATCACACAGTCGTCCGGAACAGCTGATGCTCTCATGCATGTTTCAGTGTTGCTTGCCTCGAAGCGAGCATAGAAGTAATTTAGCTCGTCTGGTAGGCTTGTGTCAATGGGCAGCTCGCGAATGTGCTTCCCTTTGTAGTCTGTAATAGTTTGCAAGCCCTGCCACATCCGACGAGCGCCAGAGCCGGTGTAGTATGATTCGATCTTAGTCTTGTGTTGACGCTTTGCCTGTTTGATGGTTCGTCAGAGGGCATAGCGGGATTTCTTATAAGCTTCCGGGTTAGAGTCTCGCTCCTTGAAAGCGGCAGCTCTACCCTTTAGCTCAGTGCGGATGTTGCCTGTAATCCATGGCTTCTGGTTGGGGTATGTACGTACAGTCACTGTGGGGACGACGTCATCGATGCACTTATTGATGAAGCCAGTGACTGATGTGGTGTACTCCTCAATTCCATTGGAAGAATCCTAGAACATATTCCAGTCTGTGCTAGCAAAATAGTCCTGTAGCTTAGCATCTGCTTAATCTGACCACTTTTTTATTGACCGAGTCACTGGTGCTTCCTGCTTTAGTTTTTGCTTGTAAGCAGGAATTAGGAGGATAGAATTATGGTACGATTTGTGTAAGCAGTGTCTAACAAAATCCAATATATGAAAACAACTGACAGTCATAACTGACCTTCACACAGTAAAGCAATGTCAGTTGTTGTGTTTTCACTATACCGCTATACCACACATTTAAACTTCTGCTTAACAGGTTTTGGCAGTAAAAAATATATATATGATTAGATTCCTCTCACACAGTCCTCAAACATTGTGTCGGGAAGGGAAGGCAGGAAAAGGCAGGAGAAGCTAGCGAAGGCTGCGGTTTGACGCCTGAGTTCACGCAGCCCACCTTGAGAAAGCGAACAAGCAGCCATTCATCGAACCAAAGCACGACAAGGCTACAAATACCGGCACCGCCACCGAAAAGTTCCCCATCATCTTCTCTGCAAACGTCTGCAGGCAAAACAGACGAGAGGAGAGAGAGAGAGAGAGAGAGAGAGAGAGAGAGAGAGAGAGAGAGAGAGAGAGAGAGAGAGAGAGAGAGAGAGAGAGAGAGAGAGAGAGAGAGAGAGAGAGAGAGAGAGAGTATGAACTAAACAGGGACAAAGAGATACAGAGAAAGATTCTCAATTCAATTATCATCTATTTAACGAACATAGACGTAGCTCCAATGGTCTCACACTTTCCTTAAGAGCAACATCACAGACCTGTAAAACTTTAATAAAACTAACACCATTAGAAAAATCTGATCAGATCAGAGCCCTTTTAGTGAATAACCTTCCCCCTACTCCAAACAGGTCTGAGATCAGTATACAGTCTCTGTCTATGGCTATGTCATTAAGACTGCAGCATGATTTAATTATCATTGAGAGGGATGGACTGTGTAGAATCACATAAGGCCATACTGGGAAGCAGAGGTGTTGGGCTTGGAGGTCTACTAATGACGAAACGCTAAGAGCAGTTTATAGTGCAGGAAAACAATACCACAGATCAATCACTCCTCAGTGCGGGATGGAATCAGGCCCTGATGAAGCACTGATGAACGAGGTGTGTGACTGCAGTCAATAAGCTTCAAATGTATCAATACATCACACACAGAAATCCATAGGACTCCTATGTTAACGCTAGCCAATAGTGGTGGTTGTAGGATCAGTGTCGATCAAATCGGCCAATAGACAGAGAGCTTGTTGGATGCCTTACCACAGCGACGGCTTGCGATGCCAACAGCTCCTCTGCTGACATCACAGTGTAGTACGCCACGTTGGTCAACACGTAGCACGAAGTGACTATCGCCATGGAGATCGAGATGGCCAATGGGACAGTCCTGAGATTGAGACCAACAACGCAATCAAAATATAATTCGATCTCACCTTACAATCAGGCAAACCTATGTAAACGAGATATGGAATGAGGAGGATGAACTCACTTTTCTGGATTCTCTACTTCCTCAGTCACAAAGTTCAGGTAAAACCTGCAGGCAAAAAGTTGGAGCTTTATAACAATATTACATTTGGCAATACTGTACATTACAAGAGCTCATACATGCTCATGCCAAGTAATAATGTATTATACTAGTTGGCTTCATGAAAAGTGTAGAATTCGATATAAAAGCTAGTTATGCTATAAGAAGTCCATACCCACCACCCAGCATAGGCGTACATCCCAGAGTAGAAGGCCAGAGGAAGGCCTGTGAGCTTGATATTACTGACCTCAAACGCATTCTCAAAGTTCTTAGTCTCCCCTGCACACACACACACACATACACAAAGAAGGAATGACACATTCACCAAATAATATCAATACTTGTTGAGTGTTTGACAAGGTATATTTAAACATCTTTCTAGTTAGTTTAGCATGAGTACATATAAGAATGCACCCGTAAGAGCATTCCAGTACAACACACACATAGTGTATGTAGTGTATTCCTCTCTATTGGAACACACTTGCAAAGGGGCAGATAATAACCCTCTAAAAGCTGAAATGACTGACGTTCAATGAACATTGGTATGGTAGAACACCAAGCATCTCCCGAGTGGCGCAGTGGTCTAAGGCAGTCTGCTAAATGACTAGAAATGTAAAAAATGTAAAGTATGTTAGCTGTGTATAGGCCTACAGCCACTTTGTAGTTATTATGTACCAAGCCTGTAATGTGTCATGTTGATAGTACAGCTACTCTGTAGCCAATAAACACCAAGTATGTTAAAGTATAGCTATTCTGGTCAAGTGGTGGGATCTGTAGAATGTCCCTGTAACAAACAAACAAATATAACCCTATGTACCACAAACATTTTCAAGCTTTCAATAATTTCAACGTTTTTGAGGAGTCATGAAAGAGTGAGGGATTCAATGTGATGTAAGCATTAGCATGCCATTTTTGTGGTTTTAATCCAGTGTAACATATGTGACTCGTTTCAGGAAACTAGGCTTTTGTCACATGTCACTACTTCACAGGAGAGCCATTTTAAAGTAAACATTTATTTTCTATCAAAATGCGTTTTTTGGCAGAAATGTCTTCTGGAACATGTGAACTTTCATGTGCTTTAATAACAAACTTGTAGTCCATTCGTAAATACGAATAGAATTGTAAAATTACGAGCCTAGTTGGTTTAGCCACGAAAAAAGACAGGAACCTTCCCGCTAGCCATGATTGGCTGAGATAATGGATGGGCTGGACATGCCGGGAGATGAGTTTGGATTGGTCTGCCATGTAGCATGCTTATGTCTATAACATGAGCTGCTCAGTATTTGTTGATAGTCCTTTCTATGGTGCCATTTTTAAAGATATGAACATTAGCCATCAAGAACTACAAAAGTTTTGCTACTTTTCTCAACAACATTGATGCCCTGAATTTAGCAGGTGCTATTGACAGATCAGTTGGAAAAAGTGATGGGCTACTTTCTGCACATGCCACGATCAGTGTGAACCAGAGTGACTTGACACAACGCTGGCCAAACAAGGTGTAGCTACAAACAAAACTGAGTTAAATGCCTGTGATATGTGGTTGTCCACCTAGCTATCTTAAGATGAATGCACTAACTGTAAGTCGCTCTGGATAAGAGCGTCTACTAAATGACTAAAATGTAAAATGTAAAAATGACAATGTTTGTGTTGGTAGTAGTCTGAGTTGGGATTATGACGGTTCATTGTTTAGCTAGCTAGCTACTTCGCCAGATGATTACATGACCCATCAAGTTAGCCAGGTGTGTCTGGGGGTGATTACGGCCATCTATTGTATTTGTCTAGACAATAGTGACCCATCCACTTAGCTAGATGTGGCTGGTGGGTGGTTATAGCATTTCCTTCACATGACCCATCAATTTAGACAAGTATGTCGGGTAAGCATCATCTAATAATGATAAAATATGTATACAATATTTGTATCTGGACACTTACTGTTTGTGATATTGCTACTATGCAAGTAACCATTTCACTGTACCGTTTACACCTTCTGTATCCTGTGCGTTTGAAAAATAAACTTCGATTTTATTTGCTATAGTGTGTGTTTACCAGAGACGGTAATGTGAAGAACAACATGACCTGCACCAAAGTCAGATTAGGATATAGGCCAAGGACTACAGTATATAAAGTGTATTTTTACCTGGAGTTTTTCCTTATTGTAGGCTACTACTTTTACCACTTTTAGTCTTGAAATCTTTGGTTGTTTACTAAATTACTCACTTTGTTTAGCACATGGCCTCACATGTGTTTCCTTAATGAGATGGATGGGGCTGAGGCTTAAGAGGGTGTGAACGATGCTGAATGGGTGTAGACAAAGAAGAGCTCTCCAGTAGGTGTACCAAAACATTCAAGGGACATTTTCTCAAAAGTGGGGTTACAAGTTTATCAACTTTCAAAGCAGAACGACTTTTCCATTGTTCCTCAACTGCAAGGTATGATATACAATTTTCTAGGTCTGAGTCTCTACTTTTATCAAATGTAAAAACTACAATTTCAAATTTTGCTACATAAGAACGAATCGAGGCGGTCGGTCACATATGATGATGGTGTTGATGGTGATGATCATGGTGATGATGGTGATGATGACGATGATGAGGATAATGATGATGGTGATGATGATAACGATGATGATGATGATGAAGGCTTACCTTTGAAGAGCATATAGAGGCCAGGTACAATGATGATGACGATGGCCAGCAGCTTGCTAAAGGTGAGGAAGATCTGAATCCTGTTTGTCCAGCTCGTACTCATACTGTTGAGATACATCACTGACGCTGTGGAGCAGGAATATACACAAACACGCACACACACAAACACACACTTTATGTGAGACTGACTGGTATCTTACATTCACTTGAATCATCTCACTGACAAGCACAAAAATCCTATGTTCCAAAGTTTGTTCAATTCAATATACTGTAATGCTGTAGCATCAATCTTAGACATACTTATTCCTATAGAGGTGGCCAGTTTAATAGCAATCTCGGGCACTCCACAGGGCATGAATATGGGCTCCAGTATATATTGTCCGAAGGCCAGGGATATCACTGCCAACCCTGCAGGTCTAGAACAGACAACACACACAGACCCCAAAACACTGACCCCAAAATACATGTGCAGCAAACACAATGACCGGAAACACTGACCCACAATACTGTGAGATCTGGGACATTATTCACTGTTCAGAGTGTTGGGGAGCATGTGACCTCCTATTGACATGAACCTGTCTTACCCAACCTCACACTTGTTTATTAGCTTCCCTTGACACTAACAGTCTATAACAGACAAATAACTATAGTTACTGATATTCAGTGGTTACTAACTCAAATATGTCTGCTAGGTTCATTTGAAGCAATAACAGTAAAATATCCAGGGGATACTTAAGCAATAATGCCAGAGGGGGTGTGGTATATGGCCAATATACCACGGCTAAAGGCTGTGTGACGAGTACTGACGATACGAAGAGGCAGGACGCAGACGCAGGAATCAACAATGTAAAGGTTTACTTAACACTGAGCAAGAGAACAACAAAGAGCGAGTACACGACATGACACTAACAATCACACACAACAATGACTGAACAGTCAATCAATCAATCAATCAATTTTATTTTATATAGCCCTTCTTACATCAGCTAATATCTCGAAGTGCTGTACAGAAACCCAGCCTAAAACCCCAAACAGCTAGTAATGCAGGTGTAGAAGCACGGTGGCTAGGAAAAGCTCCCTAGAAAGGCAAAACCTAGGAAGAAACCTAGAGAGGAACCAGGCTATGAGGGGTGGCCAGTCCTCTTCTGGCTGTGCCGGGTGGAGATTATAACAGAACCATGCCAAGATGTTCAAAAATGTTCATAAGTGACAAGCATGGTCAAATAATAATCAGGAATAAATCTCAGTTGGCTTTTCATAGCCGATCATTAAGAGTTGAAAACAGCAGGTCTGGGACAGGTAGGGGTTCCATAACCGCAGGCAGAACAGTTGAAACTGGAATAGCAGCAAGGCCAGGCGGACTGGGGACAGCAAGGAGTCACCACGGCCGGTAGTCCCGGCGTATGGTCCTAGGGCTCAGGTCTCTCAGTTGGCTTTTCATAGCCGATCATTAAGAGTTGAAAACAGCAGGTCTGGGACAGGTAGGGGTTTCGTAGCCGCAGGCAGAACAGTTGAAACTGGAATAGCAGCAAGGCCAGGCGGACTGGGGACAGCAAGGTGTCATCATGCCCGGTAGTCCTGACGTATGGTCCTAGGGCTCAGGTTCTCAGAGAGAAAGAGAGAACGAGAGAATTAGAGAGAGCATACTTAAATTCACACAGGACACTGGATAAGACAGGAGAAGTACTCCAGGTATAACCAACTAACCCCAGCCCCCCGACACATAAACTACTGCAGCATAAATACTGGAGGCTGAGACAGGAGCGGTCCGGAGACACTGTGGCCCCATCCGAAGAAACCCCCGGACAGGGCCAAACAGGAAGGATATAACCCCACCCACTCCGCCAAAGCACAGCCCCCGCACCACTAGAGGGATATCCCCAACCACCAACTTACAATCCTGAGACAAGGCCGAGTATAGCCCACAGAGGTCTCCACCACAGCACAAACCAAGGGGGGGGCGCCAACCCAGACAGGAAGATCACGTCAGTAACTCAACCCACTCAAGTGACGCACCCCTCCCAGGGACGGCATGAAAGAGCACCAGCAAGCCAGTGACTCAGCCCCTGCAACAGGGTTAGAGGCAGAGAACCCCAGTGGAGAGGGGAACCGGCCTGGCAGAGACAGCAAGGGCTGTTCGTTGCTCCAGCCTTTCCGTTCACCTTCACACTCCTGGGCCAGACTACACTCAATCATATGACCTACTGAAGAGATAAGTCTTCAGTAAAGACTTAAAGGTTGAGACCGAGTCTGCGTCTCTCACATGGGTAGGCAGACTGTTCCATAAAAATGGAGATCTATAGGAGAAAGCCCTGCCTCCCGCTGTTTGCTTAGAAATTCTAGGGACAATTAGGAGGCCTGCGTCTTGTGACCGTAGCGTACGTATTGGTATGTACGGCAGGACCAACTCGGAAAGATAGGTAGGAGCAAGCCCATGTAACGCTTTATAGGTTAACAGTAAAACCTTGAAATCAGCCCTTGCCTTAACAGGAAGCCAGTGTAGGGAAGCTAGCACTGGAGTAATATGATCAAATTTCTTGGTTCTAGTCAGGATTCTAGCAGCCGTATTTAGCACTAACTGAAGTTTATTTAGTGCTTTATCCGGGTAGCCGGAAAATAGAGCATTGCAGTAGTCTAACCTAGAAGTAACAAATGCATGGATTAATTTTTCTGCATCATTTTTGGACAGAAAATTTCTGATTTTTGCAATGTTACGTAGATGGAAAAAAGCTGTCCTTGAAACAGTCTTGATATGTTCGTCAAAAGAGAGATCAGGGTCAAGAGTAACGCCTAGGTCCTTCACAGTTTTATTTGAGACGACTTTACAACCATCAAGATTAATTGTCAGATTTAACAGAAGATCTCTTTGTTTCTTGGGACCTAGAACAAGCATCTCTGTTTTGTCCGAGTTTAAAAGTAAAAAGTTTTCAGCCATCCACTTCCTTATGTCTGAAACACAGGCTTCTAGCGAGGGCAATTTTGGGGCTTCACCATGCTTCATTGAAATGTACAGCTGTGTGTCATCCGCATAGCAGTGAAAGTTAACATTATGTTTTCGAATAACATCCCCAAGAGGTAAAATATATAGTGAAAACAATAGTGGTCCTAAAACGGAACCTTGAGGAACACCGAAATGTACAGTTGATTTGTCGGAGGACAGACCATTCACAGAGACAAACTGATATCTTTCCGACAGGTAGGATCTAAACCAGGCCAGAACTTGTCCGTGTAGACCAATTTGGGTTTCCAGTCTCTCCAAAAGAATGTGGTGATCGATGGTGTCAAAGGCAGCACTAAGGTCTAGTAGCACGAGGACAGATGCAGAGCCTCGGTCTGACGCCATTAAAAGGTCATTTACCACCTTCACAAGTGCAGTCTCAGTGCTATGATGGGGTCTAAAACCAGACTGAAGCATTTCGTATACATTGTTTGTCTTCAGAAAGGCAGTGAGTTGCTGCGCAACAGCTTTTTCAAAAATTTTTGAGAGGAATGGAAGATTCGATATAGGCCGATAGTTTTTTATATTTTCCGGGTCAAGGTTTGGCTTTTTCAAGAGAGGCTTTATCACTGCCACTTTTAGTGAGTTTGGTACACATCCGGTGGATAGAGAGCTGTTTATTATGTTCAACATAGGAGGGCCAAGCACAGGAAGCAGCTCCTTCAGCAGTTTAGTAGGAATAGGATCCAGTATGCAGCTTGAAGGTTTAGAGGCCATGATTATTTTCATCATTGTGTCAAGAGATATAGTACTAAAACACTTAAGTGTCTCTCCCGATCCCAGGCCCTCGCAGAGCTGTGCAGATCCAGGACAGCTAAGCCCTGGAGGAATACGCAGATTCAAAGAGGATCAGTCCAGGGCTTTATAGTGGTGGTGATGAGATGATGAGGTGCAGGTGTGCTGGAGGTGATTAGGGAGCGTTGGGTTTCCATTCCGGTGTTGCCGAGATGGTGCGCTCAGACCGGTGGCTCAGTAGACCGGCGAATCAGAGCGCCAGAGGGGAGCAACGGGAGGAGACGTGACAGGCTGTTCTTATACACGACACAACGCGGAGTGCCTTGATACAGCCCTTAGCTGTGGTATATGGGCCATTTACCACCAACCCCGAGGTTCCTTATTGCAATTATAAACTGCTTACCAACGTAATTAGAGTAGTAAAAATAAATGTTTTGTCATACGGTCTGATATACCACGGCTGTCAGCCAATCAGCATTCAGGGCTCAAATCCCCCAGTTTATAATATAGAGATAAACATAAAGTACAGTATATTGAGTACATACATACAGTGAGGGAAAAAAGTATTTGCCCACTGACAAAGGCATGATCAGTCTATAATTTTAATGGTAGGTTTATTTGAACAGTGAGAGACAGAATAACAACAAAAAAATCCAGAAAAACGCATGTCAAAAATGTTATAAATTGAATTGCATTTTAATGAGGGAAATAAGTATTTGACCCCTCTGCAAAACATGACTTAGTACTTGGTGGCAAAACCCTTGTTGGCAATCACAGAGGTCAGACGTTCCTTGTAGTTGGCCACCAGGTATGCACACATCTCAGGAGGGATTTTGTTCCACTCCTCTTTGCAGATATTCTCCAAGTCATTAAGGTTTCAAGGCTGACGTTTGGCAACTCGAACCTTCAGCTCCCTCCACAGATTATCTATGGGATTAAGGTCTGGAGACTGGCTAGGCCACTCCAGGACCTTAATGTGCTTCTTCTTGAGCCACTCCTTTGTTGCCTTGGCCGTGTGTTTTGGGTCATTGTCATGCTGGAATACCCATCCACAACCCATTTTCAATGCCCTTGCTGAGGGAAGGAGGTTCTCACCCAAAATTTGACGGTACATGGCCCCGTCCATCGTCCCTTTGATGCGGTGAAGTTGTCCTGTCCCCTTAGCAGAAAAACACCCCCAAAGCATAATATTTCCACCTCCATGTTTGACGGTGGGGATGGTGTTCTTGGGGTCATAGGCAGCATTCCTCCTCCTCCAAACACGGCGAGTTGAGTTGATGCCAAAGAGCTCGATTTTGGTCTCATCTGACCACAACACTTTCACCCAGTTCTCCTCTGAATCATTCAGATGTTCATTGGCAAACTTCAGACGGCCCTGTATATGTGCTTTCTTGAGCAGGGGGACCTTGCGGGCGCTGCAGGATTTCAGTCCTTCACGGCGTAGTGTGTTACCAATTGTTTTCTTGGTGACTATGGTCCCAGCTGCCTTGAGATCATTGACAAGATCCTCCCGTGTAGTTCTGGGCTGATTCCTCACCGTTCTCATGATCATTGCAACTCCACGAGGTGAGATCTTGCATGGAGCCCCAGGCCGAGGGTGTTCTTTTGTGTTTCTTCCATTTGCGAATAATCGCACCAACTGTTGTCACCTTCTCACCAAGCTGCTTGGCGATGGTCTTGTAGCCCATTCCAGCCTTGTGTAGGTCTACAATCTTGTCCCTGACATCCTTGGAGAGCTCTTTGGTCTTGGCCATGGTGGAGAGTTTGGAATCTGATTGATTGATTGCTTCTGTGGACAGGTGTCTTTTATACAGGTAACAAGCTGAGATTAGGAGCACTCCCTTTAAGAGTGTGCTCCTTATCTCAGCTCATTACCTGTATAAAATACACCTGGGAGCCAGAAATCTTTCTGATTGAGAGGGGGTCAAATACTTATTTCCCTCATTAAAATGCAAATCAATTTATAACATTTTTGACATGCGTTTTTCTGGTTTTTTTTGTTGTTATTCTGTCTCTCACTGTTCAAATAAACCTACCATTAAAATTATAGACTCATCATTTCTTTGTCAGTGGGCAAACGTACAAAATCAGCAGGGGATCAAATACTTTTTTCCCTCACTGTACGAGTAAATTAACTCAGGGTCCAGAATGAAATGGCAAATGTATTCAATATATCTGAAAGAAAAGCTGGTAAGACATGTACCAACTAATAACAAACCAACTTAATTCTCAGAACACTGACACATTATTACAGTGTGTAGTAGGTAGGTTGGCCTACACACTAAGTATCTAAATTAAACACATACACATAAAACTTGACATCTACCACATGTGGAGGTGAACCAATTCCAGTGTTTTCTATTGCTCTAATAAGAATCTAATAACTGTTGCACAGTCTGTGGGCTCATCCCCAGATCGCTGTTCATTTCCCATTGACCCAAAACAATACATCCCCCCCTGGCCTGGGATAACCTGCAGTACAGCATAGTATAGCAGGTTTGTTTACACTGCTCTGCTACAATATGTATCAACGGACCAGGATGGGATCCGAGAGGCTTTGCTATCTTTACAATGGTGAGATACACGCTTGGCCCATCCCCTTCTCTCTCTAACACACAGACAGTATAGAGTGATATACACACACCTTATTGCATGTATCTACCCCCCCCCCCCCCTTCCTGCTGCTATCTCTGTCGCACACACACACACACACACACACACCTACCTGATGGCGATGAGGTCAGCCCAGAGGCGTATGAAGGCCATCTGTGGTCCAAAGGCCTCCAGGATATAGGTATAATGTCCTCCAGATTTCTGAATGCTGGTTCCCAGCTCTGCATAGGACAGGGCCCCTGGGATAGGAGAGAGGGAAAGGTTTAGGACAGGGGAGT
This sequence comes from Coregonus lavaretus, assembly GCF_964263955.1. NCBI lineage: Eukaryota > Metazoa > Chordata > Actinopteri > Salmoniformes > Salmonidae > Coregonus > Coregonus lavaretus. The sequence goes on along the minus strand of NC_140016.1, from coordinate 23,288,668 downwards.
GGCTAGCCACCTGTGAAACAGTGGCAGCATCAGCAACAGTAGATAACTGTCTATAAGAGGAAAATGTGATTAATTGTATTCATAATCATGTGTGTGTGGGGGGAGATCGAGAGAGAGAGAGCGAGAGAGAGAGAGAGAGAGAGAGAGAGAGAGAGAGAGAGAGAGAGAGAGAGAAAGGGAATATAGACATAGAGGTTAGCGTAAAGAGTAATTGCTGTTTCAGCAGTTTGATGGTTAGTTAGAAGGCAGTAGCTACAGTAAGGCTTCTGTAATTACAGTAATATAATGAAATAATGCAAGAGTAGAGGCGGAAGCTTTTCCATAGCAGCAGACAGTTACAAAGTTCATCCACCCCCCTAAGCTTTCATTCACACTCATCATCTCAAGAAAAGCTGTTTTACACGTTTTGCACTTTGTTTTAGGATACGTCAACTCTAGGTTCTTCAGGGAAGGGGAAGCAGGGGAGTCGTAACCCAATAGACTGAACAGCAATAAAAACACAAAAACTCCATCCTGATAGCTTCAGTTCGCACGCATCATAAAACCACTCTGTACACCTTTACTTAGGTCTGTCTCCTCCCTCCTGGCGACAACTACGTGTGACTCACCGAACAGGGACAGCACTCCGCAGGCGATCCACACCACCAGAGACATTCCAACACTCCCAGAGTTCTTCAGGATTCCCTTGGGAGAGATGAAGATTCCCGCTCCGATGATGGTACCGATGATGATGGAGATTCCCCGAAGCAGTGTCACCTTCTTCCTCAGCTCTACCTTTCCGTTGGGAGCGTCAGGGTCCTCTTTTGGGACAAGGGTATCCCCAGGGTGTCCCCCATTTTGAGGGGTGTTGTTCACCCCAGTCCCCTCACCATTGACTGACCCCCTGGTCATCCTTGTACGCTCTCACACCCACACACACACACACACACACACACTCACACTCTCCAACACACAATGTGTCACACACACCCCTCACACTTCCTTCTGGCACTCTGGATCCCAAAACAACTGTAATGTTTTTTCAGTCCGTCTGCAGTGACCTGCTGTTGCGACTACAGAACAGCAAGTTACTCTGACAAAGCAGGCTGTTACTGGTCCTGCTGTGCAAATAACTTATACTACTGGGAGTTAGACCAAACCTCTGGGGAATGGCCTCTCCCACTCTCTCCCTCTCTCTCTTAGACACACAGACACACTCACACGCACAGACACACACACACACACACACACACACACACTCTAATCTCGTTCTAAAGCCCCGCTCATTCAGTTGCTCTCTCTCTCTTTTACTCTCCCACTTGCTGCCTCTAACACTTTTTTCTCTCCCCCCTCTTTTGTTTTTCTCTCTCTCCAGCATTCCCGCTCTCCAAACCTCTTATTATCTGGCTGGTCCCTGTGCCTCACTGCAGAACCAGTCTGGTAGTGTTGTCTGATAGTGTTGTGAGAGGTGTTGCATTGAGCGCCCTCTACCTCAGGATGTCAATGATATATCTGAATAATCACCTGAGAGTTCCCAACACAGTTCTCCCAAAACAAAAGGGGGACCAGAAACTGGTGGAACTGATGCAATCGATGCCAAACGGCTCTGATGTCACATGACACGTGATCAGCATCAACGCCTACAGTCTGGACTTGTCATTGACCACAAGCTACCACAACTAGCCTTGTGAACACACATATAGCTTCCAGTAAGATCATACTCATTACCACACTCAGAAAACGCTACCAACCAAACAATGAGAAAAGCAAACAACTTTTTTTCCCCAATCTTTAGTCAAGCATAGTTTAAAAGTTGTGGGGGAGTGTCATTATTTTTCAAACACTCTATATAAGCTCCCAGTAATTTATTGGGTAAACCACCAACGTTTCGGCATCACTGTGCCTTCTTCAATGTGAAATGTTAGCCAATCAATCATACTGGTACAGCAACTGTATCTCCTCCTGATAAGCTGCCAGACAAACTGGGTCAGAAGCCTTGATTTGAGATAAAGACCTTGGAGTTCTAGGGCAAGGTGCCATATTCCAGTCGCCTTCCAGTGAGTCAACCAAGAACACCTGGAGAGTGAAACTGTGTCGTATGCTCGTATGCTCACAGTTCCCGCTCAGCCCAGTCAAAGTTATTTGCTGCTCTGGCACCCCAATGGTGGAACAAGCTCCCCCACGACGCCAGGACAGCGGAGTCACTGACCACCTTCCGGAGACACTTGAAACCCTACCGCTTTAAGGAATACCTGGAATAGTATAAAGTAATCCTTCTACCACCCCCCCATAAAAAAAAAAAAAAAAAAGTGGTTGTCCCACTGGCTATCATAAGTTGAATGCACCAATTTGTAAGTCGCTCTGGATAAGAGCATCTGCTAAATGATGTAAATGTAAATGTAGGCCTAAGTATTGGGAAGGTGTAGCGGGAAAACTATGCAACTTTACAGCTGCCTGCCACAGGTGATACATGGTTACAAAACCTCTCTACGCTACTCAGTTGCAGTGAGACTATTAAGTTTCAATGTTACTTTAGTCCCGGTGTACTACTTGTACTCAAATCGAAAGAACAGTCAGTGATTTGTTTCCTCTTGGTCCAAAATAACTTTCCCTTATCTAAAAGTTGCAGCTTTTTGGAATGAATAGACATTCTAAGAATTAAAAGATTCTCATAAAATCAAATGTTATGAAAAGCATTTCATCATAATCCTATTGCTTACCACTCCAACGGTGTCCAACGGTTCCAAGTTCCTGTAACCATGACGGTGACAATTTTTCTGAGAATTCTGGGTAGTATGATGTTGCCTAGTCACTGCCTCAGTCACCATGACGATGACACAATGTCAGTCTCACGTTTGAAGCAGCCTCTCTAAACTGCCATCACACAAAAACACCCTTACCCCCGTTGGTGACAAACAACAGAAGGACAGAAACGACAGAGGGTTTTCTGTTCCCTCTGTGTGGTGAGAAAATCTCTTTGCAGATTCGATACGCTCCCCCTCAGGCAAGCTATCCTTGCCAGGGCAACTGTTTGAGGGGAACTAAAGAAAGAGAGTGAGAGGGAGAGAAAGGGAGAAAGTGTGTGTCTTTCTAACGTCTTGAAATATTCCACTCCCCTCGCTCGCCCAATGACGTACACACATATAAGCAGCGTACTGGTCCCATAAAAATACTATCCTTCAAACTATTCAACTTCAACTATGAAATAAAAATGGTTTTGTAATGAGGCCAGCTGACTCTGAGGCCTTCTGCCTGACAACATGTAACTGTATCTGGCCCACAATATTGATTACAGTTTCTGTGGTCTCACAGCTTGACTGTTGGTCAATATCCACCATGAATCCAGTGATGATGATAAATATGATACACCACAGCATGATGTCAGTGACCTGAATAAGAGCTGGGTTATGGATTCTGACAGTAGAGACACTTGGAATTGAGGGGTGGGGGGTGGGGGGTGGGGGGGGGGCAAGGGTGACTGGGCGTGGGAGTGAAGGAGGACAGGACAGAGCACGGCCCCATGGTAAGCGGAGGGTCCTCACTCTCTCTATTGGATCAAACACTAAGAGAAGAAAGAGAAAATGGACAAAACCTTTCTGCTTTTCCCATGTGCTCTCCTCTGAAGCGTTCCAAAACCCTGGGATGCTAGAGGGTGAGGAGAGAGGCTTATTGGAAATACTCCCTAATCTGTGTGTGTGTGTGTGTGTGTGTATGTGTGTGTGTGTGTGTGTGTGTATGTGTGTGTGCTCAGCACTGGTTTTTAAAACAGAAGCTCAGACAGTTTGTTTAGCTGAGCCGCAGCAGTGATAATAATGTCAGAGCTGGTTAACCTGGGCCATAACACACACACACACTTTGTGTGAATCTCCAAAACATTTCTAGTGTTGATTCAGGAGTTGGATTAACACTGTAAAAGTTAAATTAACACTCAGTTGTATAAAATAACCCCACTGTTGGTCTTAATAACCACCGTTGAGCGTGAGAGTGTGATTGTGTCAGAGTAAACCATTCCCATCAACACCACAGCCATAATTTTCATGTATATTGATTGATTCATTAATCTTATGCAACACAAAGATAAATAACATACATTTTTCCATACTAATCCAATCACATAGTTTGATTTATTGCACCCATTACTGAAATGGTTGTTCCAGTTTAATTGGTTTAGGAAGTCTCCTTTATCAATGTTCCTAAACCTGACAGTCATTGTGAATGGAGGTTGTCGGTGAATAAAAATTCCAACTGTTGGATATCCTAACTCTGGCTGGATTCTAATAGGAATTAGACGTCACTTTGCAACATAATGTGACTTGCAGACCTGATATCGCCTGTAAGCCAGGAGTTTCAGGCCACTGTGTTAGGGTAAAACTAGGCCTTCAAAGTAAGGCCATATTATATATGTTTAAGCTAATCTCTATATGTGTCTGTGAATGTCTATATAAACTGTGTTGATACACTGAGTGGACAAAACATTAGGAACACCTTCTCTTTCAATGACATAGACTGCCCAGGTGAATCCAGGTTAAAGCTATGATCCCTTATTGATGTCACTTGTTAAATCCACTTCAATCAGTGTATATGAAGGAGAGGAGACGGGTTAAAGAAGGATTTTTAAACCTTGAGACAGTTGAGACATGGATTGTGTGTGTGCCATTCAGAGTGCCTTTGAACGGGTTATGGTAGTAGGTGCCAGAGGCACCGGTTTGAGTGTGTCAAGAACTGCAACGCTGCTGGGTTTTTCACGCTCAACAGTTTCCCATGTGTATCAAGAATGGGCCACCACCCAAAGGACATACAGACAACTTGAAACAACTGTGGGAAGCATTGGTGTCAACATGGGCCAGCATCCATGTGGAATGCTTCAGACACCTTGTATAGAGTCCATGCCCCAACAAATTGAGGCTGTTCTGAGTGCAAAAAGGGGTGCAACTCAATATTAGGAAAGTGTTCCTAATGTTTTAGAAACTCAGTGTATGTAATGTATTGTCAAAATTTTAGTGATAATATTCGCCTAGGATCTCACTTGGTGAAGGCCACAGGACAGAAAATGAACGGATTCAATAACCATGTCTCTCTCACTAAGAAATGCAGTCATGGGTGGTACCTTTACATTTCACTCAAAAAGGAAAGGCACTGTGACATATGCAAATTAGGTTTTACACCATATAGTGTTAAAACAACACCCAAAATCGAGTTACTGTATCGAGTTAGCTGTTCATTTCCTTACACTGAGAAAGCGTAACAGCGTCAGCACTAAGCAAAGTGTTAATTTAACACTGGAAAACGTGGCCCCGTATAGACACTGGAACAGTGTTAAATGTAACACTCTCAGTGTTAATTCAACACTGGATAATTTGCTGTGGAGCATCCAAACACATTTTAACCTGATACTGGAAGCCCCTCTAGAGCTGAAGAATATGTAGAGGCAGTGTTCTTAATAAAAACAATTAGCACAGCGATTCATAATGCAACAAAACGCTGAGTGGGCCAACACTTCCGGCAGAGGCAGGCAGATGTGGGAAGGAAAGAGAGAACACAGTAGAATGGTGCCATGCTGCTGTTGGCCCTGTGGCTAAAGGCTGCTGTTCTGTTTGGCTCCTGTTGTGCTCCTGTTTGTTTAATTATTAAGACCCTCCTCCTTGCAACCTGGGAGGAGACATGCTGGCATTTCCCAGGGCGGGAGTTGCCGATGGCAACAGTGTTCCACCCAATTCAGCGAATCCCAATGAAACATAGATCAGACGTCAGGGGTGGGATCTGTTGGGTTGGAGGGGGCACAGTGGGGTGTTGGGGCGGCAGAGAGAGAGAGAGAGAGAGAGAGAGAGAGAGAGGAGCAGAGCAGTATTGGTTAGAGAAGCGGAAGTTGTTTGTTCATAGAGTTTGTTTATCTGGGCCTGTCATGACTAAGGTCAAGGGATAACCTCCCACAGTGTGGTTATGTAGTCATGTATGACTGCATTATCAAGTGTCACAAGATAATGTACATACCCTTACTGATATGAGATACATAATAACATCAGGAGTAACGCATGGCAGATTTCCCCTATATAGAGGCGAAAGAAACCCACACCTATTTAGGCGAGGTGCTGGCTAACAGAGTAGAACACTTGCAAAAGAAAAGGAGAGCTGCACACTCTAGGAGCTCAGATGCAATCATTTAATAACCTAATAACCAACGTTTCGACAGACAAGCTGTCTTCATCAGGGTATAATGACAAACACTGCGGGTCACTAGTTTATATAGTGTCAAAGGACACACATACAGGTGTCTGTAATCATGGCCGGGTGTGGCCTGATGTCATTAGTTAATTCACAGATAAACAGAACATACAAAAAACATGAATAGATAGCATACGATCATAGATACAACTTGGCTACATAGGCCCAAAAACATTTACAATGAATAGCAAAATCACAACAATCACAAGAATGGCTTCAAATCAAAGTCTACGTTGAGACCGAAGGGAGCAAGGGTCTTTAAATTAAAGATCCAGGCAGCCTCTCGTTTTAACAATAAGTTATCGAGGTCACTCCCTCACCTAGGGAGGGTGACCTGTTCGATGCCGATATAACATAGGGACGAGGCTGCCTCCCCTCCTTGTTCAGGCAGGCTTCGGCGTTCGTCGTCACCAGGTGGCCCTATTCTTCACCCGGTTTGATTTTACACTGTCATACATTCTGGGTACAAACAACGTGAAGGCAGACGCACTGTCCCGGCTGTATGATACAGAGGAGAGGCCCAGAGACACCACCATACTCCCGGCCTCCTGCATTGTGGCGCCGGTAGTATGGGCGATGGACGCGGATATAGAGCAGGCATTACGCACAGATCCATCTCCACCTCAGTGTCCAGCTGGGCTGCGGTACATGCCTGCTCTTATCCGTGATTGGCTGATCTTCTGGGCACACACGCCACCCTCCTCTGGTCACCCAGGTATCGGTCATACAGTGCGCTGCCTGATCGGAAAGTACTGGTGGCCTACCTTGGCTAAGGACATGAGGGTGTACGTCTCCTCCTGCTCGGTGTGCGCCCAGAATAAGGCACCTAGGCACCTCCCAGTGGGTAAGTTACAACCTTGACCAGTTCCACAACGACCATGGTCTCACCTTAGTGTTGATTTCTTGACTGATCTTCCCCTCTCCCAAGGTAACACCACCATCCTGGTCGTTGTGGACCGCTTTTCCAAGTCCTGCCGCCTCCTTCCTCTGCCCGGTCTCCCCACGGCCCTGCAGACTGCGGAGGCCCTGTTTACTCACGTCTTCCGGTACTACGGGGTGCCAGAGGATATAGTGTCCGACCGAGGTCCCCAGTTCACGTCCAAGGTTTGGAAGGCGTTCATGGAACGTCTGGGGGTCTCGGTCAGCCTGACCTCTGGGTTCCACCCCGAGTCAAATGGGCAGGTGGAACGGGTAAATCAGGATCTGGGTAGGTTCCTGCAGTCCTACTGCCAGGACCGGCCGTGGGAGTGGTCGGTATTCTTGCCATGGGCAGAGTATGCCCAGAACTCTCTCCGCCACTCCTCTACTAACCTAACGCCATTCCAATGTGTTTTAGGTTACCAACCGGTTCTGGCACTGTGGAACCAGAGCCAGACAGAGGCTCCTGCTGTGGATGACTGGTTTCGGCGTGCTGAGGAGACGTGGGATCTCTCTCTCTCTCTCTCTTGCTTCTCCAACTATTCTCTTTCTTTCTCTTTGAGTCAACTACTCACCACATTTAATGCACTGCAGTTCTAGTTAACTGTAACTTATGCTTTCAGTACTAGATTTCAGTACTAGATTTATTCTCTGATCCTTTGATTGGGTGGACAACATATCAGTTCATGCTGCATGAGCTCTGATAGGTTGGAGGACGTTCTCCGTAAGTTTCCATAATTACTGTGTAAGTCTATGGAAGTGGGTGAGAACCACGAGCCTCCTAGGTTTTGTATTGAAGTCAATATACACAGAGGAGGACGGAAACTAGCTGTCCTCCGGTTCCACAATGGTGCTACCCTACAGAGTGCTTTTGAGGCTACTGTAGGCCTTCATTGCAAAACAATGTGTTTTAATCAATTATTTGGTGATGTGAATATATTTAGTATAGTTTTATCTAAAAGGGATAACATTTTTAATGTTTCACTATTTTTATTTTTAATGAAATTCACTGATGAGGATGGTCCTCCCCTTCCTCCTCTGAGGAGCCTACACTGACACATACACACACATTATAGAAGTCCTCTAAAACTACCCCAAATCCCTCCGACAGGGCCTGACCAGGGATACTTGAAGAAATGACGAGATGGGAATTTCAACTACCAATGAATGGAGGAACATATAACTCCCCGCCCAGCAGACTGTCAATCAATCGTGTTCACGTTATCATGCTGTGTCAGGCAGTTGCTAAGCTAATTGTCACGCAATCCCTTCTAAAAGGGTATGAGTCGAAAAACATGACTATTTTCCTTGAAAGCTATACGATATTACAGAGAACAAGTTAATTATCTAACATCTTGGAAAATATTTGTAATGTTGTGCTTCTTGTTCACGTAATTCATGCTAATGTTGGGTTTTTGAGCTAGCACCCAATTGACTCCCATTCACTCCTTGAAGGATAGCACTCCTTGTCCCAGAATCACCCAGAATGCACCGCGTGGCCCATTGATAATGTACGGGCAACGTACACAATGGGCATTAATACGAATCCAATACAGTTTCCCTACTCCTAATTTCCCTGGCCTGACCTTTCCAAAGATCTCTTCCCCATTGTTCCAAGAAGGTCAGTACAGTAACAGATCCAGTGTGTTTGTGTGTGTGTGTGTGTTAATGCATCCCATCTCGAGTTGGAGCCTGTCTGAATTGACATGCTGCGGATGCATTAACACAGTAAATGCCCTGATCCCCCTGACAAGCCAGCTCATAAAAACAGGCCCAATGTGAGGGCTTTAGGCTATTATGCTTCTCACGTAATGCTACCGCACGTTCTGTGGCAGAGACAGTGGCGAGAGGAAACGACGCGGGAGCTGTGAGTCACACCAGACCTAATCCAGAGAAAAGCTGACTGACAACGCAGTCCTGAATCCACTTTAATTGAAGGCCTTGTTTTATTTATTTAATATTTGTTTCAGATGGGAATAGTGGCTGGGTGACGACAGTAGTAATAGTTATTGTGCTACGTACATCCCTCTTGTGTTGGAATGGCTGCATCGGGCTGGGAGGATTAACGGAGAGAGAGAGAGAGAGAGAGAGGAGAGAGAGAGAGAGAGAGAGAGAGAGAGAGAGAGAGAGAGAGAGAGAGAGAGAGATTTCATCGTAAATTGTGAAAATGTGCTAAAACACCCACGCCAACATTGTGACTTATAAACCTTGAACTAGACTTGAAAATGTGTGATTAGTGTGATTTTGCATGTGATTTACAATATTGTTACAATGCTATGTGATATGCAATATTGTTACGATGCCACATATCTTCCTACAGGCATACATGAATCCCAAATAAGTTGGTGTTTGTAAGGCAGTCTTTTGTCTTCTTATAGAGGAGTTGAATTGGCAGTGCAGGTCTACATTTCAAACCTTAGCCTTGTAACCATAGGACGGATGTGTTGTCTGAGGCAGACTCTGGATATTCTACTGTCTGTTCGCTGTTCCATGTGTCCTTCAACACTTTGCCCTAAGAATAATATTTCCTCAACATCAAACCGGTCTGTTGGGACATGAGTAATAAATAATACAGTAGAAGCTTGGTAGGCTATTTGGTTAGAGAAGAAAACCAAAGGCTCACAAAACATGTGATACTTCAATAACAGTAGAGCATATCCACACATGCCTAATCAGTTATTTTCCTCATATTGCCATACACCGTAATGGCAGAATCTAATCCACAGTTGTATTTTTACATGACAATAAGATGTGTAGCCGTCTAGCATTGTTAGGCTTTCTGAAAGTGTTTTATTTCTCAGGGAAGATTTCCTAATTCCCTCCTCAATGAGTCAGAGCACTCTGGGATTCCAATAAGCTGCAAAGCCTCTGCGAAATGTCAAGATAATGACAAATTCTAATAAACACTGCCGAAAAAGTCAATATGCTGTTTGAGGAACAGAGGGGGGAAAAGAAAGGAATCACAACACATTAACATCCAGGTCATTTATTATGCCTATGGCTGGGAAGCACTGGCTACAAATTCATTGGAAACTGGAAATCTAATTTCCAACGCATCTCATATGTGGAGAGGTTCTCTGCCCCTCCATCATTTTCAGTTGATTCCCCCCATCCTCTTTCTCTCTTTCTTTCTCTCTCCCTCTCTCCCTCCCTCTCTCCCTCCCTCTCTCACTAGTTATTTTTCCTTTTTCTAATTGCCCTCCAGTCCTGTCGGTAGTATATTAGGACATCATCTGAAGTTCCTCAGCATGTTCATGTATTTATTTCTACCGCACTCGTCCTTGCTGAGGGGAATAGGGAAAGCAGGGAAGAGCAGAGAGCTATTTAGATGTGTGGCAATTGAGGGGAAGAGGAGGGGTTTGAGGGCAGAATCTCAGTGTGTCTGTGTGTGTTTACAGAATGTGTTTATCAAACAAGCCCTGAGATGTTGGACATTTCCCCCTCTGGAACACCTGTGAGTGAGACGCCATGTTTTTCCCTTTGCTCTTTACTTCCTGTTATCTTTAGGTCTCAGCTGAGAGTTCCACTCTTACTGTAAACACACACACACACACATCGTGTTTGCGCGCGTGCATGTTTGTAGGTGTGTGGAGGGTGGGGGGATCAGACAGTCGGCGTGAGGGAAGGAGAGGAGAGGGGGCTGGTACAAAGTCAAGAAAAATATGCTCCCGTGCTCTTTTCCCTTTCGTCTCGCTGCACAAATTTACATATTGATAGAATTATATATTTCCAAAGATAAAATGCATAAAATGAATCTAATACCATGAATATCAAACATCCATTTAATAAAAGAAAACAGAGAAGAAACGTGTCTCAGTGAGACAGCAGATTTATCAAGTCAAAACATACAGTTAAACTTTTCTGTGCTGACTTTTTTCAGAATTGTTTCTCTATTGTGTCTCCCCATTAGTCTCCCAGACAGACAGTCTCCCAGAGCAGTGTTATTGTGTGAGACTCACCTCGATTAGGAGCCCAGGACCAGACTGATATGGATGCATTTACATCTTGTTATTATTCAGAATAGCATCTCTCTCTCTCTCTCTCTACCAAACACAAGTGGTCAGGAGAAAAAAATTGCCTTGGGCTTAGGTTGAACACACACAAGTACACACACACATACACGCGCGCGCACACACACAAGTACACACACACGTATGCACACACACTCAACACATACACAGTTCTTTCTCGCTCCTTCTCTCTATATTGAAGCAAATTGACGCCAGTATAATTGGTGAAGCAGGGATTTTTGATACTGATTCTATTCCTCATGCTATTATTCACAATTAAAGAGGAGAGTTTTTAATATTTCAATAAGAGTTTAGAGCGTATGTTCCGTGCTATGTGCATACCAATGCCATCAGGGAGCAATCTGCCTCCCACGCTCTCTACTACCAGTCAATAAAGCATGAGTACAGTCGTGGTCAAAAGTTTTGAGAATGACACAAGTATTGGTCTTCACAAAGTTCGCTGCTTCAGTGTTATGAGATATTTTTGTCAGATGTTACTATGGGATACTGAAGTATAATTACAAGCATTCCATAAGTGTCAAAGGCTTTTATTGACAATTACATTAAGTTTATGCAAAGAGTCAATATTTGCAGTGTTGACCCTTCTTTTTCAAGACCTCTGCAATCCGCCCTGGCATGCTGTCAATTAACTTCTGGGCCACATCCTGACTGATGGCAGCCCATTCTTGCATAATCAATGCTTGGAGTTTGTCAGAATTTGTGGGTTTTTGTTTGTCCACCCGCCTCTTGAGGATTGACCACAAGTTCTCAATGGGATTAAGGTCTGGGGAGTTTCCTGGCCATGGACCCAAAATGTCAATGTTTTGTTCCCCGAGCCACTTAGTTATCACTTTTGCCTTATGGCAAGGTGCTCCATCATCAAAAGGCATGATCGTCACCAAACTGTTCTTGAATGGTTGGGAGAAGTTTCTCTCATAGGATGTGTTGGTACCATTCTTTATTCATGGCTGTGTTCTTAGGCAAAAATGTGAGTGAGCCCACTCCCTTGACTGAGAAGCAACCCCACACGTGAATGGTCTCAGGATGCTTTACTGTTGGCATGACACAGGACTGATGGTAGCGCTCACCTTGTCTTCTCCGGACAAGGTATTTTCCGGATGCCCCAAACAATCGGAAAGGGGATTCATCAGAGAAAATGACTTTACCCCAGTCCTCAGCAGTCCAATCCCTGTACCTTTTGCAGAATATCAGTCTGTCCCTGATGTTTTTCCTGGAGAGAAGTGGCTTCTTTGCTGCCCATCTTGACACCAGGCCATCCTCCAAAATCTTCGCCTCACTGTGCGTGCAGATGCACTCACACCTGCCTGCTGCCATTCCTGAGCAAGCTCTGCACTGGTGGTGCCCCGATCCCGCAGCTGAATCAACTTTAGGAGACAGTCCTGGTGCTTGCTGGACTTTCTTGGGCGCCCTGACGCCTTCTTCACAACAATTGAACCTCTCTCCTTTAAGTTCTTGATGATCCGATAAATGGTTGATTTAGGTACAATCTTACTAGCAGCAATATCCTTGCCTGTGAAGCCCTTTTTGTGCAAAGCAATGATGACAGCACGTGTTTCCTTGCAGGTAAACATGGTTAACAGAGGAAGAACAATGATTTCAAGCACCATCCTACTTTTAAAGCTTCCAGTCTGTTATTCTAACTCAATCAGCATGACAGAGTGATCTCCAGCCTTGTCCTCGTCAACACTCTCACCTGTGTTAACGAGAGAATCACTGACATGATGGCAGCTGGTCCTTTTGTGGCAGGGCTGAAATGCAGTAGAAATGTTTTTTGGGGATTAAGTTCATTTTCATGGCAAAGAGGGACTTTGCAATTAATTGCAATTCATCTGATCACTCTTCATGACATTCTGGAGTATATGCAAATTGCCATCATCAAAACTGAGGCAGCAGACTTTGTGAAAATTAGTATTTGTGTCATTCTCAAAACCTTTGACCACGACTGCAGACTGAGACAGCTGAGACAGGAAGAACCACTAGAGAACATTACAAGGACATTCACTTCGAAAAAACACAGGCCTGGATCAATATTGTAGAGAAATTGAGTGGGTGAAAAATGCAAATATGAGACCATGATGTAGTTGGTGTTGTTGCTCAATGGGAAAAATCCAATGTCATATTCCCGAATACACCCCACTGTGTCCTGTGCACATGCCAAATAGACATTGATTTTGATATCATAATATGGATGGAATATGAGGTGTTGTGCTCTAACCAGCACAACACCTCATGCTAATGTCGCCGTCCTATGACTAGATGACCCATAGTCCACCAATATGTCATGCAGATGAGACATTGTTTACTTGACTGACCACGCTGGATATTTATTCAGTCATTCTGGTGGGTAGTTAACAAAAGGTAGGAACACTATACATCCAAGTATATCTGACCAAATTATGAAAGACAAACATTGTAATTTTGAATTCCGTAAAGTAAGTGTGGAAGAGGTGAAAATGACAAGCCACCGGGGTCTGACAACTTGGATGGAAAATTACTGAGGATAATAGCAGACGATATTGCCACTCCTATTTGCCATATCTTCAATTTAAGCCTACTAGACAATGTGTGCCCTCAGGCCTGGAGGGAAGCAAACGTTATTCACCTACCTAAGAATAGTAAAGCCCCGTTAACTGGCTCAAATTGCCGACCAATCAGCCTGTTACCAACCCTTAGTAAACTTTGGAAAAAATGGTGTTTGACCAGATAAAATGCAATTTTACAGGAAACAAATTGACAACAGACTTTCAGCACGCTTATAGGGAAGGACATTCAACAAACACAGCACTTACACAAATAACTGATTATTGGCTGAGAGAAATTGATGATAAAAGGATGGTGGGGCCTGTTTTATTAGACTTCAGTGCGGCTTTTGACATTATTGATCACAGTCTGTTGCTGGAAAAACGTATGTGTTATGGCTTTACACACCCTGCTATATTGCGGAGTTATATATAAAGAGTTACCTGTCTAACAGAACACAGAGGGTGTTCTTTAATGGAAGCCTCTCCAACAAAATCCAGGTAAAATCAGGAATTCCCCAGGGCAGCTGTCTAGGCCCCTTACTTTTTAAAATCTTTACTATTGACATGCCACTGGTTTTGAGTAAAGCCAATGTGTCTATGTATGCGGATGACTCAACACTATACACATCAGCTACCACAGTGACTGAAATGACAGCAACACTTAACAAAGAGCTGCAGTTCGTTTCAGAATGGGTGGCAAGGAATAAATATTTCAAAAACTAAAAACATTGTATTTGGGACAAATAATTTACTAAACCCTAAACCTCAACTGAATCGTGTAATGAATAATGTGGAAATTGAGCAAGTTGAGGAGACTACATTGCTTGGCGTAACCCTGGATTGTAAACTGTCAAGTTCACAACATATTGATACAACAGTAGCTAGGATGGGGAGAAGTCTGTCTATAATGAAGCGCTGCTCTGCATTCTTAACAGCACTATCAACAAGGTAGGTCCTATAGGCCCTAGTATTGTCGCAACTGGACTCGTGTTCAGTCATGTGGTAAGGTGCCACAAAGAGCGACTTAGGAAAATTGCAATTGGCTCAGATCAGGGCAGCACGGCTGGCCCTTGGATGTACACAGAGAGCTAACATTAATAATATGCTTGTCAATCTCTCCTGGCTCAAAGTGGAGGAGAGATTGACTTCATCACTACTTGTATTTGTGAGAGGTATTGACATGTTGAATGCGCCGAGCTGTCTGTTTGAACTACTGGCACACAGCTCAGACACCCATGCATACCCCACAAGACATGCCACCAGAGTTCTCTTCATAGTCCCCAAGTCAAGAACAGACTATGGGAGGCGCACAGTACTACATAGAGCCATGATTACATGGAACTCTATTCCACATCAAGTAACTCATGCCAGCAGTAAAATTTAATTTAAAAAAACAGATAAAAATACACCTTATGGAACAGCGGGGAGTGTGAAGCAACACAAACATAGACACGTATACAAACACACGATAACATACCCACTATACACACATGTACACATGGATTTTGTGTTATAGATATGTGGTAGTAGAGTAGAGGCCTGAGGGCACACACCTAATATGTTGTGAAATCTGTTATTAATGTTTTGTAATGTTTTTAAAATGTATAACTGCCTTAATTTTGCTGGACCCCAGGAAGAGTAGCTGCTGCCAAGGCAAGGAATAAGTTAGTCCTAAATATTTCAAACACTAAAAGCATTGTATTTGGGACAAATCATTTACTGAACCCTAAACCTCAACTAAATTGTGTAAGGAATAATGTGGAAATTGAGCAAGTTGAGGAGACTAAATTGTTTGGAGTAACCCTGGATTGTAAACTGTCATGTTCAAAACATATTGATACAACAGTAGCTAGGATGGGGAGAAGTCTGTCTATAATAAAGCGCTGCTCTGCATTCTTAACAGCACTATCAACAAGGTAGGTCCTACAGGCCCTAGTATTGTCGCACCTGGACTCCTGTTCAGTCGTGTGGTCAGGTGCCACAAAGAGTGATTTAGGAAAATTGCAATTGGCTCAGATCAGGGCAGCACGGCTGGCCCTTGGATGTACATAGAGAGCTAACATTAATAATATGCTTGTCAATCTCTCCTGGCTCAAAGTGGAGGAGAGATTGACTTCATCACTACTTGTATTTGTGAGAGATATAGACATGTTGAATGCACCGAACTGCCTGTTTGAACAACTGGCACACAGCTCAGACACCCATGCTACCCCACAAGACATGCCACCAGAGGTCTCTTCACAGTCCCCAAGTCAAGAACAGACTATGGGAGGCGCACAGTACTACATAGAGCCATGAATACATTAAACTCAATTCCACATCAAGTAACTCATGCCAGCAGTAAAATTAGATTTTTTTTAAAATGCTGAATTTCCAAAATTACCTAAAATGCATAGTTCTGTATCCAATCTTCAAGGAAAATAGATTAAAAGGGAAACGTGTGGCACTTGTGGTCGATAAACTATATATTGAAAACCAAATGTTCAGAGACACAAAGACTACTCCATGGCTATTCTAAAAGTTGTAATAGAGGAGTTGAATAATGGAACACCCAATACTAGCAATGATAGGGATTGGAATATTAAATAACATTTATAGTAAGTATAGTATTTAAAAAAGGATAAAACTATATAACTAGAAAGTATAACAAGCCGAATAATACATCTTCAAATACAACTAATTAGAACATGGCTTTTTTGGCGGGCAATTGTTGTTTTGGCGGACGGTTGTTGGGGTTGGTCCTGTGTTCTCCCTGGCGTCCTTTCCCCCTTGCGGAAGGTGTGGGAAGTGGGTGCGTTTGCACGCTCGGCCCATTTCCTCCGCAGTCAACCATGTGGTGTGCATTTTTGTGTTTGGAAAGGTGTAGTGTTAATTGAGTGAGAGGGGAAATGGTTGCATATCCTAGAGCCGACGGGTGTCTATGAGCAGGGGTAGTGAGAGAGAGCTTTCAATTTTGTGTAGATGAGGGATATACATTTTTAAATATAGTATAAAGTATCTAATTTAAATTTTTATTGTCCTATCATGATGGAAAGATCCCCAACCCTATATCCTGGACACCCACCTGAGTGACCCATACACCAAAGAGATGTTCCCATCTCTTTTATGGACCTGCTGTGAGTATACAGCCTAAACAGAGAATTAAATGCGGTCAGTGACCTACTTGAGCAGCACCGCCCCCTCAAGATTCTGAGCCTGCCTGGCAGGGTTGGTCCTACAAAGCCAGAGCCCCCTGATGGGAGAGCATTATATACAAGGAAATTCTCAAAGCTGCTAATGAGAACCTTGACGACCTTTTACCTAGCCGGTGGGGATTCCAGTGGGGTACCCCCACCCAGGTAGTGGCAGTGCTGGCAACACTGGCTGCAGTAACCCATGGGGAGGGGGTCACACTCGGACAATCAGAGAGGGGGTTTATCATTGTGGCCCAGGTGGCACAAAATAATCAAAGGTCTGACTGCATGGAGATGCTTGGGGAAAATGGTTACAACGGGGGACCAGAGTGTTTGTGTCTCAGGTGAAGAGGGTGGATCTGATCTCCATCACCTAGGACTTGACATAGATTAAGTAGATTAATCAAATCTGACATTGTTGTCAATTTCTGCTCAATCTTGCATGCTTTCTCAATCAGCTGTAACTGTATGTGCACTCGTAAATCAGGTCCTTTCTTGAGTTGGGCTCTGGGATATAACAACCGTTGAGTATCTGATTTTATGGTGGATTGTGGAAGGGGGGGATGAGTGTGTTGGAGTATGTGAGTATGTGCGTGTGTGTTTGTCCGGCATCTGTTGTGGGGGGGTGGGGATGTTGGGGGGTGGGGTATGGGATGGACCACGGTAATTATTTGCTAGGATAATAATTGCTTGTCAATAAATTAAATGTAATACAATGGCAATCCGGGTTATATGTTAAAATCCTACGTATGAACTGCCGACATTATTACGCATATTAATTGATAATGATGGAAAATAACATATGCAAGATATTTGAATAGATATATATTTTTTAATAGTTATATATAGAGGTGACAGCATTGGAAATGCTTTTGGCGGTTAATCTGCTTCTGTTTTGTGCGTGGCACTGTGTGCTGTTTTCAATGGATGGGTCCTGGCCTCTCGGGGCCCTAGGGATCGGGAGGGATGTGGGTGGGATGCCGATCACTGGGATGACGGCTCAACTTGGGATGGGGAGGGGCTTTAGCGGGGGAATTAGTGGAGAACAATTGAAGGGATACTTAGTAACAATGCAAATATCATGGTACAGCTATATGGACACTCAATCATTACGGGGTTTTTTTATGGTACATTTACAAACATATATAATGATAAATAGACTTGAAACTTGTATCTCATTATTGTGTATGGTGAAATAAGTATAGCCAGTTATAATTGTAATGGCTTAGCTGATAATAACAAAAGAAGAACAATATTTACATGGCTCAAAGAGAAGGAACATAATATCTATTGTTTACAGGAAACTCATTCAACAATTCTAGATGAAGTTGCGTGGAAAAAGGAATGGGGGGGGGGCGAAATATACTTCTCCCATGGGCAAAGAAATTCAAAATGGGTGATGATATTAACTAATAGTAATTTCGATCCGAATGTGCAAATTGTCCAAATAGATATGCAAGGTAGATGGATTATTTTAAATATGTTATTGGACACTAAACCGATATGGCTCATTAACATTTTATGGACCAAATAATGATGATCCACACTTCTTTGACAATATATCTAATAAATTATCAACCCTGCAAGCAATTCAAGACAATATTATTATAGTGGGGGATTATAATACTGTTTTAAATAGCTCAATGGACGGTAAAGGGAATCACACCACAAACAATCACCCACATGCTCTTAAGGAAATCGTGAATGTCATGGATACATTAGAACTAGTAGATATATGGAGGCTTAAATATCCTGATCTAGTGAGATATACATGGCAGTCCTTCTCGCTGGCACCAAAAGTTTAAAAAGTGTTGATGGGGACAGAATGCGGTCGGACCATCAAATAATTAGCATATACATTACTCTTACTGAATTTCCACGTGGGCGAGGATATTGGAAATGTAATCAAAGCCTATTGGATGATAATATATTTTTAACTAGGACAAAGGAATTTATAACTGACTTTTTCCGACATAACATCCGGCAAATCCCCTTATTGTGTGGGACACCTTTAAATGTGCCTTTAGAGGCAATGCAATTCAGTACACATCTCGAAAACAAAAGCAATTTAGGTCAAAAGAGTTTATACTAACAAAGGAAATAGAAAATCTAACAGAACAGATAGATGGCAATAAAAACTGTAACATAGAGACTCAGATTAAATTAGAGGAAAAGCAAAAAGAAATGGAGAAACCTATTCAAGAAAGATCAAGTGTAATATATTATAGAAATAAAGCAAACTGGATGGAATATGGGGAAAAATGCACCAAATTCTTTTTTAATCTTCAACATAGGAATGCTACCAAAAATAATTTAATGAAACTGGTTACAATTGATGGAGTAACCCATGATTCACCAAATTATATTTTGAAGGAGGAAACAAGGTACTTTAAGCATATGTTTTCGTTTCAGTCGCCTCCATCTCCTCTAACTGAAGCTAATTATAGAGATTTTTTTCTATTGAAAATGTAAAATTAACAGCCAAACAGAAAGACTCATGTGAAGGTGAAATTACAGAGGAGGAACTTCTGGATGCAATTAAAGACTTTAAGTCTGGGAAAACTCCAGGGTTGGATGGCATACCAGTCGAAGTATACCAAACCTTTTTTGATATACTAAGAGGACCGCTATTAGCATGTTTTAACCACTCCTATGTAAATGGTAGATTATCTGACACTCAAGAAGAAGGTCTGATCTCATTATTACTGAAACAGGATACAAGTGGAAAATATAAAGATCCAGTCCATTTAAAAAATTGGAGGCCCCTTACACTTCAGTGTTGTGATGCAAAAATTCTAGCAAAATGTATAGCGCATAGAATTAAAAAGGTATTGTCGGATATTATTCATTCTAATCAGACAGGTTTTTTACATGGAAGATACATTGTAGATAATATAAGGCAAGTATTGGAAACAATAGAACATTATGGAAAATCTGAGAAACCAAGTCATAGCAGACTTCGAAAAGGCATTTGATAAAGTACGACTGGGGTTTATATATAAATGCCTGGAGCATTTCAAATTTGGTGAATCTCTTATAAAATGGGTCAAAATCATGTATAGTAACCCTAGGTGTAAAATAGTAAATAATGGCTATTTCTCAGAAAGTTTTAAACTGTCAAGAGGAGTGAAACAAGGTTGTCCACTATCGGCATATCTATTTATTGTGGCCATCGAGATGTTAGCTATTAAAATCAGATCCAACAATAATATCAGGGGATTAGAAATCCAGGGCTTAAAAACAAAGGTG